>NC_059129.1:29167639-29470670 GCF_020740605.2 Lemur catta
ATTAAACTTTATCACAGGTATGTATGTATAGGAAAAACACAGTGTATGTAGGGTTTGGGACTATCGGAGGTCTCAGGCATCCACTGGGGGTCTTAGAAGGTACCCAAAGAGAAGGGAGGACAACAGTATTGTTGTTATTCTATAATAAAGATACAAGTCATCTGTGACAACAATCACATCGTCACCTGGCATCCTCCCCTCCACCTGCCCCTCCTTGAATGTGAGCTAGAAGACTACAGAAACTCACCATTGCTCCAGGAACAGATTTCACTCTGTGATGAGCCCGTGGCTCAGAAGAACCAGGGTATGTCATACCAGCCCTAGGATCCAGCAGGTGCCTTGTGAACTGTGCGACCCCCAGCCCCGCCATCTCCTTATTCTACCTAGGCAGTCTCAGCAAGACATTCCCTTTACACCTGATCTGTCACGAACAGTGACAGGCCAGGGTTCCCAACTACATTCCAAAATAATAATTTAAGAAAATAAGAGGTGGGCAGAGGTGGATCTCTAAGTGTTGCTGGTAAAGTTACTTTCTGGGGGAATGTCCCTTGATCATCATAAGTTAAGGAGGTTAGGGAGGCTTCTGAGTTCCCAACATGGCCTCAAACACTCTCGCACAGAGCTTCTGCCTGCTCACGGGGAGTGCGCCTCCCCAGGGAACCAACCTGTTGAGGCTCTGCTTGTTTTGAGGGCCAGCTCTTCCATGAAGCCCTTCCAACTGAACAATTCTAACGCCATCCTCAGCTCTTGGGGACTTAGTGCAGCTATCCTGAGTGCAACCCGGGTTACCCCAGCTTTCTGATGGACAGACTTACTCCTTGCCCCAGACAGTGAGACTCAGAAGCCTGGAACACATCCTAGATCTACTCCCAACCCCAGCGATGCCTTGCCTGGGCCTGGCGGTCAAAGGCCGCATAGTGACTCCCAGCTCCACATGCTTCTGTGCTCGAGGACTGGGGAGGTCTTCCTGCCCTCTGTGGTCCCTGAGCCACAAATCCCCTACAAACATCTGCCCCTCCGCCTGGAATACCTCCTCGATGAGGGGAAAGCAGAGAATGCCAAAGCTCGCGTTTTAACTAAGGAAGCAGAAGTGGTTTGGCAGCTTAGAGTGGCCACCAAGCCTGAGACGCTGTCACTTACCCAGCTGACTCTCTGGACCTACGAAGGGTCTGCAAGAAAACCAATACCATTACCCGACATGAACACACAAGAAACACAGTATTGCACATCTGAAAAATCAACTTTTCAATGTAATGGGACATAATTAACAAATTAATTAAAATTGGGCTGCCATGTTATGTTTAAATGAACTAAGGTTACGAAGGGGCGAGCATGTCACCTGTTTATGATAAATGAAATCCCTGCTTTGTTCTCCAAAATCCATTTCAGGGTAGCAAGGTCATAGTTCTCAGGGTGTTGAAAGGCAACTCCTTCCGGAAGCCCCTGCACTGCCACAGCTGCCTGGTCTCGTAGCATCTGCTCATAGGGAACAGGCACCATCGCTGTGGTCCCTAAGGCTTTACCTAAGAGAAGAGGCAAAACATCTTTTTTGTTTTGTTTTGTTTTTGCTATTTTTGAGACAAGCTCTGTTGCCCAGGCTGGAGTGCAGTGGCACGATCATTGCTTACTGTAGCCTTGAACTCCTGGGTTCAAGTGATCCTCCCGCCTCAGTCTCCAAGTAGCTGGGACTACAGGCACATATCACTGTGCCTAATTTTTTTTGTTGTTTTTTAGAGACAGAGTCTCGCTATGTTGCCTAGGCTGGTCTCGAACTCCTGGCTTCAAGTGATCCTCCTGCCTCACCCTCCCAAAGTGCTGGGATTACAGGCGTGAGCCACTGCACCTGGCCCCAAAACACCTTTAGATGGTATGAGCGTCAGACTCTACTAGTCTGATGTAATGTAATAGACAGATACAGGTGGTGCTATTGGTTTTGAAGATAGCCTATTCATCTATACCCTGAGTTAATATAATTCCCAACCAAAGGGCAAAAATAAAAAATCTATACAGTGTTTTACTTTAAACCTTCACACAAGAGAAAATAAGAAGTCTCTTTCTCCATTTTCTTGGAGGTTGCACAATTTGGGGTGCTCACCCTGGTGCCCCCAGGGCTGCAAGAAGCACCACTTAGTTACCTAGGCCGCTGCCAGAAGAAGATGAGAACCCCTCACCCAAAGCTGAACTGACTGCCACTATGTCACACCACATAAGGCAAGCCAACTCGCCAAAGTTATGTCATTAGCATGGCCCCAAGTTACCATCTGGGGCTATGTCAGCTTCTCCGCACTGGCTGGAGAGCCCCTAGGTACTAGAGCCCCATTTTTCACAGAGAAGTGTAGCCTGAGACCCCAAAATACCCTATGCTGGAGGTCCCCAAAGTCAAATGCTTACAGGGACCTGCAGGTCACAGAAATGCCTGAAGCTGTCTAAGAATGACAGCAAGGTCCTTATGTTGCAATGAAGCACAACACCTGCACCGTTTTGGGTTATCAGCTTTATAAAACACTGTGTTAGGTGTATATATTTTAAAAACTCTGTCTTCCTGCCCGTGGAAAGGTGTGGGTAGGTGGGGAGACAACTGAGGGGAGAGCAGAGGACGGAGTTGACACTGAACGTCTTTAACAACTGCACTGGCCTTGGGGTGGGGGCCCTAAAAGGACATCAAGGAATGAAGACTGATCAACACGGAGGTTTCAGTGGCTCAGAAGACCCAAGATCCAAATCATCTTCTGTAAGAACACTCAGATCTGGTAATTAAGAACTGACTCTTCACTTGATGAGACTGGAGGTTCTAAAATGTTCAAAACCTTCTAAGGAGTCACACCAATAGAACTGTCTATGACACTGTCCCGTTTCCTCCATGAATCCTTTACAGAATTGATGCTTAAAGTGAACGTTACCGTAACAGAAGCAGAAATAGTCCTCCACGGCCTTCCGGAGTATCTCCGTTTCTCCGGAGTGGACCTGCAGCCCGTTCACAGGGCAGGGCGGTTTCCGCTCGCGCAGCCCCTCTGCAGCGCCTGCAAACGCATGATCGGCACCAGGTCAGTATCTGAGCATTTGTGCTGCACACTGCCCTACCGTCTGTGTGTCCGGCATTGAAAGGAAATAGGGGAGGAAAAGAAATAAATAAAAAATAAGATCTTTTAATTTAAAAAAAAAAGCAAGAAAGAATGGGGTATTTATGATGAACAGGATAAAGAACTATAAAAAATTCAACAAAGAAATAGTAGGAGCATAAAGGAAATTACAACAGAAATTTTACTTGCTGTATGGTTGAAGAGTAACAACTGTGTAGGAAGACCATCCTACTGAACATACTCAGGACCAGCCCCTAATCAACTGCTGCTCCAAAAGTTTTCAAACTGATTGTTTTAATCAGGAGACAGAAACCGCACAGGAATTTGAACAGGGAAAGTTTTATAAAAGAATCATCGACTAGTGACAAGGGATTAACTGCCACGGGGTACTGAGAGCTGCACAGAGAACATAAGCAGCAGGCTGGGGGAGCAGCGTGCCTCCCGGGCTGAGGCAGAGCACCCGGGAAGGCACACATTGGGAAGAAGCGGGGCCCCGGGGCTGAGATCCACATCTCTTGGGAGAGGACGTGGCCACGGCCCCTGGGCTGCAGGAAAGACTGCTGGAGCGTCTCATGTGGTGGCTGGCAAGGAGGGACCTGCTCTCTGGAGGTGCCCGTGGAAATCACTTGCAATGTGACCAGTGGGTACCTGCAAGACCTGCTGGGTGTTATAGGGAAGATGTGCTCTATGGTGCTGGTGGAACTCTCTGGAAGCTACCTTGCAAGGTAATGCCAATAGGATTTGCTGGGAAGCCACTCTTGGAAGCACTGTTGAAATTCCCTGGGAAACTACCTGTAGATATACGTGTCACTGAAATTCACTGTGAAGCCTCCTTCTGGAATTTTCTGGGACTTCTGTGAGACTTGCTGGGAAGCTGGCTGGGTATCAGTAGAAGTGAGTGAGAAGCTGTGTGTGGTAGGAGTGCCACTAAAACTCACTGGAGCAAGTGCCACTGGGCGCCCCAGTGTTACTGGTCGTCATGCGCAGGGGAAAGCCCACAGGAAACAGGAAAAGTTCCTTCCTCCTCCAGTGTCCCCCGAGCCCTCTTCCCACCAAGAGGAACACTGTGCCAGTTGCCACAGGAGAAGTGTTCACAGGACCCAGCTCCAATACCACAAAGCAGGCCAAAGAAGGGTGAACTTGGAGCAGAGAGGCAATAAATTGAGATTGGTCACACTGAAAACCATCACATAGTGATTTCTGGAGCACGAGAGGCCCATACGACAGAGCTATATTTTAAGGTCAAACGTAAGGCAAAAATTGTGTGTGGACAAAATTATACCTAAAAACCCTCAGTCATCCATTAAGTTCAGAATATACAGTTTTGTGTACACACTTCTGCAAAGCAATTCTTGTGCATGTTCACATTTTGGAGCCAGTAAATTAGGCTGCAAGAATGAAGCAGATGAAGCTTGGCCATTCAAACAATTTTGGCTTTGAGGAAAGTGAGAAGTAAACAGTGTTAGAGGACTGACAATACTGCCTACACGGTTTGCTTGGGGGTAAAGTACAGCCTAAGGGACAATCTTGTCTGCTGCCTGTTTCTGTATGAGCTGTGAATGGTTTTTACATTTTGAAACGGTTAAAAAAAATTCAAATGAAGAAGATCATTTCATGACATATGAAAATTATATGAAATTCAAATTTCAGTATCCATAAATAAAGTTTTCTTGACCATGTCTGTTCATTTACATATCGCCTATGGCTGCTTTCATACCAAAATAGCAGGTTGAGAAGCTGTGACAGAGACTGTGTCGGGCACCAAGACTAAAAAATTAACTGCTCCATTACAGAAAAAGCTTGCCAGCCCCAGTCTACTCGATATTATTTTAATACTAAGCACTTATAACCCAATACAGTTTGATTAGAAATTTCTATTGCTTTGAGTATAAAATTACTGAATCAACTCTTTTTTTTTTTTTTTTTTTTTTGAGACAGAGTCTCACTCTGTTGCCTGGACTAGAGTGCTGTGGCATCAGCCTAGCTCACAGCAACCTCAAACTCCTGGGCTTAAGCAATCCTCCTGCCTCAGCCTCCCGAGTAGCTGGGACTACAGGCCCGGCTAATTTTTTCTATACATTTTTAGTTGTCCAGCTAATTTCTTTCTATTTTTAGTAGAGATGGAGTCTCGCTCTTGCTCAGGCTGGTCTTGAACTCCCAAGCTCAAACGATCCACCCACCTCGGCCTCCCAAGTGCTAGGATTACAGGCGTGACCCACTGCGCCTGGCCTGAATCAACTCTTACACCAACAAGGATTTGGTTTCTAACTTCAGAGGGAAGGTAAATGTGTTTCTGATGCAATTCCATAGTAATTTTTCCTTACTTCTAAAACAACATCTGAAGAAACAAACAGCACGTATTTGACAATCACCCCCAGTGCTCTGGTTTCAGTAACGGCAGAGATGTGTGTATCTACCACCGTCAACGACTGGAAGGCACTGAGAACAAGCAGAAGCCCAAACTGGAAGGACTGCTATCCTGAATGAAGGGCTGCACACATTCTAGGTGACATTCATGTTTAACTGGCTTTTTCCCCGCGGGGAAACTCCTTAGTTCCTGTAGCACCTGCAGAAATAGAACTCAGCCCAAAATCAGCAGTCTTAGCAGAGTGACGAAATCGATGTCGTAGGTCGGGACTGTCATAGTGGCTGGAAACCGAGGAGGGAAATCCTGGAAAGGAGCAAGTCATAGAGGTGGGAGCCCCAGCATTTCATACAGACCCCCTCAAATTCCTGATTGGCCCCAAAACTGCCTGAGACTCTAAGGAAAAGCAATGTTTGGAAGCCAAGGAGCCGAGCAGAGATTTAAACCTTTGTGTGGTGCTGAAGACAGGGTTCAGGATTTAAGTCTTGCCAAGTTAGAGAAGCTTGTTAAACGCCTTGTGAAGCCCAATAAGGGTCACACGTTAGGAGTGAGGGCCACGTTCCAAGACCAAGAGTGATGCCCTAGGACAAAGGGCAAAACAAAATAAACTAGTCCGCACAAGGTCAAAGTGACTTGCCAATAACTTAACTGCCTGCTAGAACAAATCACAACGTTATTTAGCAGATTTTACAATGGATCATGCATAATGCTTGGTATAAAACACAGAATTAACAGAGATGTGAAGAAGCAGGAAAATGTGACCCATGATCAAGAGAAAAAATGTCTAGAGCTAGGCATGGTGGCACACACCTGTAGTCCTAGCTACTCAGGAGACTGTGGTGGGAGGATCCTTTGAGCCTAGGAGTTCAAGGCTATAGTGCACTATGATGGTGCCTGTGAATAGCCACTGCACTCTGGCCTGGGCAAGACAGTGAGACTCTGTCTTGTGTTCATGGATTGGCAGACTTAATGTTGTTAAGATGTTCATACTACCCAAAGCAGACCCACAAATGACTCAGATGTTAAAATTATCACATTACTCAATGATCTTGAGATTTAAAAAAAATTATCACATAAGAACTTAAAGCTGGGTACAGTGGCTCACACCTGTAATCCTAGCACTCTGGGAGATCAAGGAGGAAGGATTGTTTGAGCTCAGGAGTTCGAGACCAGCCTGAGCAAGAATGAGACCTCATCTCCACTAAAAACAGAAAAATTAGCCAGGCTTCATGGCATGCGCCTATAGTCCCAGCTACTCAGGAGGCTGAGGCAGGAGGATCGCTTGAGCCCAGAGGTTTGAGGTTGCAGTGAGCTATGATGACACACCACTGCACTCTAGCTGGGGCGACAGAGCAAGACTCTATCTAAAAAATAAATAAGTAAATAAGAAAAAGAACTTAAAACAAATGCTATGACTACATTAAAAAATTCACCGGGGCTGTGAACAGAATGGGTGAATATTAACTATGAAGGAAAGAGAGAAGACTCAAAGAACTAAAATCAGAATTGAAAGAGGGAAAATTCCAACCAATGTCACAGAAATAAAAAGGATTATAAGAGAAAACTATGAACAATTATACACCAACACGTTGGATAGCCTAGAAGAAATGGGTCATAACCTACCAAGACTGAACCATGAAGAAACAGAAAGTTTCAACAGGTGAATAATGAGTAAGGAGAGTGAAGTAGTAATGAAAAACCTCCAACAAAGAAAAGCCCAGGACCAGATGTCTTCAATGGAGAATTCTACCAAACATTTAAATAAAAATTAAAGCAAATCCTCCTGAAACTCTTTCAAAAAACTAAACAGGAGGGAATACGTCCAAGCTCGTTCTAGAAATCCAGCATTTCCCTGACACCAAAGCCAGACAAAAATACTACAAGAAAAGAAAACTATAGGCCTATATCTCTGATGAATAATGATGTGAAAATCCTCAACAAAATACTAGCAAACCAAATTCAACAGCACATTAAAAGAATTATGCACCCAGACCAAATGGGATTTATTCTCAAATGCAAGGATGGTTCAACATATGAAAATCAACCAATGTAATACACCACATTAATAGAATGGATGAAACCACACGATCATCTCAATTGCTGCCAAAAAGCATTTGCAAGATTCAACTTCTTTTCAAGATAAAAAGACTCAACAAACAATGAGTAGAAAGAAACTACCTCAACATAATATAGACCATTTATGAAAAGCATACAAACAACATCACTCAATGGTCAAAGACTGAAAGCTTTCCTCTAAGATGGGAACAAGGAAAAAATGCCCACTCACCCCACTTCTATTCAACACAGTCCTACCCAGAGCAATTAGGTAAGAAAAAGAAATAAAAATTGGAAAAAAAGAAGTAAAATTATCTCTGTTCGTAGATTACGTGATCATGTATGTGGAAATCCTAAAAATTCCACACAAAAAACTATTAGAACTCATAAATTCAGCAAAGTTGCAGGATACTAAACACACTAAAATCAGTTCATTCCTATACACTAACAGTGAACAATCTACAAAGGAAATAAAGAAAACAATTCCATTAA
This sequence comes from Lemur catta, assembly GCF_020740605.2. NCBI lineage: Eukaryota > Metazoa > Chordata > Mammalia > Primates > Lemuridae > Lemur > Lemur catta. Next base: position 29,175,632 of record NC_059129.1, read on the forward strand.
TAGTAGCATTATGAAGAACAAAATCCTTAGGAACAAAGCTAACAAATGAGTTACAAACCGGTGTGCTGGAACTACAAAACAATGCTGAAAGAAATTAGAGAAGACACAAAAAATAGAGAGACATCCTGTGTTCATGGATTGGCAGACTTAATGTTGTTAAGATGTCCATACTACCCAAAGCCATCTACAGATTCATTGCAATCCCTATCAAAATCCCAATGGCATTTCTTGCACAAATTTAAAAAATCCATCCTAAAATTCATATGGAATCTCAAAGGACTCTGAAAAACCAAAACAATCTTGAAAAAGAACAACAAAGTTGGAGGAATATTTCCTGATTTCAAAACACATAATAAAGCTACAGTAATCAAAACAGCGTGGCACTGACATAAAAACAGAGAAAGAGACCAATGGAATAGAATAGAGAGCCTAGAAATAAACGCTTGACCAAAATTAGTAACTATGACTCTTAAAAACAAAATCTGTTAATTTCAACGATTAGAAATTCAATTGGCATCTGACATTAATGAATTGAGACTACCCTTTTTCCTTATCAATTACACACTCACGGTATTATTTAAAAATGGCTTCATTTTTTAATCTACCTTTTTGATAGTGGAGACCCTAATTTGGGATCTTGGAAGTCAATCTGAATCAATCTATCACTCAATTCCCCTGTCTCGTCTATCAACATACATATATACACGTACATACAAGGGGTGTCCGGAAAGTATTATTGACGTAATGAGAACAGTTACATGGCTGGATACTTAGCGGACAGCCCTCATATATACACACATGCATGTATATGTATGTGTAATCTTGGCTGGATATTTGCTCTGCAGTACACACACACACACACACACACACACACACACACACACACACACACACACACTCTCTTCTGCCAAGTCCTGGAGATCTCTCTCTCTCTCTCTCCATATACATATATATGCTCTTAAGCCCTCTGACAAACCTTTCTGGGATTTTTTCGCTTTCTCGGTCCCAAGGAATACACAATGCCCGGTAGCTAACCCACAGTGGTAGAGATCACCACTGTAAAAGGAGTAGGTCAACACCTTAGAGTAGTTTCTCGACATACGCTCACTCACACTGGACACGTGCAACACACCCTGGTATATTCAAGGCTCTGAAAGTGCCACAGTAAAAAAAACAAAGAGGGAAAAAGGAGTACCAATATGATGGTTATTAATATAGAATAACACACAACAACTCTTGGAAAAGTTTTTTTCCCTTTCCTTTGGGAGGGACTAAGGTAAGAGTATTTTATAAAATGTGGTTATTCTATGTTCTTGAAATTTATTCTCCAAAACTAGAGTCCTGCTGAGGACCTGGCAGAAAACACACTGACCACTTGTCTTGGCCTCCGCAGTGTTAAGCAGCTATTCATTTGCTATGCCAACTCAAACAGGATGCATCAGAACCATTTTTAGGAAAATGCTTATAATATCTTTGAAAAAAAAATATTACATAAGTCTTGCCTGCAAACATTTTAAGATTTATGAAATACAAAGGATAAAATCACGAACACCTACAGTATTTTGCAAAATCTTTTTGGAAATCTGTCCTGGCGTTGACAAAGGCGCACCCTCTCTCGGTTCCGACGACGAACACGTCTGTTTCATACACTGCGATGCAGGCCACTTCTGCCTTGGACTTTGCCAGCTCTTTACACTGAAATAGAAACAAAAACTGATGTTTTTTCTACAAGGGCAGATCCAACTTTGTGGGGCCCAAGAGGTCTGCTTGAGGAAAAGAACACAAAATGAGGTAGAAAAAGGAATATTTATTTAGAATGAGAAAAATCACTAAGAAAAAAACCAAAACAAATTTATCAAGCAAGTGCCCTAAACATCATAAAACCCAAAGAACATATTTTTATTTACTGCCAGACATGCCTCTCACAGCACACCTTTTCCTACATTTTTGGCTATAGACAATTTGGTTGCCTCTTCACATGACAACAATTTTATAGTATCATTTTCCACACAGAGACTAGAGAGATAATTTAATATTTCTTCTAATGGTTGATTATATATTATTATGATGATAGGGATGCATAAAGCATGAAAATTTATACACAGACACGCTTGCTGTTCATCGTAGCAACAGCTTTATAACCTAAAGAAATAAGAATTCTGATAAATTCTATAATGAAAAACAAATCCTCTGTTTACAGTTTTGCTTGTTTAGTGATGGGAAGAATTTCCCACAGACTAGCTTCTACCTGTGTACATTTTAAACCTGTTTCTCCTCTGCTACCCACACTTCTGCAGTGCGGCACTATAGAACACATTCATACCTCAATGTGACCCCCAGCCTTGCATCCTGGCATCGCGCTGCTGGGGAAGCTGGCACAGTGAACTAGATGAGTATTCCTGGACACCATCCCTCCCCCGGGAGTCAAGCAGTAACTCACCTATACACAGAAATAACAGCAAGCCACATAATGCCATCTGACTAAAGCTAAATGTGTCCCCGACCTCAGCCTCCCTTATCCACACCCCAAAGATGCCCATGAACACTCCATCTCCTGACACAGGGGGTGTGGCAGGCAGAGTTATGGCCCCCCAAAGATGTCCATGTCCTAATCCCAGAGCCTGTGAATATACTGTATTACATGGCAAAAGGGACTCTGCAGATGTGATTACATTGAAAACCTTGAGATGGGGAAATTATCCTGGATTATTGGGGGCCCCAACATAACCACAAGGTCCCTTATAAGGAGAGGAGGGAGGCAGAAAAAGGAGCTGTGACAATAGGATCAGAGGTCAGTGTGGAAGGGGGACACGGACAAAGAATGCAGGTGGACTCTAGCAGCTGCAAAACACAAGGCACGATTCTCCACAGGAGCCTCCAAAAGGAATCTTGACACCTTTATTTTAGTACCATAAAACCCATTTTCTGACTTATGACCTCCAGAACTGTCAGATAATAAATTGGTGTTGTTTAAAGCCACTAAGTTTGTTGTAATTTGTTACAGCAGTAATGAGAAACTCAAAGGTGCTATGGCAGAGAGGAAGTCAGAGGGGAAGGACATAGCAACTTGAACTAACTGGGGTTAATAAAATATCTCACTGTGGCGAATTTTACAAAAACATATGTGCACATGCCGCTAGGACCTCTCCCGAGGCCACAGAAGGGGCCAGTGCAATGGAGGGGCCCAGGAGCTAACGCAACATTAGCTTCACGGCAAATCTACCCGTTTACGTCAAATGAACCAAAAATTCCACACTTAATCTACTGAAATATACAATCTGGTATCAGGTGAAGTTTCCGATTTTTAGCCTTACTTAGGTTATCATCAGTAGAAAAGATCTTTTTAAAAGCATTTTTTTCATTGTAAAATATGCATATGATAAAAATTTTAGCAGATACAGAAAAGTACACCGAATAAAAAGAAATCACCTATAATCCCATTACTCACAATAACCACTATACACATTTTGAAATATGCATACATGCTTATATAACTTTTAAAAACAAAATTGAAAGTGTACTACTATGTATAGGTTGGCATTCTGATTTATTTGCTTAACATTAATTTTTGAACCATTTCTCAAAATGCAAGTAAATCATCCTGAAAAGCATGACTTTTAAATGAATATATAATATTCTATTCTATACATATATCATAATTTAACCATAACATTACTGAAAAATTTCTTCCTATTACAAATAACACTATAGCAAATGTCCATGGATATAATTATTTCTGTGCATGTTTGATTATTTCCATGGGATGGAATCATACAAGTACAACACCTGAGTCAAAGGATGTAACTTCATTTAAGGGTCTTGAAACATCACAAATAGCAAATCGGAAAGGCTTACACTCCCACCAACATTGTGAGAGGAGCCACGTCACCTTACCTTTGTAAGCATGAAGAAGCACTATTTGTGGGCTAAACTTAGTGACTTGCTTCCCAAATTAATAGTAACTTTACAATGGAGACATGTGGTAGACACTACCTGCGTTACCCAGGGTTCTCCAGAGAAACAGAACCAATGGAGATATATAAAGATATAATGAAGTTTAGCATAAGAAATTGGCTCATGCAATTATGGAGGCAGAGAAGTCTCATAATCTGCCATGTGCAATCTGGAGCCCCAGGAAGCTAGTGGTGGTGTTCAAAGGCCTGAGAACCAGGAAGGCCAAGCTGCACCAGGGGTATCTACATTCAGGCAGAGGGCAAATCCAACCTTTCCTGTGTTAAACCTTTCCTCTGACCATTGCTCCCTTCCTCACTCCGCTCCAGTATTTCTGGACTTCTGGATGTTCCATAAAGGCCAAATTGTTCCCACCTGGGAGCCTTTGCATACGCTGTTCTCACTGCTTTGAACACTCTGCCTCCAATACTGGCCTGCCTCACTTTCTCATGTCATCTAGCTCTTTGGATAAAAGGTGACCACCCAGAGAATTTCTCCCAGACCCCTGCTTTAACCTTCCATCTCTCCCCTAAACCTCCTTTTCTTTATAATATTAGATTTATTATATTAACTGATACAAACACACACACAATTTGTTTATTGTCTGTCTCCCTAAATAGAATATAAGATCTCTGTGAGGGGGACCTTATCTGCCTTCTCAAGTCTTGTGACTGCAGTGCCTTGAAGGTGGCCTAGATTAGGAGGCGCTTCATGAATATTTATCAAATGAAAAGCATGTGATCTGTTCTTCAAGTTCTTGGGTAAGATTTCTAATTTTCTTCAAATAGATCCTAACACTTTTTTTTTTTTTTAGAGACAAGGTCTCGCTATGTTGTCCAGGCTAGAGTGCAGTGGCTATTTACAGGTATGATTACTGCGCACTACAGTTACAGCCTCTAATTCCTGGGCTCAAGCGATCCTTCCGCCTCAGCCTCCTGAGTAGCTGGGACTACAGGCATGTGCCACTGCGCCAAGCTCTAACACTTTCTTTTAAAATTTATTCCAAGTTTTTTATTTACTTTTCTTTTGAGACAGGGTCTTGCACTGTTGCCTGGACTAGAGTGCAGAGGCATCATGACAGCTCACAGCAGCCTCAAACTCCTGGGCTCAAGCAATCTTCCCGCCTCAGCCTCCCGAGTAGCTGGGACTATAGGCGTGTGCCACCACAACTGGCTAATTTTTTAAAAATATTTTTTGTGGAGATATGGTCTCACTATGTTGCTCAGGCTGGCCTCAAGTGATCCTCCCACCTCAGCCTCTCAAAGTGCTGGGATTACAGGTGTGAGCCACTACACCCCGCCTTTTATTTTAAAGCAGTTTTATTTATCCCCAGATAATCCAGGATAATCCCTGCATCTCAAGACCCTTAACTTAATCATATCTGCTAAGTAAGGTAACATTCACAGGTTCCAAAGATGACGGCATGGACTTCTCTGGGGGCCATTATTCAGTTTACCATAGGCTGCTTTTGAGATTTTATATTTGGTTTTCAGCAGATTAAATATTATGGGTCTAGGTGCATGTGTGTGTGTGTGTGTGTGTGTGTGTGTGTGTGTGTGTGTGTGTGTGTGTGTGTGTGTGTGTGTGTGTGTGTGTGTGTGTGTATGCATGTGTGAGTTGTGTGTGTTTGATATTTTGCCAATTGACCTAATAATGTTCTTTACAGAAAAAAAAATGTGTGTGTTTCTGTATTTTCTGGTCTCAGATCCAATCCAGAGCTGTACTTTCTATTTGGCTGTCCCATCTCTTCCCTCTCCTGTATCTGGAATGATTCTCCAGTCTTTCTTTGTTTTCCATGACACTGATATGTATTAAGAGTCCAGTCCAGTTATTTTGTAGAATGCCCTTAGATTTGGTTTGTCTGTCGTTTCTGCAATAAATTCAGATTCTGTCCCTTTGGCAGGAACACCACACGGGGCTGCCGTCCCTCTTGCTGTGTCAGCTCTTGACTACAGATGTTAACCTTGACCCTTGATTCAGGCGCTGTCAGATTTCTCCACTGTAAAGTTACTGATTTCCCCTTTTTAATCAAAAAGTATCTTCTAATTACAAACTTTGGAGTCATGTAAATTTCTTATCAAATTTTCACCCACCGTCAAAAAGTTTACCTTCCAGGTGAAAACAGATGCATACAAACAGATTGCTATTTTACTACTGAATTGAGACAAGAAATAGTCTCAAACAAGATAACAAAGGTACCTTCGTTACATTTCAGATCTGGGAAGCTTAAATTTATATAATTACATCCATAATGTAATAAATAAATAAATATTGATAAATAAGTAGTCACACTAGCTCACTACCCTCCATAAAGGACACCTTTATATAGACAAGATGTCAGGCTGAGGGTGAACATCAAGAGTGACACTAAAGTGTTTCACAGCCCTGTCATCTCATCAGTGATCCAGCTTTGGAACGAACATTGGAACTGTAAGGCCGTCTCACCATGGACTCGAGAGCAGACACGAGGAACGTCACCACCATCCTGCTCTCCGAAGACTCCTCTTCTTCAATGGGCACGGTGGACACTGCTACTTGGGCCATGGTCCCTGTACAAGAGAAGTGACAAGAAAGTGAGTGGTAGAAGTCTGGGGTCCTAAACCCACGTTTAGAGCTGTGAGGGTGCTCACAGAAGAGCTAGCTCAAATCTTTCTTTTGAATTAAGAAACTGACGCTTAAAGACATTTAGTGACTTGCCCACGATCTCCTGAATAGTGGCACTATCTTTCATAAAGTGTATTTTCCACTAAACCTATGTATCACCTCCCTCTAAAATGAATTCAGGTACTACACTAGAGAAAGACGGTGACTGTTTCCCAGATGAGAGGAAGGAAATGGACCTTACTGATCAATGATGCTTTGTTAGGTTTCAGCACGGTCGTGCCAGATACCACCTGCTGTTTCTCTGACACACGTAAAGGAGATAAGGGGCTTTGTGTACTGAAGATGGGAAGAGAAAATTCCTTCTTTCCTTCTCCTCAGGTTTCTCCCACATAAAAGCTCACTCTAAATTTCACCAAGCTCTAAATTAAATTAGCTTTTAAAAAATTTGAAAAAGTTCTCTAAAACCCCCAAAAGAGTTTTTGAAATAGAGCATGCAAACTAAATACTTGTCAGATGTGTCATGCCCCTGCAATAGTTGGCTTAATTAAATCTGTAAGCAAAAGATTAACAGATCAACATGAATATGTACACAGGAAGGAAGGAAGACCGAAGATTTAAGGGAGTGAAGCGTGGTGATCACACAAGGCTACTCAGAGATTCGAGAGCATCTCTTTCAGAGCACGTGGTTCGATTCCTTGCCCACTTGACATGGTGTGGCCACATGACTTCCGTGACACCCCGTCAGGGAAGTGATATCACTTACAGGCAGAGGCTTTGCCACACTCCTTCTTCCTCCTCAGTAGCAACCAGCACTACTCTGTATAGGACCGCCCCTCGGCCTGGGTTCCAGATTGAGGACAAGGTGGAACAGGCCCACAGCAACTCACAACAGACCCTTAGTGCATTTAAGAAATAAATTCTTGCTCCTTTCATCTTTCAAAATCTGGCCTTTGTAACCACAGCATACCCTAGCCAATCTGGACAGATACAGAAGGCTAAAAAGGAATTCTAAATTAGCAACTATGTATTTAAATTCTCTGAAGACACTTGAGGATCCCTTAATTAGAGTTCTAACCTTCCTGAGAACATAGACTAGCTATGCCACACCAGTAGGATGCAAATTGTTTTGGTTAAAAATTTTTAGAAATCTATATCCCTATTATGAAATAGAATGTGAGGGAGAAGGGAGGGATAGGGAAAGATTTGTTGAAGGATACAAAATTACAGCCAGATAGGAGGAATAAATTCTAGTGTTATACACTACTATATTAATAGTTAACAATAATGTATCATATAGTTTCAAATAGCTAGAAGGAGGACATTGAATGTTCCCCGCACAAAGAAATGATAAATATTTGAGATAATGGATATGCTAATTACCCTGATCTGATCACTACACATTTTCTGTGTCAAAACATCATTATGTAACCCCATAAATAGGTACAATTATGTGTCAATTAAAAATTTTAAATTTAATTTAAAAAATAAGAATGTAAGGGGGGGGTCTGACTTCATACCTTAATTAATTAGTATCTAACAGCCTATATTAATTAAGGCATATTACTTAAGTAATAGGCATTACCTGGGCACGAACAACTCAGAGAATACACACACTTCGATTTGACGCTTTTATGATAATTATCTTAAATGAAACCTTGGACATTCTTCTTGTTATCACACCCATATTTGAGAACAAATACAAGTTTGTGAATATTATTTTACATAACAAAGACTCTATTCTGACAACAGAACTGGAATCAGAAAAAGTAGCATCAATCACTTCTCAGCCTTTTGGCTAAAACCAAGTGTAGAAAAAGCAACATCCAACAAGGAGATGCGTAGGTCTTAGTCTTGTCTCGAGCATTCTAGATTCCATGATTACCACTTAGTCCACTCGACCGAGGAAATGCAAAGAGTAGGTAACAGCAAAGACATATTATTTTTCCACTCACGAGAAGATTCACTTAGATTATGTTCCATCCATGTTATTTTGGAAGCTGCAAATATTTTCATTCATAATCTTATTTTGTGTTTAATATCCCAGGAAGAGAAAAAGGTGTAGAAATATTCTCATTTTACAAACTCAGTGATTTGTCCAAGCAAAGCTAGAACATACACCAGGACAATTTTCAGCCTACTGCTGTTTCCACTTCTCACCTGAAAATGCCGTAAACCTGCTATGACATCATCACACGCAACGTGCGTTGAGAAAGGGGAGGCAGATGCCACACCAACAGCCCCCAGGGGCACCACAGGCGAGGGGCAGTCCTATTTCATCAGCAGCACTTCAGGGAGGCGGCAGAGCACTTGCAAGGCACAGCACCCTGGAGGGGACCCATTCCAGGCAGGCCTGCGGGGAAGGAGCCCCCTTGTTTGGGGCACTCTGCTCTCTGGAAATGGGTGCATTTGGATCACACCAGTTCCCTAGCCTACTCTTTGCCGGTCCCAAGAGTTCACTTCCCTGGAGAGTCTTCCATAGAGACTATTTGTGGTGCATTCCCAGCACCCTCACTCAGTGACTGTGCCCTTTCTTTTCTCCCTCTCCCAGTAAGAAAGTGCCATTAGAAGGTGGCATTAATGACAAACACCAGAGGATGCACCAGGCCAGCTTATAGAGCATGAGACGTGAAGCTCTGGTCCCCACAGAACCTAAAGCCAGGAGAGCCAGGGTGTGGGGTCCCCAGACCACTACCTAGCTGTGTGACCCCGGGGGCTGGACTTACCTCCTCTACACAAGGAGATGATAAATCAACCACTTATCATGAAGTCTCCTTTCATCTCTGACCTTTTATCAATTCCCTCAATCTAATATCGAAGGGAACCGCACGTTATATAATCCCATTCATGTGGAATGTCCAGAATGGGGAAATCTATAGGGACTGAGAGTAGATCAGTGGTTACTTAGGGCTGAGGTGTCGGGGATGATAGCTAAAGGGTCCCGGGTTTCTTTTCGGGGTGATGAAAATGTTCGAAAATTGACTGTGGTGATGGATCATACAACTCTCTGATTATACTAAAAACCATTGAACTCTACACTTTAAATGAGTGAGTTGTATGGTATGCGAATTATATCTCAATAAAGCTGTTTAAAGATAATCAAATGCAATCAAAGGGAGGTTGGATGGGAAAAAGAAAATTACTATTCACTGAACTACATCCTACGTGCCAATGCTTTTCTAATCATCCAATTTAATGCACACCCTCTAAGAGAAAATGATTCCCTATGCAAGGACACAGAGCGGCGAGGAAGCAAGGAAGCCTGCTCGGGTTGTGCAGCTGGTTTACGGCTGGAGCAGGGGCTGCAGAGAGGGGGCAGATAAGCAAAGGGAAGAAAGGCGCTGCAGGGGAAAGTGTTCCATAATGAGGGTGACTCCATGTCACCAGGACAGCCCCGGCTCACGCCTGCTGTGCGGGCGAGCTGCCTGCATTCTCAAGTGCCCGGAAGATGAATTAGAACATGTTTCCATGTGGGTGGTTGTGCAAAATAAAAAAAAAAAAAATCACTAAGACATGGCATTCTGTGTCCTTCAAGCAACCTCCAAGCTCAGAGGTTTCCCAAGGAAGCAGACAAAAAAGCAATCGAAGTGAGACACTTATTTCTGAACTCAAACAATGCTTATGTCTGCATATTTTACTTAGCAGGAAGAATAGTCAAAATGATCATTCACTCTGCTTCCTTTAAATAAAGGAAAAAAATTTTTAAATAAAAATTTTTAAATAAAAATTTTTTAACTGATGTAAACTAGACCCCCATGAGGATTATGTTTCATTTCTTTGACTATTAAAGGCTAAAAAAATACCTGTGACTTAAAAATTTTTAAATAAAAGGTAAAATTTATATATAACAAAGTTCACCCTTTTCAGTATACAGTTCTGAGTTTTGACAAATGTAAAGTCATGTAGCTCCCATTAAAATCAGGAGTTCCATCCCCACTAGAAAATTATACCACAGTAACCCTTAAGAGGACTGTGAAGTCAAAACTTTGGGTTTTTTTTATGAATAATAGAATGAAACCAAATAGAACTCAAAAAAGATACTGTCAGTTGACATCAACTGTGCAACTAGCAATAATAAAAAAAAAAATGAATGTTTTATAATTATCCTTTATGTAATAACAAACAGAGGCAGGAACCCTGTCTTTTATATTTTATGATTTGGTACACATCATACATTAATAGAACATCAAAAATAATGAAACATGATTATAAGCTAACAGTGTTTCCCATCCCAAGAACATTTTCCTGAGAAATTCAATGCATTCAACAAAGCTATAAATTCTTGACAATAAGACCTTGTACCACAGAATAAAATCCCCTAAAACCTATATGGTGATTTGAGATTGCAGATTTTTATTTAGTACTTAACTTTTTGTTTTTTAAAACTGGAGATGTAAACCAAAATACTCTCATATCTCACAGTTTTCCCAACAATCCTTAAGGACTTTCTCTCCATTTTAATGTAATATTTTGCTAATAGAAAGCAAACATCTAGAACAGGGGTCAATAATCTGCATCCTATAGGTCAAATCCAGACTGCCACCTATTTTTGTAAACAAAGTTTTATCGGAACACAGTCACACACATTTGTTTACATCTTGTCTATATGGGTGCTTTCCTGCAAAGCCAGGGTTGCATGCATGTGACAGATAGTATTTGTCCCCAAAGCCAAAAATATCTACTGTCTGGGCAGTTTGCCCATCACCGATCTAGAATTTATACTCATCATTAACAACTTTATTTTTCTTTTTTTTCTCTTTCTTTTTTTAGCAAGACCCATCACTTCAGAACTTTTCATTATTTGAAATATCATCCACTCCATTTATTAAGTCTCTGAAATCTTGAAAGAGAGGTCTGGTTTATTTTTTAAATTGTTTCTAGGTTTTCCTTTCCAAAGGTTAATTTTTCGGATCTCTGAGGGCTTGGTTTTAATTAACAAGTTCTACCTTCTCCACAGCTCAGCCCAGGCCTAGGGTAAATGGAAACCACAAACTCAAGTGTATTTCACCATTCAACAAAAATGTATTGAGGCCAGTGCGGTGGCTCACGCCTGTAATCCTAGCACTCTGGGAGGCGGAGGCAGGTGGATCACTTGAGCTCAGGAGTTCGAGGCCAGCCTGAGCAAGAGCGAGACCCCGTCTCTACTAAAAATAGAAAGAAATGATCTGGACAGCTAAATATATATATAGAAAAAAATTAGCCGGGCATGGTGGCGCATGCCTGTAGTCCCAGCTACTCGGGAGGCTGAGGCAGAAGGATTGTTTAAGCCCAGGATTTTGAGGTTGCTGTGAGCTTGACACCATGGCACTCTAGCCCGGGCAACAGAACGAGACTATGTCTCAGGGAAAAAAAAGGAAAAAAAAAATGTATTGAGCACCCACAATGTGAAAACGTATACTCTGCTGGCAGGAAGCGGGGGAAAGAAAAGTGAATAGAATCCAACTCCTGCTCTCAAGTGAGACAGACCTGCTTGCACAAGGCAGAATCTCAGGCAATACAGGCTAAAGAAAGCCAGACACACTTGCAATGGTCCAGGGCAGGTGGGAACACAAAGTGGACAACTGACAGAAGAGGAGAAAAATGAAGGCACCTAAGCATTACAGTAGCCACCCGCCACCCACTTATCCTTGGGGGACACATTCCAAGACCTTCAGTGGATGCCCTGAAACCAAGGATAGTACTGAACCCTATCTATCTAAGTTTTTTCCTACACAGGTTGAGTATCCCTTATCCAAAATGTTTGAGACCAGAAATGTTTCAGATTTCAGATTTCGAAATATTTCTATATGTATAATACAGTATCTTGAAGATGGGACCCAAGGCTAAATATGAAATTCAGCTGGGTGCAGTAGTGTGTGCCTGTAATCCCAGCTACTTGGGAGGCTGAGGTGGGAGGATCACTTGAGCCCAGGAGTTTGAGGCTGCAGTAAGCTATGATCATACCACTGCACTCCAGCCTGGGTGACAGAGATTCTGTCTCTTAAAAAAATGAATAAATATGAAATTCATTTGTGTTTCATATCTACTTCTACATATAGCCTGAAGGTGATTTCATACAATATCTTAAATAATTTTGTGCATGAAATAGTTTGTGTACATTGAACCAACAGAAAGCAAAAGTGTCAGGTGGGGAATTTACCACTGTATACACGTAACCTGAGGGTGATTTTATACAATATTTTTAATAATTTTGTGCATGAAACAAAGTTTGTATACATTGAATCACCAGAAAGCAAAAGTGTCAGATGGAGAATTTACCACGTGGCATCATGTCAGTGCTCAAAAAGTTTTGGATTTTGTAGCATTTTAAATTTTGGATTTTTGGATTAAGGATGCTCAACCTATACATACATACTCATGATGAAGTTTAATTTATAAATTAGGCATACTAAGAGATTAACAACAATAAGTAATGATAAAATAGAACAATTACAATAAACTGTAATAAAAATTATGTAAATGTGATCTGTCTCTTTCAAAATATCTTATTGTACTGTACTCACCCTTCTTCTTCTTGTGATGATGTGAAAACCTATTCCTGAATCTGTGTAACCATCCCTTACTTGCAGTAAATGGCTTGGTGTCACTCGTTTTAGGGGATCCCTTGCTGAAGTCTTCGTATAGGCTCAGTGCTTTCTGGCGCAACACGTTGCTGTCAATCGGAACACGTTTTCTGTTCATGTCTTCCACCCACAGATGCAACGCCTGTTCCATCTTAACTAAGCGCTTATCACGCACCGTGGCTGTCACTTTTGCAGTTGGAGGTGAGACAGCAAAACTGGCACGAATTTCTTTTTCCTTCTTCACAATTTCACGGATGGAAGATTCATTCTTACTGTAGATCTTAGCAACCTCAGCATAGGATTTTTTTTCTTTCCTTATTAAGTCCAGAACTTTCACCTTTTCACTTAAAGGAAGCACTTTACGGCTTCTCTTTGGCCTATCCAAATTGCCAATATCACTACTCTTGTGCTTTGGGGCCATTATGGAGTAAAGTAAGGGTGACTTGAACACAAGCACTGCGATACTGCCACGGTCGATCTGATAACCCAGCCAGCTACTGAGTGACTACGGGCAGGGAGCTTGGAGCCACTGGACAAAGGGACTATTCAAGACCTGGGCAGCACGGCGAGAGATTTCATCACGCTACTCAGAACAGCGTGCAATTTAAAACTTATGAGCTGTTTATTTCTGGAATTTTCCATTTACTATTTTCATACCATGGTTGACCTCAGGAAACTGAAACCGCGGATAAGGGGGGACTACTGTACTTCTGAGCTCTGCAGCCCGAGAACGAGGGAAGGGGCTGTCCAGGCTGAAGCCAGGGGTCTGGGCAGCAGACCTCAGGGGCTAAACAGGCAGGCAGGAAGAACTGTGACCCATTCCAAATTGCCACTGCAGATTGATACCAGCTGGAACCTGGCCCCAAGCCCTGTGTCCACTGACGTCATACAGATGATGATGATGCCTTCATCTCCAAATGGAAGACAAGAGGAGAAAAGGCTGCTCAATCCTTCAATTGCAGCTGTGAGTAATATCCAACTGGCCAATTTCCAATCTCATATCTAGACATCTGTTTACTTCAAATTACCAGCACGAAACTAAAATGATTTTTTTTTCTTAAAACACAAAACTTGGCCCAGCAATTCCACTCCTTGGTATACACCTATGAGAATTGAAAACAAATGTCCGCACAAAAATGCGTACACCAATGTTCATAGCAGCATTATTCATAACAGCCAAGAGGTGGAAACCCAAATAGCCAAAAAAATTGTATATTCATATTATAGATTATTATTCAGCCATAAAAAGGAATGAAGAAGCCAGACACAAAAGACTCCTTGGGATGAGTCCATCTACAAGAAACGTCCAGAACAGGCAAGTCCATAGACACAAAGGTGGCTGCCAGGGGCTGGCGGTGGGTGCGAAATGGGGAATGCGGGCTTAATGGGTCTGGAGTTTCTTCCGGGGTGCTGAAAACATTCTGGAATTCGACAGTGGTGATGGTTGCTCAGCTCTGTGAAGCTCTGAAACCCACTAAATTATACACTTTTAAAGGGTGACTGTTACAGTGGACCTCTCTTATGCAGCAACGAAGGCAAAGCTTGGGTTTGAGGGGTGGAGGATACAGCCTACAGCCCTGCCAGCTTTTTTCCTCCTTGAATTCTAACGTAGAACCGCGACGGACGGCGTTCCAGGGCCGGAGCCGGTTCTCCCTGGCGTATGGATTTCTCTTCAGGCCACAAACACGCTGCCGCGCCGACTGGCCGACAAAACCCACGCCGGGGGCCACTTGGCAACGCGTGACGTAGGGGGCGGAGCCGGGACGCAGTTACCAGGTAACAGCAGCGACCACGCCCCCTCTTCTAACCAATCAAGCACGTCCGCACGCAGCGCTAGCGCCCCTCGTACGCCAGGGGGAGCGTGACCTCACGCGCACAGGGTCCCCGGCCGCCACCCAACCAATCAGAAAGGAGAGGGGCGCGCGCTCCGTGCGTGCGACCGTTGCCCCCGCGGCAGGGTTTCCCCGCCCCACCCCCACTCCTCAGGTCCTGCCCGCGGGGACTGGGGTTCCGGGGCCCGCTTGGGGGCGCCGGGGCCACCTCCCGCCGTGCACTGGGGCGGCCGGGCGGCTTCCAGTCCCCGGGCCCTTGGGAAGGGAAAGTTCCGAGAAAAGCACCCGCCCTTAATGGCGGCGGAGGCTGCGGCAGGGGCGGGGTACGCACCTGAGGGCGCTGGCCAGCGGGTTGCGCCGGGCCGGCCGCGGAGTCTGAGGCCACCGGGCAGCGGCCGAGAGCAGGGCAGCGGCCGGGCGCCCGGCGCCGGGGACCAGCACGAGGCGGGGCACGCGCGTGGGTGGCGGCCGAGGCCCCTGCTCGCCACTAGCCCTCCTTTTTCTCTTTCTTTCCCTTTTTTTTTCTTTTTTGTTTGCTTCCTGGAAGGCAGCCTTGACTCGTGTGTCCGCAGCGCCCCAAGTGGGAGTTGCCGTTTCCGGTGCTGTCGAATCCAGTTCAGCCGCACTCTGCGTTGGTGCTGCGGCTCAGGGCCGGTCCCCTGGGGTCCAGGCGTCATCCATCGCTGGGTTGTGATGAGTTGCTGGCGCGTGTCTTTTTCGCACCCCTAGACACTGCCCCCGAACGTGGATGTAGTTTCTTTTTGTTATTTAATATATTTTTTGCGCGAGTGCAGTTTGTAGCTTTAAAGTGGTTGGGTCACAACTCGAGTGAGCAGTGAACCTGCCTTAAAAGTCGAGTTGTTATGAACTGCAACAGTGTGTCCTGACCCTTTGCGGGGGCCTGTGGCATCGCTGGCCGTTCATGAACTGGCCGTCACTCGAGCAAATAGTCAAACATTACGATAGTATTTACTCTGATTAAATTACCATTCCATATTTATTTCAAATATGTCAAAAAGAAAATAGGATAATAGAAACCATTTATCCATGGCTCAGATTTGACGTTTCGTAACGTACTTCCTTCATATTTTAAAGAAATCAAACATTACAATTGAAGGCACCATTCTCATTCCTGTCTTTCCATAGGTAACTGCTGTCTTGAAGTTAAATACATGTTCTAATACACATTTTTCTTTTGAAAAAGACTAGTGTTCCAATTTACTGATATTTTTCTGTCAATTGCTACCAAAGATTTGCTCTCTACCAGATACCGTGAGGGAAAAAAATCTGTCTTTTCAACGTAAAGATAACAATTCAACAATTAGTTGAGAAGTGTCTGCTTTTTTTGACATTTTAAAAGGGGATGTTTGAAAATATTTCTTTGTTAAAGTCTGTTCTCCTTATTCAGAGTAGTTATGTTCTAACAGAGTTGCCGCTAACACTGAATTAGCTGGTTCTGAACCTTTGCTCCTAGAAGAAATACAGGGTTAGATTCCTGGAGCCTCTGACATTTTTGTGAACCTATGAATACATAACCTTGTTTTATGGGGGTTTCTGTTTAAAGATTCCTCATGTAATATCTGTTGTTGATTCATTAACATTGAACTCATAGCCAATAAACCTGTAACTCCTGCCTGAACAAAGCTTATCTAACATACGTATTTTCTCTGTAAGGCACATCACAGCCTTTCTTGCACTTAGGAACACTAGACAGGGGAGAGGGCAGGTAGAGCAGCACCGCTGAGATGGCGGCACCCGAGAGGGTGGTGTTTCGTGAGAAACCGAGCTACAAAAAGTACTGGGCCGCCCTGAAGAAGGAGAAACGAAAGAAATGTCAGCAGGAACTCGCTCGATTGAGAGACTCGGTACTCTCACAGAAGGAGGAGGAGGACACTTTCATTGAAGAACAACAACTGGAAGAAGAGAAATTGTTGGAGAGAGAGAGAGGCAAAAATTGCACGAGGAGTGGTTGCTGAGGGAGCAGAAGGCACAAGAAGAATTCAGAATAAAGAAGGAAAAGGAAGAGGCTGCTAAGAAACAGCAGGAAGAGCAACAGAGAAAGTTAAAGGAAGAATGGGAAGAACAGCAGAGAAAAGAGAGAGAAGAGGAGGAGCAGAAACTACAGGAGAAGAAAGAGTTGGAAAATGGCGCTACATGGCAAAACCCAGAACCACCCATGGATTTAAGAATAATGGAGAAGGATCGAGCTAATTGTCCGTTCTACAGTAAAACAGGGGCTTGCAGATTTGGAGATAGGTGTTCACGTGAACACAATTTCCCAGCATCGAGTCCTACCCTTCTTATTAAAAGCATGTTTACAACATTTGGAATGGAGCAGTGCAGGAGAGAAGACTATGACCCCGACGCAAGCCTGGAGTACAGCGAAGAGGAAACCTACCAGCAGTTCCTAGATTTCTATGACGATGTGCTCCCCGAGTTTAAGAATGTGGGGGAGAGTGATTCAGTTCAAGGTCAGCTGCAACTTGGAGCCTCACCTGAGGGGTAACCTGTTTATGTAGTACCAGTTGGAAGAAGAATGCCAAACAGCCCTTTCTCTGTTTAACGGGTGTTGGTATGCAGGACGACAGCTTCAGTGCGAATTCTGCCCAGTGACCCGGTGGAAAATGGCAATTTGTGGTTTATTTGAGATACAACAGTGTCCAAGAGGAAAAAACTGCAACTTTCTTCATGTGTTCAGAAATCCCAATAATGAATTTGGGGAAGCTAATAGAGACAAGTACCTGTCTCCAGATCAGACTAGCTCCTCGTTTGGTAAGAACTTGGAGAGGAGGGGGAGGATGGGCCACCGTGAGGAATACTACGGCAGGCTGAGAAGGAGGAGGAGCCCAAGTCCAGACCACCCCTACAAGAGAAATGGGGAATCTGAGAGGAAAAGGAGAAGTAGTCACAGGGGGAAGAGATCTCACAAACACACGTCAAAGAGTCGTGAGAGGCGCAGTTCACGAAGTAGAGGAAGAAAAAGGGGCCACAGCTGGGGTTGGGGCAGCTGGAGCCAGAGCCAGAGCCAGAGCTCATCTAGGTCCAGGAGTCGTGGCAGGAGGAGGTCAGACAGTAGAGACAGAAATACTCAGAGTCCCAAATCCCAATAAACCTGTTTTGTTCTTAGAAAAAAAAAAAACAAAAATCGCTAGACAACACTTCAGCATTATGCTTTGGGGATATTTTAAATTGAAAAATCTCTCTCTCTCTCTCTCTGTCTGTCACATACACACACACACACACACACACACACACACACACACACACACAAGCACGAAAAGGTGAAAGAGGTTGCATTAACTAGATCAGTGATTAGATGCTTGTTTCCACTGTGAGACAAGGTGGCAGAGAGCATTGCCTTGTTCAATCCCAGCTGGGAAACTGCATGTCAAGAAACTCATATTTCTGGTTGCTTTGTGCGTGTCTGTGAATGACTGCCGAAAACTATAGATTTGGGGGTTACCAATAAATTTTAGTGAATGGGCAAATTTGCCAATATAAAATTCACGAATAATGAGGATTGACGGTATTTTCTTACTAAAAACAATGAGAACATAAAACTCTCATATTTGTCCACTTAGGCCAGGTGAGGTGGTTCACGCCTATATCTCAGCACTTTGGGAGGCTGAGGTGGGAAGATCGCTTGAGCCCAGGAGTTCAAGGCTACAGTAAGCTATGATGGCACAACTGCACTCCAGCCTGGGCAACAGAGTGAGACCTTGTCCCTAAAACAAACAAAATCATATTTGTCCCCTTAAACCTGGAAACAGTTTTCTAACATGCTTAAGAATCTTTTCTATGAAGAGTTTCAGTGTTTTGAACCCATTTGTTAAAAGTGTCAAAATATACATCTTCTGATTGGTTTGAAAGTAACTGATTAGCATCAGGAAGGGTTGTATATACCCACTGTCTTTCATTTCTGTCCTCTCACTCCTTTCATTTCTGTCCTCTCATTCTGTCCTCTCACTCCGATTAACCCCCTCCCCTCCACTAAAACTGTCTTTTCTGAAGTCACAAGTGACCACCACATTGCTAAATCCTCTGATCATCTTGCAGGCTGTGAATTACTTGATCTATCAGCATTTGACAAAACGAATCACTCCGTCCTCTTTGAAACACTGCTGGGCTTGTTAACACGCTACACCTGACTGCTGTTCTGCCTACTTTTCTGGCTACTCTTCCTCAGCCTGTTCTTAGTCCTTCTCTTTGTCCCAACCCTTACATAGTGCAGGTACCCCAGGGGTTAATCGTGGATCTCTTTACTGTCTGCCCTCACCCCGCAGATGAATCTCCTCCAGTCTCAGGGCTTTCAGTACCGTTTATATGGTCATGACTCCCAAACACATATCTCTGGTCCAGACCATTCTCCTGAACTGTAAATCTATATGACCAACTGCCTGCTTTGAAATCTTCACTTGGAGGATGCACAGGCATCTCAAGCAGAACGTGTCTCACCCTCTCCCCTGTTTCTCCTGCTGTCTTCCCCATCTTAACGAAATGCCATTCTTGCATTTACTCAAGCCCAAAACCTTGAACGTCCCCTGTACTCCTCCCACACCTCCACACTAATCCTTCAGACAACTCAGTCAGTTCTGATTTTACCCAGATTCTACCACTCTGCAATAACCCCCACTACCCCACTACCACTGGTCCAGGCCTACTCTGTTTCTTGCAATAGACTCCTAATTTGTCTTCTTAATTCTGCCCTTAACCCTCTTCAGCCCATCCTCAGCACAGCAACAAGAAGAATCCTGTAAAGTATTAACTCATTTCACTCTTTTGTTCCAAACTGTCCATCTCAGAGTAAAGATCCTGACTTATGCTTCTGGCCAAGATGAAGTAACAAGAAGCAGATTCACCTTCCCACCTGGAACCCAACTTAACAAAGAAACAAACACAAAATGCATGAAACAATGGTTTTTCAAGACTCTGGACATCAGACAACAAAGGATAGTGTTGTCTGAGAAGTGGTGGACAGGTGAGGTGAGCCGTACAATTGCCCAGCTTATGGACTTGACGTAGTTTTCAGGCCATGGCACAGGGAAGGGAAATTAAGGCAGAGCCCAGCACTTCCTTAGCTGAGGTTACAGAGCTGAGAGTTCAGAGAGACCAAGGCAACTACAGTTCATAAGGAAGAGTGCCAGAAAGGAGAGTTCTACACAAAGAGAGAACCCAGAGGTCTGCAGAGTAACCCCTGGAGTGTTCAGTAGAGAACATCAGCACACATGTGAGGAAATTACCTGAGGCTGGGGAAAGAACCATCTGAATGTGTTGGAATAGTGCTTAGCACTTACACAGGGCCGAGAATAGTGCCTGTTCAAGAGTCACAGGCCATTGGGTAGAGTACTAAGGAAGGTCTTGCCTCGTCACGGGAGTGTATTAGTCTATTTGTGTTGGTGTAAAGAAAATACCTGACGCTGGGTAATTTATTAAAGAAAAGAGGTTCACTTGGCTATCGGTTCTGCAGGCTGTACAAGAAGCATGGTGCCAGCATCTGCTTCTGGTTAGGGCTTCAGGGAGCTTCCAACCAAGGTGGAAGGTATAGGGGAGCAGAAGTGTCACTTGGTGAGAGAAGCAGCAAGAGAGAGAGGAGGGGGTGCCAGGCTCTTTTAAACAACCAGCTCTCATGTGTAATAAATGAAGAACCCACTCGTTGTCCCTGGGAGGGCACCAAGCCGTTCATGAGGGATCCACCCCCACAACCCAAACACCTCCCACCAGGCCCCACATTCAACACTGGGGATCAGATTTCAGCATGAGATTTGGAGGCGCCAAAGGTCCAAACTGTATAGGGAGGAAATTGGCCCTAGATTTCACACTGCTCCGCACTCCCCTAACAGGTCATAAAAGTAAGACCTGAATGCATCAAATTGTTTCCAAGTCACTTAACTGTATTCCAGACTTAATCTCATGTCTGAGATTAAAAAAAAAAAAAGGATATACTGGATGAGATTAATGACAAATTAGAAATTGCAGAAGAAAAGGTTAGTGAACTTGAAGGCCTAGCAATAGTAACTACCACACAGAGAAAAAGAATTTTAAAAATGGAAAAGAACATTAGTAAGCTTTGGGACAACTTTAAGTAGTCTAATATATAAATAATTGAAGTCTCTGAAGGAGAGGAGAGAAAATTTTCCAAACTTAACAGAAACTGTAATATAAACCCATAGATTCAAGAAGCTCAACAAACCCCAAACACAGGAAACATGAAAAAAACTACATTAAGTTTTCAGGTACCCCATCAAAACACTTGCTCAAAAATCAGTACTGAAGAGAAACAACTTAAAAGCAGCCACAGTGAAATTAAATTAGAAATCAATAACAGAGAGATGCTTGAGAAATCCCCAAATATTTGGACACCAAATACCACAGTTCTATTTTTTTATTTTATTTTATTTTATTTTTTGAGACAGAGTCTCACTTTGTTGTCCAGGCTAGAGTGCCATGGCGTCAGCCTAGCTCACAGCAACCTCAACTCCTGGGCTCAAGCAATTCTTCTGCCTCAGCCTCTTGAGTAGCTGGGACTACAGGCATGCGCCACCATGCCCGGCTAATTTTTTCTATATATTTTTAGTTGTCCAGCTAATTTCTTTGTATTTTTAGTAGAGACAGGGTCTCGCTCTTGCTCAGGCTGGTCTCGAACTCCTGAGCTCAAACGATCCACCCTCCTCAGCCTCCCAGAGTGCTAGGACTACAGGCGTGAGCCACCGCCCCTGGCCAACACACTTCTAAATAAACTATGAACTAAAGAAGAAATCAAAAGGGAAATTAGAAAGTCTTTTGCACTGAATGAAAATGAAAACAAAACAATCAGAATTGGTGAGATGTTACACAGAATATTAGAAATCTCAATGAATTCAGCTTCCACTTAAGAAAATAGAAAAATAAGAGAAAATAAAATACAAGTTAAGCAGAAGAGAGAAGAGAGAATAATAAAGATAAAATCTGACATCAATGAAACAGAAAACAGAAAAACAATAGAGAAAATCAATGAACCCAAAGCTATTTTTGTGGGAAGATTTATGAAATTGATAAACTTCTAGCCAGACTGGTCAGAAAAACAGAGAGAGAAGACACAGCTTAGCAATATCAGGAATAAACAGATGAAATCACTACAGATTCTATAAAAATTAAAAGGATAAGGGCTGGGTGAGACCAGCCTGGGCAACATATGGAGACTGTTTCTACAAAAAATAAAAAAAGTTAGCCAGGCACGCCTGTAGTCCCAGCTACTTGGGAGGCTGAGGCAGGAGGATTGCTTGAGCCCAGGAGTTTGAGGTTACAGTGAGCTACGATGATGCCACTGCACTCTCAGTGACAGAATGAGAGCCCAGCTCTTCAAAACAAAACAAAACAAACCAATTAAACATGGCATTATCATAAGATCCAGCAATTCAACTCCTAGGAATGTACCCAAAGGAATTGAAAGCACAGACTGAGATACTTGTACACCAAAAGCTCTTCAGCGTTCTCACGATAGCCAGAAGGTGGAACAACCGAAGTGTCCACAAACAGTTGAATGATAAACGAAATGTGGATAAACAAAAGATATGTATGATGGAATATTCTTCAGATATAAAAAGCAATGAAGTTCTGACACGTGCTACAACATGAATGGACCTTGAAGACATTATGCTACATGAACTAATCCAGACACAAGAGGAACAAAAATTGTGTGATTCCACTTACGTGAGGTACTTAGAATAGGCAAATTCACAGAGACAGAAAGTCGATTAGAGGTTACCAGCAGCCGAGTAGGAGGGGAGAATGGGAGTGATCACTTAATGGTTACAGAGTTTCTGCTAGGGGTAAAAAGTTTCAGAAATACATAGTGGTGATAGTTGCAAAACACTGTGAATGCAATTAATTCTACTGAATTGTACACTTAAAATTGTTAAAATGGTAAATTTTATGCTATGTATATTTTACCAAAATAAAAAAAATTTTAAGGTGAAAATCCTGCCACCATAGTGCAAGCCATTCCATTCTTGGTTTTACTCAAGAGAAAGGACTATATGTCAATACAAAGACATGTACACAAATATTCATAACAGCTTTATTTATAATAGCTGAATGCAGGAAACAAGCCAAATGTCCACCAACAAGCCAATCAATTAAAAAATTGTGGTATGTCCATGTAATGGAATGCTACTCATAGTAAAAACAGTGAATTATTACCGTAGGCAGAAACACCTATCGATCTCTAAATCATCATGTTAAGTCACAGAAGCTAGACCAAAAAAGTCCATATTTCATGATTGTATATACATGCATGCATAAAAGTCTAGAAAGTTCAAACTATTTTGTAGTGGCAGAAAACATATCAATTTCCTAGCACTGAGGACAAAGAAAATAATTGATTGCAAAAGACACGAGGACACTTTTGGGGGTGATGGAATTATGCTATATCTCCATTCACACAGGGGAGTGCATTTTTCAAAACTCATCAAACTGTATACTTTAAAAGAATGCAGTTTATTATACATAAATTATGCCCCCAAGGTGATTAAAAATTCAGCCTTTCACATATCTCTATCAACAAAGTATTTAAACTATTTTAATTTAAACATATTCATTCATATTGCTCTTGCTAAAATCATCTTATTAGTACTGTTTTCCTAACCTCTACTGTTTTTAATGAGAGCAAATGGATTAAAAACAAAAATAAAATATTTGCTTTAAAACTTTATTTAATCTTTATCTTATTGTTTAAAAAATTCTTTGTATATTTTATAAAGTACATATTAGTATTATAATATTGTGTGTAAATGTGTATATATTTTTTCATGCTCACAAATTTTACTCTTAAGGATATATAATCAAAATAATTTGGAGACCACTGCCCTAAAAAGTTGGGAGATTATGTTCTCAGAAAATAGAAAGAATTTGCCTACAAGCAAAGGGCTGGATTCCTTCAAGCAGATGACTGAAACCGATGGTAATATTAGAACATACCACATTTATGGATGGGAAGACTCAAGATGGTAAAATGTGATTTCTCCTAATTTCTCTCGATTAACTCACAAATTTATGTAATTTCAATCAGAATCCCAGTGAGATTTTTAATGCAGCTTGACAAGATGATTTTAAAATTTTTATGGAAGTAAATGTTATGAATAGCAAAGGAATTTTGTGAAAGAATAGAGAATAACAGAGAAGAGATTTGATTGAATGAAAATCAGAGCATATTATAAAGCTGTGGCAGTGGAGAAACCCTGTCATCTTAATGTGAGAATAGAGCAGTAGAAACAAATAGTTTCCAGAAAATTGACCCATGTATTTATGGAAATTTATCGTATGTTACAAATGACATTTCAAATCTTCAGATAGAGTCTGTACTAGCAAATAAATTATTTTGGGACAATCAGATATCTATTTGGAAAAAATATCAATAAATATATAGCCTGGCCTGATACCATTCAAAAAGTAGACTCTAAATCTGAATATAAAAAGTGAAAGTATTAGATTGAATATTTTACAAATATTATAGAATATCTTTATACCTTGGGCAATAGACAGTCTTCCTAAACAAGACATAGAAAGCTAATGCTGGCTGGGGGTAGTGGCTCACCCCTGTAATCCTAGCACTCTGGGAGGCCGAGGCAGGAGGATCACTTGAGGCCAGGAGTTTAAGACCAGTCTGAGCAAGAGCAAGACCCTGTCTCTACAAAAAATAGAAAATTAGCCAGGTGTGGTGGTATGTGCTTGTAGTCCCAGCTACTTGGGAGGCTGAGGCAGGAGGATCACTTGAGCCTAGGATTTGAGGTTGTAGTGAGCTGTGATGATGCCACTGCACTCGCTGGGGTGACAAAGCAGAGACCCTGTCTCCAAAAGAAAAAAAAAAAAGAAATACTCTAAATGTTCCCCAAAAGAGGAATTATTAAATAAGATGTGGTTAATTCATACTAATATGCAACAATGAAAATGGGATAGGTCCAAACTTATAAAAGCCTTTCCAAGACAGTTTTCAGTGAAAACATGTTACAGAATGTGATCTATACTATATCATTTTGTTTAAACACACACAACACAAATAAAATATTTTTTTCTATGGCGAGATATGTATGTGAGGCTGTAGTTAAAGGAGCCTTTAGACTTTCCCACATATACACATATAATGTTTATTTTTTACAAGGGACTGTATGATAAATTGTATAATTAAAAGTTAATGATAATAATAATAAAAACATGTAAGGCTAAGTTCACTCTTTCCCAGACTAGAGAATTTCAGCTACCTCAAAGTGTCAAAGAAATTAGAATGTCTACACAAAAACATCATTTTAGGTGGTGAGGAAATTTAGCTGGACTAACATAAGCAGACATTTTGATACCTTGGGAGAGCTGATGTTTTGCTGGACCATCTTTTTTTTTTTTTTTTCCTGAAACAGAGTCTCTGTTGCCCTGGGTTACAGTTCAGGGCTGTCATCATAGCTCACTGGAACCTCAAACTCCTGGCCTCAGGGATCCTCCCACCTCGGCCTCCCAGAGTGCTTAGGATTACAGGCCTGAGCCACTGCGCCTGGCCAGGAGCATCTTTTCCAAGCAAAAATTTGGGCAAAAATTCAAGTATATTCTAGCATAGAACCAGTCTATAAAGCCAGCCAGATTTTGACAGTAAAATATAAGAGCCTATGTGTCACTATAAATCCAGCTCTTCCTTGGCTAAAATTGACTTAGGCTGTTTTATCCTGTTTCTCCATGAACGGGAGCCACAAAATTGATGGGCAAGCACTGCCACCTAGTGGCTTTATTTCACATTGCAACGTTTGTTTTTTTGTCCTCCAAATCCTAAACCAGAGCTTCTGTCTTTTGGGTATACCTTAAAAGTAAAATGTTTTAGAAATTCAAGAGACCCACATAGTGTTATTGATTTTTAAATTTTGACAAAATTTATATATGTATATATTTAACATTAAACATGACTCTTTTTTTTTTTGAGACAGAGTCTCACTCTGTTGTCCTAGAGTGCTGTGGCATCAGCCTAGCTCACTGCCACCACAAACTCTTGGGCTCAAGCGATCCTCCTGCCTCAGCCTCCCTAGTAGCTGGATTACAGGCATGTGCCACCATGCCTGGATAATTTTTTCTGTACATATTTGTAGTTGTCCATATAATGTCTTTCTATTTTTCGTAGAGATGGGGTCTCTCTCTTGCTCAGGCTGGTCTCGAACTCCTGGCCTCAAGCAATCCTCCCACCTCGGCCTCCCAGAGCGCTAGGATTACAGGTGTGAGCCACCTTGCCCGGCCAAACATGACTCTTTTTTGTTTTTTTTTGAGACAGAGTCTCGCTTTGTTGCCCAGGCTAGAGTGAGTGCCGTGGCGTCAGCCTAGGTCACAGCAACCTCAAACTCCTGGGCTCAAGCGATCCTCCTGCCTCAGCCTCCTGAGTAGCTGGGACTACAGGCATGTGCCACTATGCCCAGCTAATTTTTTCTATATATATTTTTAGTTGTCCAGATAATTTTTATTTCTATTTTTAGTAGAGACGGGGTCTCGCTCAGGCTGGTCTCGAACTCTTGACCTCGAGGGATCCACCCCCCTCGGCTTCCCAGAGGGCTAAGATTACAGGCATGAGCCACTGCGCCCGGCCAGCACCTTTTTTTTTTAAAAAAGAGAATCTTGCTCTGTCATCCTGGCTAGACTACAGTGGCATCAGCCTAGCTCACAGCAACCTCAAACTCCTGGGCTCAAGTGATCCTCCTGCCTCAGCCCCAAGAGTAGCTGGGGCTATAGGTGTGCATCACCTTGCCCAGCTAATTTTTCTATTTTTTGTAGAGATGGACTCTCACTCTTGCTCAGGCTGGTCTCAAACTGTTGACCTCAAGTGATCCTCCCACCTCGGCCTCCCGGAGTGGTAGAGTTACAGGTGTGAGCCACCTCACCTGGCCCCCATCCACTCTTTTATTCTGCCCTTGCTGGTACCCCCTAAAAGTACACATATACCCACGATATTCCCCTAGTTCCTGCTGGCATATAGGAGCCAGGTACGGCAATTCTATCAGTGAGTAAGCTGTTTCCTCCTATGACAGGGACTGGTTTTTGCTCAGGCTTTCCTGAGACCTGACCCTAAGTATGAGCCTGGCGGCAATGAGGTGAGGCAGGCTGCATCTGGAGGATAAGCATCACCTGGTGAGGCATCTGCCCGGGTTAGGTCGTTGCATGGTATCTAGGCAACGGAAGGCTGCTCTCCTGTATCGGGAGGGACGGGGCCACTTCAGGGAATCTGCATTACAATATTCTCAGGTGCGTGGTCCCAAATGCCCCATCTCAATCTCAGAGTCCCGCTCCTTCACTGTCAGGGCCTGCCTTTAGCACAGGGACCTGTCAAGGGCGCACATGGAGCCTCCTTTGCAGCTCTGTCACCCTTACAATGAAGCCCAGCATGCGGCTCCTCTAAGGCTATACAGAGATGAAAGTCTTTAAACCCATCCTGGAGACCTACTGGTTTTCGAAGCATGCCCTGAGTGAAGGGCTGGCTGTCCTGAACGTGTCGTTATCTTTCTTCCAGGCTTCCTACACGTTTAATAAGCCAGGAAACTCCACAAACCTTGCAATGACTAGGGACCCCCTAGTATTCACATGATAGCCGTGCAGCCTAACCAAGCGCTTTACATCATTCCCCCACCACAGGCAAGAGCCTTAGCAATCGTGATGCTGCACAAGCCAGGGGTTGTCACCACCCCACTTCTGGTTCCAACCACTTTAGCTTGTGTTATGCCCAAAGCAGAGCCTTAGACAAGGCCTTGTGCCCTGTGGTTTACATGGGAGGTGATCCTAGTTCCCTAGGATCCTAGGAGCGAGGGAATGGGAAGAGCCAGGCCGGAAAGGAGGAAAAGCCAATCTGAGGGGGCACTCCTGGGGTGGCCACTGTGGTCAGTGGGTCCTGGTCCTGCCAGGACTGCTGAAAAGCGGACAGAAGGGCTCCCCGAATGGGCCACGGTGGTAACATTTATCCATCGGCTCCTACCTCCATTGGTTCAGGGTAGCCTCTTGGGATGCTAAGTCCTCCTTAGTTCCAAGTTGCATGTGTGTCCAGGCCCCGTGAGCTCCTTTCTGTGTCTGAGGCATCTGGGGAGCTTTTTGGTAAAAATTTAAAAATGCTTGGCAGGCACATGGGACAAGAAGCTTGAAGTGTGTGTCCCCCTGAAGGCAGTTCATCCCAGCCATAGCAGAGACAAGGCCAAGAGGATGTGTTGAGGGCACTGGATGTGCCTACTCTGATACACAGTTACGGATTCATACATTTAGAGAAAAGCCAAAAACTTTACAATGGCCAGAAGATGACCTGGCCACCCTTCCTCCTCTGTCTTTCCAACCTCCTTACTCAGCTCCAGCTCCTGCAGCCATCTCTCTTTCCGTCAACACTGGAGGATTTGCTAATGAGCTTAATGAGCTTTACAAATGGCTTTGGTAAAATCAGTGGCTTGTTAATCAGTTAATTAATTAATTAGTTAATTAGTCAGTGCCCAATGAGGAAAAAGAAATCACCCAGTAATTTAAACAGGGAAACTTTAATTTTAAGAATTATTAATGATAACAAGGGATTGGCAGGTTAAAAGTAAAGAGAATTTTAAAGAATATAGGAATAGCACGTCTAAGGGACAGAGCACCACCCCTGGGGCTGAGGTAGGGTGGCCAAGGAAGAGGCCACTCTAGACTGAGATCCAAACTTTGCTGGAAGAGGCACAGCCATGGCTCGCTGGATGGTGGAGAAGTCACTGTAGTGCTGGCAGAACTCAGTGAAATTGGGCACTCTGGAACTTTCCAGAAATCCACACTTTAGTGAGCTAAGGAAAGTAATTCACAAGGAGGTGCCTCATTGGACGCATTCTGCTATGAAAATGCCCAAGGGGGCCATTGGCTGCTCTGAGCTGCTGGTTATCAATTCCTGCAGGGGCTTAGAAAGAGAAGCACCTGGAACCAGGGAGAAAGTGCTGTTGCTACTCTCTCTAGGAAAAGTAGTTAAAGGGCCCATCTTTTCGCAGAGCAGGCATTGAAGAGTGAGTCTGGAGCTGGGAGGCAATGAACTGATACTTGACACACTTGGCATTGGAGGATTTGAGAAATGGGCTTTCATCTGCGTAATTACTGGTAGTTGTTTGGATGGCAGATTTTTGAGCTATTCCCTCTCTTGCATGAGCAGGGTATGAGGATCCAGTGAAGCCTTTACTTTAGCCATGGCATTTGAGGTTTGACCCCCAACTCTTCTGTCAAGCCAAATGCCAACTGCTGTTAAAAGGGAAACAAAAATCCTGCTTCTGCAACGTTCTATTTGCCTTGAGAAACAAATTTGTGCTGGTCAGTGTGTCTAAAAGGACAGAGAACTGGGACTTTACTGGGTTTACAGAATAGGTTTTATGAATTGTTTTATCCCTGCTTCCTAATGATTACCACAGCAACGTTTTGGTTTTTTTTTGTGGCTATCGTCTTGCACCAAAAGCAACCAAAGAGTTATGCAGGACTATTTTGGGATAGCTTAAGTTGCTTGGGTCAGTTTGCAGCACACATGCTCAAGCAGTCTCTCACCTCTGGGCCTTTGTACTTGTGGTACCCATTTGTCTAGGATACCCCTTGGCAAGTCTAAATGGCTCTGTTAGAGTAAGAGGCAGGGCTGAGACTAGATGCCAGGGCTTGCAGATTGGGTGCAGGTGTTAAGGTAAACAACCTTCAAGCAGGAGCTAACTAGGGGGGCTGATAACTGCAGGCAAGAACCAGCTTCAACCGGTTTGTCAGCTCTCTGTTACCTTACATGAACTTTGGCTAATTACAATATCATTTACATTTCAGTTTTAAAATTTCTCTGCCCTTGAAATCTCCATGACAGTTCAGAGACAACCGCAGAAATTATGCAAATGGGAGGGAACACAATTCTAGGAATTATTACCTAAATTCTCAGTAAAAGGCAATTCCTTGGTCTTGAATGTTCCTCCCCACAATTAGTAAAACTACAAAAGATCTAAAATCACTTCTTCCCAGTGTAGCTCCTCTCTTACAATCCCGCTTGTTCTCTCTCTTGAGAGTGTACATTTATTTGCTTTCAATAAAAAGCTGTCGCTTGCTTGGCTTACACGATGCATCCTGAAATTCTCTTCCCGGCAATCACCAGGAATTTGGGGCAAAAACCTCCACTCAGAGGCCAGTAACAGCTCCCTCTCTCATTTCTTCACGCCTCTGCTCGGATGTTACCTTATATGTTAGTTTGTGTCCTCTGAGAGGAAGAGACCAAGACAGGATTAAATAGGCGAGGATTTTATTAGAAGAAATGCCTCTGTAAGAGTAAATGAGAAGGAAGCCAGGAAAAGCTGGGAGAGCCATTGGGCCACGATGCAAGTCTGATCCTAAGTGAGGGAGAGGAGGGAAGGTTGGGTGAAAGTGTCCTAGACTAACGTGCTAGTGTTAAAAGTGCCCCAGTGTAGTCTAAGGAAGGCTTGGCAAGGACAGTGGGGAGTCCTGGAACCAAAGGTGACTATCAGAGGAGACCATGTCTCCCAGGAACTGGTTTGCCTATCCCTGCCTGGCTGAGTCTTGGGAGCGGCCCAAAGGACGCATAACCTCAGTGCAAACAGCATAGATGTCGCGGTGGTTTCAGAGCGTTATTCCACCCGGTAGCTGGGGGCCTTCAGGAGCAGCAGTCTCATGGCCACGTCTTATCAAGGGGTCTTCCCCAACCACCCGCTATGAAACAGCCCCCCAGGATGGTAAAACATCAACCATGCTTCACCCGAGGACGGTAAAAACATGTTTCACAGACTGGATACACTCCAGGAAGACAAAATAATTTGCACCGGTCTTGGGAGCAGATTAAAACAGGGTTAGTTTCCCCCCAGGCGTTAAGCAATACGAAGAGAGCAAGGAAAGGGAAGCAGGGGAGGAAGGAGTTTGCCCTCAGCCCTGGGGACAGTGTTTGGGAACCTTGTCACGGATCATAACCGGCTGCCGCAAGGTCCAAACCCCTCCTTTTATTAAAACAATTCATTTCATGCATTGATTTTTTTAACCCTCTCTTTTTAGAGGTGAGATCCAGAGAAGGGAAACTCCCAAGGCGCGGGCCAGTCAATCGTAGAGGCGGGCCTAGAGCCCGGGTCCGCAGACTCCCGGGTCACTGTTCCTGAAGGCCTCCTGTGCTCGGCTGCACGCTACCTCCGCTACAAAGCCGTGAGGCAAAGGACCGAAACAGGACAGCGGAGAGCGCCACACCCGGGTTTCGCAGATGGACGAGGATCCCGGCTGCCCGGCCCCGCCCCCCCAGCCGTGGGCTGCCCTCAGCGTCTTTGCCTTCAGCCAGTAGTAAGCGTGGCCGCCGCGCTTCCGCCGGAGCGTGGGGGAAGGTCAAAGGTCACACAAGATGGCGGCGCCCAGGAGCTGCTGAGGCGTGCAGCGGAGGATGGCGCTGGCCGCGCTGGCGGCTGGGGCTCGGCTGCGGCAGCGGCTGAGCTGGCCGGGGCTGGTGCGAGGGCACTGGACGCCGGCCGGGCGCTCGCGGAGCCGGCGCGAGGCGGCGGAGGCCGAGGCGGACGCGCCCGTGTTCCAGTACGTGGGCGAGCGTGCCGCCCGTGTCGACCGCGTCTTCGTGTGGGGCTTCAGCTTCTCGGGGGCGCTGGGCGTGCCCACCTTCGTGCTGCCCGGCTCCGGGCCCAAGACTCGCGCCGGCCGGCGGTCGTACCGCAGGATCCAGATTGTGCCCTACCGCCTGGAGCTGGAGCAAAAGGTGCGGGCCGCGGCTCCCTCCCTCGCTTGCTCTCTTCCGCCTTCCGGGCCCCCGCCACCGGCCCTCCCACCCCCGAAGTATTCGGCTCTCTTTGAGAAGTTGGCTACTGTGGGTGGCCGGACTTTGGCGACCCTCTAGTTAACTGTGAGCCGGCGTTAGAGCCGGCTGTCAACGTTTATGGGGGGACTGAAACGTGCCAGGTGTCGTGCCCGGCTCGTGTCATTCGCTCAGCACCCTGTAAGTGGGGGTTGTCATCCCCTGTTATAGGGGAGGAAAGGGAGGCCCAGAGAGGTTAAGACCCAAGGCCCCACAGCTGATAGGTGTGTGTACAGTGGGATTCGTACTCGGGCCAGTCTGTCTCCAGAAGTTCTTACGCCCAGAAAGCAGAATTCAGAAGTTCAGGGAAAACGTGGGCTGGCTTTGGTGGATGAACAACTTGGAAAGGAAATGTTAACACTCAGCAGTGACAGAAATGAGAGAGCAAGGCTGAGATGTCTGAACACGCCAAATGGTTGCACGGGATGCTTCTGAATGAGCTCAGATTTGAAAAGGTTATAGCAAAAGACAGCTGCCCAAGGACGCTTTTTCTTGGAAACCAACACTCAGAAGAGCAAAAGTGGATGCTTAGGATTGGGTCTCGTTTGGGGACGGTTGTGGAAGTCTTCATGAGTGATGAAAAGGAAGCAAGCATTTCCAACTTGGCTTTTGATTTTTCTGCCAAGGACAGTAAATGATCTTTTAACTAAAAGAGATCAGGAGAAACAAGGAATTTAAGCTTCAGATGAATGAAGGGTTGGGTTGTTTGACTTCTTAATATTGAGTTGTAAAAATTCTTTATGTGTTCTGGATATAGGCCCTTTATCACATGTTATGTACAAATACTGTCTCTTACTCTGTGGCTTTTCCTTTTGTTTTCTTCCTTTCCTTTTTCCTTCCCTTTCTCTTTTCCTTTCTTCCTCCTTCCTTCTTTCGAGATGGGGTCTTGCTGTGTTGCCCATGCTGATCTGTAATCCTGGACTCAAGCAATCCTCCATCCTCAGCCTCCAGAGTAGCTGGGATTATAGGTGCACAGCCACAGCCGACTTCTTTTTATTTATTTATTTATTTTTTGAGACTGTTGCCCGGGCTAGAGTGCAGCAGCTCACTGTAACCTCAAATTCTTGGGCTCAAGTGATCTTCCTGCCTCAGCCTCCTCAGTAGCTGGGACTACAGGCATGTTCCCCACCATGCCTGGCTAATTAAATAATTTTTTTTGTAGAGATGGGATCCCACTCTCACTTTTGCCCAGGCTGGTCTTGAACTTCCAGCATAAAGTGATCCTCCTGCCTTGGCCTCCCAAAGTACTAGGTTTATAGGCGTGAGCCACTGTATCCAGCCTTTTTAAATTTTTTTGGTAGTGTCTTTTAAAAAGCAAAAGTTTTTGATATTTGTGAAATTTAGTTTTTGTTCTGTGGATTGTGCTTTTGGCATCATATCTAAGAAATCTTTGCCTAACTCAAGATCACAAACATTATTTTCCTCTGCTTTCTTCTATAAGCTTCATAGTTTTAGCTCTAACATTTAGGTCTATGAACCGTTTTGAGTTGATTTATGTGTCTGGTGTGAGGTAAGTGTCTTTTTGCATGTAGATTTTCAATTGTCCTATAATCCTTAGTTGAAGAGACTATCTTTTTCTTATTGAATTGTCTTGGCACCTTTGTTGAAAATCGGTTGACCAAGTCAGTTGACTGTAAATGTAAGAGTTTATTTCTGAGCACTCAATTCTGTTCCGTTGATCTATGTGTCTGTCCTTATCCCAAAATGACACTATCTTGATTACTGTAGTTTTATATTAAGTTTTAGAATTGGGAAATGTAAGTCATCCAGTTTCATTCTTTTTAGAAAATTGTTTTGGCTCTTCTAGGTTCTTTGCTTTTCTGTAAGAATTTTAGGATTGGTTTATCAATTTCTGCAAAAATACTTCCCAGGATTTTGATAGGGATTATGTTGAACCTATAGATCAATTTGGGCAAAATTACCATTTTAACAATTTTGAGTCTCCGAATCTATGAACATGGCATGCCTATTTATTTAGATCTGTAATTTTTCTCAACTCTTTAGTGGTTTTTCAGTGTACATCTTGCACTTTTGTTAGATTTATTCTTGAGCATTTTATTCTTTTTGATGCTATTGTGAATGGAATTGTGTTCTTAATTTCATTTTTGGAGTGTTC
This sequence comes from Lemur catta, assembly GCF_020740605.2. Classification (NCBI taxonomy): domain Eukaryota; kingdom Metazoa; phylum Chordata; class Mammalia; order Primates; family Lemuridae; genus Lemur; species Lemur catta. The sequence continues at coordinate 29,209,499 of NC_059129.1, forward strand.
ATTGCTAGTATATAAACATACAATTGGTTTTTCCTCATTTACTGCTGCCTCTTGTGTTAAATCAATATTTTTCTAGTGTACCTTTTAAATTCCTTTGTTGAGTGTGTATATATATGTACACATACACTATACACACAGAGATGTCTCAACTGATAATGGGGTTCCATTCCAATAAACCCAGTGTAAGTTGAAAATATTGTAAGTCAAAAATACATTTAATACACTTAACCTACCGTTATAGCTTAGCCTAGCCTACCTTAAATGTGCTCAGAACACTTACATTAGCCTACAGTGGGGCAAAATCATCTAATACAAAGCCTATTTTATAATAAATAGTATCTTATGTAATTTGTTGAATACTGAAAGTGAAAAGGAGAATGGTTGTATGTGTACTCAATATACAGTTTCTACTATATGTGTATTGCTTTTGCACCATCATAAAGTAAAAAAAACATGTAAGTCAAGGACCATCTGTGTGTGTGTGTGTGTGTGTGTGTGTATTTAAAGTCAGTAAGGAAGACTTTATTTAAGGACGCTACTAAAATTGGGTTTTGTAGTGGGGAGAGAGATTAGGCTTAACTCTCCTATATCTTTTGAGTTTTTTTTAAAAAAGTGATTCTTGGGATTATAATATGCATTTTAATGTCTCATGATCTAACTTATTACAACCACTATTAGGTTAATAGTGACATAATATTGATAAATTATAGCAACTTTGTTCTATAACATAGCTCCATTTTCTCCCATCTCCTTTGTGTGGTTAATGTGATGTATATATTACACCTGTATATGTTTTAAGCCCAACAATATAATTTTATAACTATTGTTATGGAGTTGTCTTTTAAATCATTTAAGAGAACAAAAGGGAAAAATCATATATATATATGTATATATGTATTTTTTTGAGACAGGGTCTCAATCTGTTGCCTGGGCTAGGGTGTAGTGGCATCATCATAGCTCACTGCAACCTCAAACTCCTGGGCTTAAGACATCCACCTGCCTCAGCCTCCCAAGTAGCTGGGTACAGGTGTGTGCCACCACACCTGGCTAATTGTTCTACTTTTTGTAGAGACTAAAGTCTCACCATGTTGCTCAGGCTGGTCTCAAACTCCTGCTTTAAGTGATTCCCCTGCCTTGGCCTCCCAAGTGCCAGGATTACAGGTGTGAGCCACTGTACCCAGCAGAAAGATTATATTTATGTAGTTATTTATATTTACGTATGTAATTACTCATACTAATGCTCTTCATTTCTTTTTATTGATTTTTCTTGTGAGCGGTTACCATCTGCTGTCATTTCCTTTCAGCCTGAAGACTTCTTTAGTACTTGTTAAGGCAGATCTGCTAGCAGTGAATTCTCAGTGTTTGTCTGGGAGTGTCTTTATTTTATCTTAATTTTTTAAGGATAGTTTTGCTGGATATAGAATTCTTGGTTGACAGTTTTGTCTTTCATCACTTTGATATGTCATTCCACTGGTTTCTGGTCTCTTGTTTCTGATGAGAAAATAGCTGTTAATCTTGCTGTCATTCCCTTGTGCTTGATGAGTCCATTTTCTTTTGCTACTTTTAAGCTTTTCTCTTTGTCTTTCAGCAGTTTAACTGTAACTTGTTGAGTAGCTTTGATTTGTAGATTTGTGTTTCTCATAAAATTTGGGAAGTTTTTGACCATTATTTCTTTAAATATTTTTTACTGCCTGTTTCTTTTTCTCTTCCCCTTCTGTGACTCCCATTACATAAATATTGATATTGATTATTGTGTGACAGGTCTGTGAGACATTGTTCATTTTTTTTCAATCTTTTTTTCTTGTCCTTTAGGATGGGCAATTTTTCTTGATTTTTCCTCATGTTAACTGATTCTTCTGGTATCTCAAATCTGCTGTTGAGTCTAGTAAATTTTTTATTTTGGTTATTGTATTTTTAAACTCCATTCCATTTCCATTTAGTGTTTTTTTGTTTGTTTGTTTTTGTTTTTGTGTTTTTAAAGAGACAAGGTCTCACTCTTTTGGCCCAGGTGGGAGTACAGTGGTGTGATCATAGCTCACTGTAACCTTGAACTCTTAGGCTGAAGCAATCCTCCTACCTCTGTTTAGGTTATTAATATAGTTTGTATTTCTCTATTCAGATTCCCTATTTGTTGAGTCATTATCATCATGTTTTCCTTTAATTCCTTTAGAAAACTTTATTGAGGTTTAATTGCTATATAAAAATTGTACCTATTTAACGTATACATTTTGATGAGTTTGGACTTTAATTCTTTAAACATGATTTTAAAAAGTTCTTTGAACAATAGTTCATTGAAATCATTGATAAATCTAACAGGGGGTCTACTCAGTGTCAGTTTCTGCCGGCTGCTCTGTCCCCTCAGTATATATAGGTCATGATTTCTTGTTTCTTTGCATGTCCTGTCCTTTTTTGTTGAAAACTAGATTTTTGGATGATGTATTGTAACAACTTTGAATTTTGTTGGTAACTTTTATGGACTTAATTTATAGAGTCAGTCTCCCCTGCTGTGTGTGGCCACTGATGTATTTGCTCAGGTTTTTTTTGTGTGTGTGTTTTCTTCTCCTTATTTATTTACTTTTTTTTTTAACCTGGCTCCTTGGGATTGCCCTCTACCTGTAGTACCATTGTGGCTGTGGTCAGACAATGATTTGGGCAGAGGTTGTGCTCAAACACCTCTAGCTCACAGTGTTTCTGTCTTCCACTGTGGATTCTGTGTGTAGGTTGGGGATCCCATTCAGAGTTCTCAAGCCTGCCCTAGCTTTACTCTCCACAGGGCTCCCGTCTGCCCTGTTCATTTGGGCAATTTCCCAGTAAGCCGTGGATATGTGGGAGCCTTTGATGGTTCTCTCATTTCTAGGATGGTCCAGTGACATTTCTGGCTGGCCCGCCTCCTCTTGCCTAATCAGGATGGCAACCTCGGGCTCTCCAAGTTGTAGGTTTTTCTTGTTTGTGGCATATTGAATTTGCTGCCGGGCATGGGTTTCACCCTCCACCAAAGCAGTAGGTGGAACAGTCCTAGACAGGAAGTCTGTGGACTCCTGCTACTCATACTTGAAGTTCCAGCAGTGCAGCAGTTTTTCATGAGTAAACATTTCTTCTCGGTTTATTTGCCTTTGATTGATTTTCAGAGCCCTGAAATGGTTGTGGGTTCTTGTTTTTGTTTTTTTTTCAGTTTTGTCCAGTTTTATTCTTATCTTGTTTAGGGGGGTGGGGTGGAGAGAGATTTGCTAACCTCTTCAGACCTCCACAGTTGGAAGTGCCCTCCTGGCACGTTGTGATCACAAGCACTTGATGCTAAACCTGTGTCAGGAATTGTGCCAAGCCTTCTCACATGCTAACAGATTTTATGATACAGTAGGGGCTCACCAAGTGTTTGTTGAATGTTGAACAGGCATCACCAAGCAGTGAGAATAATCATTGTTGCTGGGAATCACTTTTAGACTTACCTCTTTTCTGTGTTTCCTGCTGCCTGGGCAGGGCTGTCTGCTGTCTCCCACGTAGGTCATTTCTGTGGAGTTAAAGCCATTCCAGAAAGGGGGCCGAGGGTCCAGGAGGCCAGAGAACTAGGTGTTTTGACTAGCACAAAGGTGCAGGCATGTAAGTTCCATGTGAATGTTATGAGGGAAAATATCACTCTTGGATGACTCAGTTAAACAAGGTGTCAATAAATCAAAATTTAAAGAAATATTTAGCTAGTTTTCTTCAAGAAATGCTGGAAGGTGAAAAAAGGTTCCTCATGTTTGTTCACGATCAGTGGTAAGCCAGCATTTTCTTCGGGATTAGGTTAGGTTTGCATATGGTCCCTGAGAGACACTGCAGAGGCCTCTGATAGACCATACACAGCTGAGAGGTAGTTAGGGCGACCATATAATGTGTTGTCCAACTGAAGAGTGAACATTGGGACATCAGGGGTAAACCAGGGCTGTCCTGTGCCAACAGAGAATACGATCACTCTGGGTAGTATGGAAAGAGGGGTGATTTTAAAATCAAACCACCTTTGGTTTGTGTCCCGGTCCCCTGGAAGCGCCAGTTTTCTCATCTGGTCAGTGAAGGTGAGGATTGATGAGAGTATGGCTAAAACACCCAACAGAGACCTTGACGTTGCCAGTGTGTTAAATTCACAGTAGCTGTAACACTGATTCTTCCTCCTCCTGGTAATGGCTTGAGAATGTAGCAGTGTAGCGTAAGAGTGAAAGGCAAGTTACTTAACCTCTAGGAGCCTCGCTTTTCTCATCCACCCGATATTGCTGCTACTAACGACAATAATAAATACATTATATATCTCTTACATGAAGTCAGGTACTATTGACTGTAAGGGCTTTAGCTGTATTAATTTAGTCTTCACAACAACCCAATGAGATGCTGTTATCATCTCTACTTTATAGAGAGGGAAGCATACAGACTGGTAACGTGATCTATCTGAGGTCCCACAGCTGGTAAGGGGTGGAGCCAGGATTCAAACTACGGCAGTCTGTCAGCTACTATGCTAGACCGTATCTTGGTGAATGGGGACGATGGTATCTAGTGGTAAGCTGGCATTTACCATTAGATATAGATTATGACCTGCACGTAAATAACGCTTTGTAAGAGTGATCATAAAGATTAAATGAAATAGTACATCTCAAACACATAGTAAATGTTTAGTAAATATTAGTTGCTATATTAATAGTATGTGTTCTTGGACTTAGTAAATAACCTGTCATTTATAGCTGAAAAAACCTGACATAACAAGTCAGTTAATGGTTTGTGGGAACTCTTTCAGATTTCGTCTGCTGCCTGTGGCTACGGATTCACATTGCTGTCCTCTAAAACCAAGGATGTTACGAAAGTCTGGGGTATGGGACTCAACAAAGATTCTCAGCTTGGATTTCACAGGAGCCGGAAAGATACAAGTGAGCACCTTCATCTGCCTTCTCTGTTGTGATCAGTTTGAGGGAGCTTTCTTTGGTTTTCAAGGATGTGATTACACAAGCCAGCCATAATAACAAAATAGATGGAGTCTTGGAGAGATGTCGTTTGAAACAGTCTGGACTAGATTATTTTTTGGCCTCTTTGGTAACAACATTGAACCATCAGACAAAAGAGCAAGCACCTGGCTGATAAGTAAAGATGTTCCTTTTTGGCCCAAAAGAGATAACCCTACCATGGTGACAGCCTGAAATACTCTATAGTGCCTAGAATATGTTTTGGGAGAAAAATTCAGTGAAAACCTTAAGATGGAAGCTTTATTCCAAATGTTTGAAACTTGGATTATAAAAATGTTACAAATAACTTATAATGGCATTTAAATAAGTAGGCGTTTGCCAAACAATACTATAAGAACAGTGTGAAATATTTCCTAAAATAAGGGGGAAATAACTCAGAAATACTGGACAAACCTTTCTTTTAATTTTTTTCTATTTCCAGTTCATATGCAAGTGTATTTATCCATAGTTTTGATCATAGCATATATTTTGTTTTCTGCCTTTTTTCACTTATTTTATATGTATATCAGAAATGTCTTTTATAAGTCAGTTTTTTTTTTTTTGAGACAGAGTCTCCCTCTGTTGCCTGGGGTAGAGTGCCATGGCGGCAGCCTAGCTCACAGCAACCTCAAATTCCTGGGCTCAAGCCATCCTCCTGCCTCAGCCTCCTGAGTAGCTGGGACTACAGGCATGTGCCACCATGCCTGACTAATTTTTTGTATATATATTTTTAGTTGTCCAGATAATTCCTTTCTATTTTTAGTAGAGACAGGGTCTTGCTCTTGCTCAGTCTGGTCTCTAACTCCTGACCTTGAGCGATCCTCCCGCCTTGGCCTCCCAGAGTGCTAGGATTACAGGCATGAGCTATTATAAGTCAGTATTGAAGTCTTTATTGGCTGGAAGAATCCACATTACCTTTTTCATATGTTTCTTTTTTTGAGACAGAGTCTTGCTCTGTTGCCCCCAAGTAGAGTGCAGTGATGTCATCATAGCTCACTGCAACCTCAAACTCCTGAGCTCAAGTGATCCTCCTGTCTCAGCCTCCTGAGTAGCTGGGACTACAAGCAAGTGCCACCATGCCTGGAGAATTTTTCTATTTTTTGTAGAGATGGAGGTCTCACTCTATTGCCCAGGCTGATCTTGAACTCTGACCTTAAGGGATCCTCCCAAAGTGCTGGGATTACAGGTGTGAGCCACCATGCCTGGCCCTAAAATTCTTCTTTAGAGTGAGTTTGAAAAAGCTCTTCCCTTTACTTGCCTATTTAATATTTAAAATTTAATTTCTTGTTTGAATAGAGCATATATTTGCATAGTTCAGAATCCTGAAGGCGAGGTAGAATATATGGTGAAAAGTCTGCTTTCCACCTCTGTCCTCCCAGTCATACAGTTTTTCTCCCTGGAGACAGCCTGTGTTAATGGCTTCCAGTTGATCCTTTCAGAGAGATTTAGTGCATATGTAAGCGTATTAATTTATGTGTAATAATGCATATTTTTTTGCCTCCTTTTTATATAAGTGGTATCATACAGTATTGCTGTTCTTTACCTTACTAAGAAATTTTAGTGGGTATTGAAGGAGGGAAATGCTTTTACCTTTCTTAAAAATTCAAGTGATAGTAAATGGCACATAAAGAGATTTATTTTAGAAAGACTAAGCATGCTTGTCCATAGCCCACTTTGTGCCGTGGAGGCCCTGGCTCTGCCTCTAACTACATGCCTTGAGTAAGTCTTTCCTACCCCTGACTCTCTTTCTTCCTGTGTGACAGTGTGGAGTGACACTAGGATTTTAATGTTGGAAATGCTCTGACTCTCAGTGCATGTGCTTTGTTCAGCTAGGGGCTACGAGTATGTTTTGGAGCCCTCGCCCGTCCCACTGCCTCTGGACAGACCTCAGGAAACACAGGTGCTGCAGGTGTCCTGCGGCAGAGCACACTCTCTCGTCCTGACAGACAGCGAAGGAGGTGGGTTGGCCTGTTGAAGCTCTGTCGAGGAGTTGGGGGACCATTTTATTGTGAAACGGAGCCTTGAGGTCGGGCCTGAGTGGCTCGTTAACTGAGCCACATCTAATTAGTGAAGCTTGGCATTTCCCGAGCCGACCTGTAGGATTGCTCAAGAGAGCCGTATTGGACAGAACTTGCTAACTCTTATGAGCTCTGTTCTCTGCAGTTCGTGGAAAATCACAGGCATTTAAACATGTGACATTGCACGCAAGGCAGCCTTATCAGGGCCAGCTCCCATTGCTGTGAAGTCACTGAGCTGGGCTGTGTGGATAGATGTCTTTTTTTTCTTGGTACCGAAAGAAGCCTATTTGCTCCCACTTTGCCCAGGTGGTGGGGGGCTTTCAGAGTGCAGGCCCCTGGGTAACAATCTCTCCAGAAGAGGGGTTATTTCCAGGGCAAGGCCAGCGTGACTACATTTTTCAGATTTCATTTTCTGGCTAAGTGTGCTGTGGAGGAAGAGGTGAAGGCGGTGTTCAGGAGCTCTTTCAAGAGGGAGTTTGGCATCGAGAGTAACCTAGTGACAGGTGCAGAGAATCAGGTGCTAGTCTCGTAATGTGCAGCTTCCACGAGGCAGAACTAGGGTGCAGGGGGAGGTGGGGCTGGGTCCCCACATGCCTGTGGGTGCGCCCGCAGAGGCTGGGCATGTTGGAAAAGGAAACCGAGGGGCACTTAGGGTGAGCTGACTAGGACCAGTGTGGAGACCCCCGTCCAGTCCTGACATTCTAGGATCCCACGAACCTGCAGAACTTATGTAATGGGTGGTGTTCTTTTTAGTCTTCAGCATGGGAAACAATTCTTATGGGCAATGTGGAAGAAAGGTGGTTGACAATGAAATTTACAGGTGAGTTCCTGAAAGGACGACCCGTTCCCCATATCCTGTTAACCACTAAGCATCTCTCGGATGATTGCGGTGTGGCAAACCCACAGAGCAGCGGGCAGGCTGGCGACGGAGCTGGGAGGACCGGGCAGGGAGACGTGGAGGGCACTGTTTGTTTCCAGGCTGAGCTCTGTGCGTTAGCTCGGCGGGAGGGAGGTGAATGAGACTGGTAGTTACGTGTAGAATTTCTTTGAATTAATTTTTGTGAATTAATTTTTTATTTTACCAAATTTTTAAAAATTCCCTTTCACTTCAGTTCTTTCGATTTTAGTGTTTAAAAAAATATCCCTCTAGTTTCTTTTCTATGTTGATGGGTCTGAACATCAGTCTCAACTCTGGCTGCATGTTAAAACCACCTAGGGTTTGGTTTCCTTTTGTTTTACTTTCATGCCCGGCCTAGCTCTGCCTTGTGTTTGACCCTGAGAGTTCCCCTGACAGTTACTGTGTGTGTGTGGGGATGGGGACTGCCAGCCAGGGTGGCACGGGAGGGCCCGGGACTGCACGGTGCTGGTCACGACCGTATCTCTTCCTTCTCTCCAATCTGCTCCTGGCTGTAGTGAAAGTCACAAAGTCCATAGAATGCAGGACTTCGATGGACAGGTGGTGCAGGTAAGAGACAGGGGCTGAGATCTGCCCTTCCTGTCCCCAGGGGTGCTTCGAAAGGTTGAAAGTTGGGTGGGGTGATGGCAAATTTGTTAGGGGGATTTTCTGAATTAATAAATTATTTTAGTAAAAATTATAGCCTGCCTACTATAAGCCAGGATTTGTGCCAGATCCTAGGGATACAAAGTTTCTTGAGATCTGGGGCGATAACACTGCAGTGTTAAACAGGAGAACGGGTTAAAAGCTAGCTGCATCACAGTGTGGTTGGCGCCGCGGTGCTCCAGGCTGGCTGGGTCTTGCTCATTATTTTATTCTTGTGCCCAGAGCAGTGCCTGGCACATGGTAGGTACTTACAGTAAATATTTAAATACACATGTGAATGTGTGCAGAAAGTGCTGTGAGAGCACCAAAAGGGGACCTGTCAGGTCTACCAGGGCAGGGATGGAAGGGAGAGGGCGTCGCGGAGGCAGGGGATTTTACTGGACAGGCCAGCGATGGTGATGGGAAAGGTTTTATGGCAGAGGGGAGGGAGCAGCCTGTGGCTTTGATGTGCTGAGTGTGTGCAGTGTGGCTGGAGTTTGGTATGCTTTTTTTTTTTTTTTTTTTTTTTTGAGACAGAGTCTCACTCTGTTGCCCTGACTAGAGTGCCGTGGCGTCAGCCTAGCTCACAGCAACCTCAAACTCCTAGGCTCAAGCAATCCTCTTGGCTCAGTCTCCTGAGTAGCCAGGACTATAGGTGGGCGTGACCACACCTGGCTAATTTTTCTATTTTTAGTAGAGACGGGGTCTTGCTCTTGCTCAGGCTGGTCTTGAACTTCTGAGCTCAAGCAGTCCTCCTGTCTCAGCCTCACAGAGTGCTAGGATGACAGGCATGGGCCCACCCAGTGTGGAGTTTGGTATGCTTGTGGGGAATGGGGTGAAATAGTCTGAGAGACAGGCTGAGGGTGAATGCGGCAAGGTCTTAGGGAGTTTAGACTTCATCTTTCGATGGTTGGGGGCTGTCACAGGTTCTAAGCCGAGTGACTGACAGCCGAATCGTGGTCCGTTTAGAAAGATAATTTGGCCACCATGTGGAGTGGAGCTGGGGGAGGAGGTGATGAGGGCCAGTTGAGAAGGGGCAGGTGGGAGAGACATGTAAGGAGGGAATTGATGGGCTGTGGGCTGGACCAGGTGGGCAAGGAGTGAGTGGGAAGGAGTTGAGGAGGAGTCAGTAGGCACGTGAGTGGGTGCTCATGTTCCTAACCCGGGTGGAGAGTTCTAGAGGAGCAGGCTTGGGTAGAAGGGGAAAGCGAGGGGGAGGTAGAGTGAGTTTGGCTCTAAGGCTGCAGTAGAGTGTGGTGTCTCTTGCACAGGCTTCAAAGGAATGTAAATGTGAGTTCAAGTCCCTGCTCCTCCACCTATGACCAAGTGACTTTGGGCAAGTTACCAAACTTCTTTGAAGTTTAGTTTCTTACTGGGTGGTTTTGGTTATTGACTTGGCACAGTGCCCCGCATAATAAGTCTTCAGTAAATGGTGCTTTTCACTGGACAGGTAGAAAAACAAGTCTGAAACTCAGTAGAGTTGTTGAGACTGGAGATCGTAGTGTAGAGGTGAAAGTTAAGCCTTGGGAGTGGGTGCAGTCTCCCAGGGTAGTGTGAGCAATGAGGCCCGAAGAGCGCAGGAGACAGACCTTGGGGAAAGATCCCAGCACTGAAGGGTCCGAAGTGGAGGCTGAGCTCAGAACCAAGGCCGGGAGCTACCAGAGAGCAGAAGAGAGGGATGGGAGGAGGAGGATTATGGAGGGCTGGTTCCTCAGAGGTGAAGGAGGATGGATGGACGAGCTCTTGGGTTGCCCCCTAGGAGATTGGCACTTACTTTAGCAAGAGCAGTTTCGGGGGAGGGGGAGGCAGAGCCAGGCTGTGGTGGACCGAGAAGCAATGTGAGATGGAGGCAACGCGGGCAGCCGGCCTGGGCCGTCTCCCCAGGCGCCCAGGAGTGGTGGGGAGGGTGCTGGTCCTCTGGCTCCATGAGCTGGGACACTGGGGTTCCAAGTATTTCTTCTCATCACCCTTACCTCTGTGTGTCTGCTAGGTCGCCTGCGGTCAGGATCACAGTCTGTTCCTGACGGATAAAGGAGAAGTCTATTCTTGTGGATGGGGCGCTGACGGGCAGACAGGTAGTGTACCTCTCACCCGTGTGGGGCAGCGCACTGTCACTTAGGCACGGTGTTGGGGGTCGGATGGGCTCTTGGAGATTTCCTTTATTTTCTAGAAAGCCCAGCAGTGCATTAGAAATTGCTTGTTGTAGTTTATGCAAAGTCTAATACATTCATTGTGTAGTGGTATTTCATCCTGCAAAGTTGTCTTACTTGAATCAGACCTAGAAAATTCCAAGGGTTTTAAAAATATACCGATTAAAATGATATCCTTTTTCCTCCTCTGAGAGAACATGGAGAAAAAAGTTGTATGAGCATGCAGAGGAACAGATTAGGATTTCTGAGTTGATATTTCTTCAGTGCTTAAAACTGTGGTTGGCATATAGGAAGTCTATGTAAGTGCTTGCTAAAAGAATGAATAATTGAAAGTAAGCGTTTTCCACCACGTCAGGTCTGGGTCACTACAATGTCACCAGCGTGCCCACCAAGCTGGGCGGAGACCTTGCCGGAGTGAACATCGTCCAGGTGGCCACCTATGGCGACTGCTGCCTGGCCGTGTCTGCTGACGGAGGCCTCTTTGGTTGGGGAAACTCGGAGTACCTGCAGCTGGCTTCTGTCACTGACTCCACACAGGTATGGGGTCACCTACGGCATGGAAACACAGAAGTGTCAAGGACGCGTAGGAGAGGTTCTTCAAGCTATAACATAGAAAGTGCTGTTTAGGCCTAACGTGTTGTAAAACAGCTTCTTCAGGGTACTGAGTTTTTGGCAATCTCGGTGGAGCCTGAAAAGCAGCTTCGGTTCAAAAGCCATTGTTGTCAATGCTCAGAGGAGAGAGCCCTGGTTCAGATCTGTATTTTAGGTGTGTCCGTGTACCCTGTCTCGTTCTAAAAGGGACATGAGGCTGTTTCCCAAGTCCCTATGATGTCACTGCATGCTTTTGGTTGCAATATATGATAACGTGTGTCTGGAAAAGCCCACAGATGGTGAGTGTGCGGCTTGATGGAGACACCTCTGTGCCCCCAGCTCACGTGGTGGGACACTAGTGACAGTGGCTCTGCTTTGTGGCCTCTCCCCATCACCGTCCCCTCCTTCTCACCAAAGGGAGCCACTATCAATACAGTGTGGTAGGCCTTTGGTATTTTATTAAGGAAAATTTCAAATGTAAACAAAAAATAGAAATCATTGTATAACTGATCTCTTTCTATCCATCACCTATTTCAACAGTTTCCAACTAATGACCAGTTTTTTTAATGGAGATGCAATTCACTATGTTAAAGTGTATGATTTAGTGGGTTGTGCAGCTGTCCCCACAATCTAATTCCGGACTGTTCATATCACTCCTTCAAAAGACCCCGTACCACCAATGGCTGGTGTTTTTGCATCTATAATTTCATCTACTTCTCTGTCCTGCACTATTTTGAAGCAAATCCTAGACATCATATTTCTTTCATAAAAGTTTCAGTATGTCTCTCTAAAAGACAAGGACTGTTTAAGAAACATACTGCCTTCGTTAATGTGATCAAATATAAATATATATTAACAGATGATCTGCACAAAGGGAAACTAAAGGTCAGCTAATAAGATAAAAAATGCCTCCTCTATGGTTTGGCACAGTGGCTAGAAGTTGTTACAGATTTGGCCCTGAGTTCTCTTACAAAGAAGAAAACACGGTCATTTATGATTTATTGTTTCTGTAAGATAAACAGCAAATAAGGTGTTCAGAAGTACTGCTCTTCCTGACACCAAGGCCTGAGAAAAATGTCTCCCCTGGCCTTCCTGTGGGGGACAGTTCGAATGTCATGTTGTTGTTGTCTATTGCTGCATAACACATGACCCTAAAACCTAGCGGATTAAAAGAGCACACATCTCTCACGTCACAGTTTCTGTGGGTCAGGAGTCTAGGGGTGGCTTAGCTGGGTCTTTTGGCTCTGAATCTCTTAAAGGCTGCAGTCGTCTTAGGGTTCAGCCAGGGGAGGATCTGTGCCGACTCACTCTGGTGGTGTTGGCAGGGTGCAGGCCCTCGTGGCCTGTTGGACCGAGGCCCCCTTTCCTCGCTGGCGGCTGGCCAGCCAATAGCTGCCGGCCAGGCCTTCCTCGGTTCCTTGTCACACAGCTTCTCCACGGGGCAGCACACAACATGGCAGCTGGTGTCACCAGAGCGAGCAAATGGGAGGGCAGGAGGGTGCCAGCAAGGCAGAAGCCAGTGCTTCACAATTTAATCTCAGAAATGACATTGCCTATTGTCACTGCTGCTGAATTCTGTTCCTTAGAAGTCACTAGATCTAGCCCACACACAGGGGTTGGGATTACACCTGGGTGTCGATAGCAGGAGATGGGGTCACTGGAGTCATCTTGCCACAATCTGGGTTTTTAAAAATTACACTTCTTTATTTATTTTAAAGAATTGATTCATTTTTGATTTTTTGTCATGGCCTGAGCCTCGTCCTGTCAGTGACTGCAGTGGCGAGTTCCCAGTGGCTGTTTGCTAGAGCGGGTCTCAGTTAGAGACTCGCAGCGGGGTCTGGGGCGCAGCCCTGCCAGCCCTGCTTCGTCCAGGCACCTTCTGGGCCGGTGAGCCCCGTTGCTCCTTTCCAGTCAGCGTGGGGGTGTTCTCCTCCAGCTGTCTCCATCTGAAAGTGAATCCGAAGAGATTCATGGCTGTCACTGAAGCACTTAAAATCTATCTTTCTAAGTTATTTCTCAGTGGAAGTGCCAAGACCAAGTCCTGCTGGAAAGCTAAGTTGGCCACACTCCCCTGTCCAAGCCTCTGTCCCTCCCATCGCCCTCAGCAGGTCTTCCCTCCAGCGCAGCAAGCAGATGCTGTTAGGTGGGAATGGCTCTGTCACACACTGAGCGTCCTGCACACCCTGTGTCCGCGGCCCCTGGCGAGCCCCCTTTGTAACCATGGAGCGGGGAGCTCCGTTGGAAGCCGAGTGTTTTCTCTCTGCCGTGGACCCATCTCCTCCCACTTGCTCAGAAACCGTACTCCATCGTCGGGCCTTCTCTCATCATCTCAACCTCTTCCTCTCTGCTGGTGCCTCGCAGTCAGCCTGTGCACCTGACTCGTGTCTCCCCCTGAGCAAGCCTTACCTACACTCCTTCCTCTCCCCTGGCCCTGCCTTACCTCCTGCCTCCCTCTGAGCCCAACTTCTTAGAGCTGTGTTTATTGACCAGGTCCGTTTCCTCGTCCCCTGTTTATTCAGTCCAGCCTGCTTGGCTTCTTCCATTATCAGTTTACCGGATGGCTTTTGCCAGGGTTGCTAAAAATGAGAAAGCATGTGGAGAACATTTTCTAGTATTTGTCTTTCTTGACCTCTCAGTACACTTGACATTGACTGACATGTTGACCACCTTTGTGAGTAACATTCTTCCTTTTTCCCACAGAACTACCCTCTTCTCATTCTCTCCAGCCTTTCTCATCGTTCCTTTTGGTCTCATTCTGTTTTCCTCTCCTGCCAGGCCTCTGGGTGGTGAAGATCCTTGGGATGTGGGCTTTGCTCCCTTTTCTCTGTCTTCCCCCTTTGGAAGACCGTTTTCCCATGGCTTGCTTCAGCGACCATCTGTCTCCTGATAACTGTCCAGCTTACATCTTAATCCCCGCCTTCTGTTCCGAGTTCCAGACATTTGCAAGTGCCCCTGACACTTCCCCTTGGCCGTCTGTAGGCGCTGCATGCTCACTGCGTCCAAAGAGAACTCACACTCGTCCCCCTGGCCCGCTCAAGTTCTACCCCAGAGAGCCTGTCTCTGCCCTGCTGGGGACTTACTGGCTTCCCTGTGTGCTTGAGATAAGGAGCAATCCTTACTGTGGCCTGTGTTATCCTGTGTGGTCTGGCCTCCCTTATCCCCGCTGATGTCTGCACCTTTTCCTCCCTGTTCCCCTGCTTCAGCCACCCTGACCTCCTTTCAACTCCCGGGATGGGCCATGCTCACCCCATTCCCTTTGCATGTGCCCCTCCTCCACCTGGGTTGTCCCCTCCTCTCCCCTTGCCTGGTAACTCTTACTTACCCTTCAGATCTCAGGACACGTGGAAACCTCCCCTGCCTGCTCCTCCCTTCAGACCTGGTCAGGTTCTCTCTCACACACTCTCAGAGGTCCTTGAACTTTCCTTTGTGGTGTTTAGCGCAAACGTAATTTTGTATTAATTTTGGTTGATGTCTGCCTCTTCTGCTAGGCTAGAACTTGCTGCGTCGCTCTTTCTGTGTCCCCAGCACCTAGCATGATGTTCAGCATATGCTAGATGCCCAGGAAATACTTGTGGAGTGGAGGAACGGACTGGACTCTCTACTCTGTGCATGAGACCAAATGCTGCCCGGTTCTCACTGCTTTGCTTTCCTCACAGTGTGGACCTTTCCTTTGATTCAGGTGAACGTGCCCCGGTGCTTGCCCTTCTCAGGAGTCGGGAAGGTGCAGCAGGCTGCGTGTGGCGGTACAGGCTGCGCCGTGCTCAATGGTGAGGCCCTTTTCTGGCAGCTCACTGGAAACCGTGGGTAGATCGGGCGGGGGAGTGGTCAGCGTCCACTGGATTCACAGGCTGTAGACCTCAGCCTAGAGGAGGGAACGTGGCCACGGGAAGATGTAGTTGGATTGAGTTCAGCTATCACAGGGTGAGGGTGAAATTCTTGACAGAAAGATAACAGCCCGTGATTTATATGTAGACAGACAGCAACAGAGCTTAGTCACACTACAGCAAGCTTCTGGAGCGGAGAAGGAACTGCTTTAATCCCCCTCAAACCCCAGCCTGGGCCAGAGACTCCAGCTCTGCCTTCTGCAGCCAAGAAATAAAAGGCAGATGGGAGGGGAGCCTTAGAGTTTGGAAACTGAGATCCGGCCCCTGGGATTAAATGTCTGGCACCACTGATGAATATTAAACTTTCGTAACCAAAAAAATATTGCTAAGGGTTTTAAGAATCTCTCCAGAAATCGTTTATCTGTTTGGCTCACTCTTGTGATCAGTGTGCAACTGAAAGCTGTCGGGAGGGGAGAAAACTGTCCTCGAGTTCTGTGTTCACGTGGGTTTTCTGGCTGGTTTACGGACTGGTCTTTTCCAGGTTACACTCAAGATGTGGGAAGTTTGCGTTCTGAGATTGGTTAGCTGGCTAGACAGACTCCACAAGCAAGAATTTTAGCAGGGGAGAAAGAATTATTTTAAATCTCTGTCAGCATGTTCTTGCCAAGCAAGGAGAAAAAAAAAATCTGTGTGGATATAATGAATCTTGGTGGTGCAGTTTGAATTTCTGGTGAGGGAGGGCTCTCCTTGGATTGACTTACTGACCGTTGTTTTTCCTGTAATGTAGGGGAAGGACATGTTTTTGTCTGGGGATATGGAATTCTTGGGAAAGGACCAAACCTAGTGGAAACTGCTCTTCCAGAAATGATTCCACCCACCCTCTTTGGCTTGACGGAGTTCAACCCAGAAATCCAGGTTTCCCGCATTCGATGTGGACTCAGCCACTTTGCAGCACTTACCAGTAAGTGAGCAAGCCCCGACAGCCCCGGAGCAGGCCTGGCTGAAGCACCCTCTTTCAGCTGCAGCCCCAAACTCTGGGCAGCTCTCACCATCCATCCAGCAGAGCGGCACTAGTGTATGGTTAATTAAAGAGGGTGGCTGATCTAGAAGTTGTTTGGCTTGAGGTTGTATAATGTGTGTCCTTTTTTCATCCTGGAGCTTTGCTTTTGGTTTATTTGGTCTGTGGTTAGGCTAATGTGAACTTGAAGATTCTCCAGAGGGCACCCGGTGGTGGCAGGAGGAGGGGACCTGCAGTACGTCAGGGCGCTAGAGGAGACCAGCAGAGGTTTCACGAATCCACGGGTGGGCAGTTAGGAAATGAGTATGTGGGGCTTAATCCCATCCCCTGGCCACGCCAGAAACCCCGATCTGACCCAGGGCCGTGTGATGGCAAGAGACAGATTTGTAAGACTATCCTGTGGTTTTATGGAGATAAATCTACCAATTTCCCCAAAGTGCTGGGGGAGAGACTGATGAAAGGGAAGGCTGAAATGGAGGTTTTCTTAAAGACTTGCCAAACGGCAAAGCCACAGAGTATCCAGTTACCCTGCAGCCCCAGAATGCGTGCCTTCTCTGGATTGCGTCTCCTCTTCCACCAGTTACTGTGGGTTCAGTTTGCTGCGTTTAGTTGACTTGAGTAGTAAAACTGTACTAAGTTAATTTCATTTTGTGATTCTCAAGCAAATTAGTTATTTCCTTGCAATTAAGAAATCTTTTCATCTCATGGCAAGTGATTGTTTTCCTTGTAAACATCTGGGCCAGGACAGTCAGTTTGGGTCGTCCTTGTTTGTGTTCTCTGGCCTCCTGCTTGTGTGAGGACAGTTCCAGATGTCCGCCCTCCATACAGAGTCCTACCTGCTATTCACTCATTGTCTGAATTCCAGATTTCCGGGGCCTTAAAACCGGCTGGCTGTAGCCTGGGTTGCTGAGGGTTGGAGTTTGATCCGACTCTGAGTGTGTGAAAGCGTGAAGTGAAGCAGCTCCAGGGAAGCTGGAGAATTCCCTGCCACTGCCCAAGCAGAGCAGCTACTTCCCTTTGCAGATGAGTCGAGGTCTCGTAAATGTTTTAAAGCTATTTCAATTTAGCAAATAAGAGTCATGTGGACCGATTCTGGGAGCAACAAATACCTATTTTCCAGAATGTTTGAAGGCTTAACCTATGTGCCAAGTCAACTGTTTGGAAATCTGTGTGAAGCCTTTGACTAGAGTTGACTCTTCCCTGTTTGCTGTCATGGCACGTAGCCCTTTCAGGTCACACTGCAAGGAAATCCCTCTCTAGATTTCCCCCAGGATCCAGCAGCCACCCTCCAGGTATAAGTTACTGTCCCTTGGTAGAAGGAGCATCAGAGCTTGGGTTTTGCCCCTGCCTGCGTGCCCAGCATTTGCCGTCGGCCATCTGGGAACTGGACTGGGTTTGTTTATCCTGTCTGTGGTCCTCTGACATTTTGGGGAGCCACACGGAATTGCTCTGTTAAACATGTAAGACTTGAATGTGGAGGACAAAGGGGATGGCCAGACTCTCGGGGCTGTGGCAGTGTGAAACAGAGGATTCCTTATTTCATCAGCTCGGGTTGTTGTAGTCCTGGCTTCTCCACGTCGCTTCCTCTGCCTCCTGTGACCCAGGCCTTTTGCCCGACAGCAGGTAGTGAAATGAGGCTCGGTGCTGAGCAGGGCCCGAGCTGTGCAGGTGGGTTCTGGCTAGGAGGCTGTCCAGGGCCAGGACCCTCCCTGAGGCAGCGCCCCCAGGGCCCTGGTCTAGATTCCATCTTTAGGGCTGTCCTCTTACAGGAGCACCCTGTCCTCTTCGGTTGTGACACTTTCAGTTTGTAAACATGTATTTGTTAGTTAATCATTTTTATATTTCTAGCTCTTTGACTAGATCTAGTCCCATGAGGACAGGACCCATGTCTGTTCAGTCCTTGTCCTGTCCTTGCTCCCAGAACACAGACATAGACCCGGCACAGACAGGCTCCCAGGAACTAGATGTCACTTGACTGAATACTCCCGAGATGTGGACACCCAAAGAAGGAATGACAGATCGTCCTACTTCTCACTGTCAACTTAGGAAGTGCAGGGTGTAGCCAGGATTTATGGAGGACAGTCTGGTCAGACCGTGGGTGGGGGGCAGAGTATGCAGCCACCTCTGCCTGCAGCCCCACGCAGGAGCTCATGTCCCGTGTGGGTGGACACAGTGCAAGTCCTGGGCTCCGACGTGTTTTAGACAGCATCTAAAACACTTACTTTTCCCTTCGAAAGAAAGCATTAACACCTGGTAAAAATTGTAGTTTGACAGTGGGCCCTGTTTGCACCTGGTTCTAGAAAGCCTGGTCTCCTGACCCATCCTTCTCTTGGAGCCTTGTTCTTTGCATAGCCCCAACCAAGCCACTGTTTTCCTCTCTTCGCAGACAAAGGAGAGCTGTTTGTGTGGGGCAAGAACATCCGAGGGTGCCTGGGAATCGGTCGCCTGGAAGACCAGTATTTCCCGTGGAGGGTAAGGCTGGCCTGGGCAGGCTTGAGGATGTGGCCAGAGAGCAGAGTCACCTGATGTCACAGTAGGTGCCCAGTGTGCAGCTGGGCCAGGAAGAGGGTCATGTGACATGCTTCCCCTTCTGGGTCATGGCTGTCCCCCTCCTGCCACGGCACGTTCTGCCATCGCACACTGCCGTGGCGTCTGTGAGACTCCTGAATGGTGCGTGGGCGGAGCAAGGCCTGAGCCAGGCCCTCAGCTGCCTTAACTCCCGCGGTGGGACAGCTTGTCCCGGGGCCTGTGGGTGGGGCCGGGAGGGCGTGGCGTACCCAAGTGTCCCGTTCCGTAGGAAGCCCTGTGAGAGGCTGTCCTCGGGAACACAGAGCGGGGACACAAAGGCACACGGTGTATCAGCAAGCTCCAGGCTCCAAGAGGCTCCGGAGAGGGGGCTACTTGAAGAAGTCAGCAAGCTGGGAGCTGTTCACGGAGGCCCATGTCAGGGAGTGCTTTGCAATGAGTTTAAAAGAAAGCAGGATGTTTAATATTTAGATTGCCCAGCCATGGCCACCAAGTGAAAAAATAAAGGCTTTTCCTAGGGGGGCAGTGTGCAGTTAGGCAAAAAGGCTCATCTCAGAATTAAAGAGGAAAAAGATTCTTTCTTAAATTATAGTTTATCTTAGTGTTGTTTACTTAGTTCTTTAAGTTATTCTAAAAAAAGAATCTTTTTTTTTTTTAATACAGAGCATTGTTCATGGTACAAAAAAATGTATTTTGAAAAATGTCTCCTATCATTGTTCTAGAGGCGGCCGTGGGTACTGGTTTCTTACGCTCTTGTCTGGAGATAGTCTGGGGATAGAGATGTGTGTGTGTACATGCACGCGTGTGCATGCGTGTGTGTGCGTGTGTGTATTAGAAGATAGGATTTTAATTGTTTTAAAACTGTGAAAAGCATTTTTAAAAAAGCACTTGTAAAAATGCAAAAGAAATGTATAATTTGAAAAAAAAACCATAAGGACCGATCTGTCAAAACCCCCTGCAGCGTGTTCTGAAGCACTCTGGCGATTCAGAGACTATTTGTGTTGGCCCTGCCCCCGCTGCCGTCCTCTTAGTCCTCCGTGAGCTCAGCAGCCCTCCCCTCCTTTATTAAAAATTGTCAGTGGAGGCTCTCAGAGAACAAGTTGAAATGGAGACTCTAAACTTTTTGGGGAAAAATGCTCATACACTAGAGTTGTTCCAAGGTGGCTTGTTCCTGAGCCTGGAAATGTCACTACGTGTGAGGAGGGGAGAGCCGGGCATTGGGCAGTGGACAGCAGCTCAGATAGAGCGAGCATCGGTAAGTTCCATCTCCCGCCTGTTTTCTTTTTTTCTTTTTCTTTTTTTTTTTTTGAGACAGTCTCGCTTTGTGGTCCGGGCTAGAGTGCCGTGGCATCAGCCTAACTCACAGCAACCTCAAACTCCTGGGCTCAAGTGATCCTCCTGCCTCAGCCTCCAGAGTAGCTGGGACTACAGGCATGTGCCACCATGCCCGGCTAATTTTTTGTATATATATTTTTAGTTGTCCAGATAATTCCTTTCTATTTTTAGTAGAGACGGGGTCTCACTCTTGCTCAGGCTGGTCTCGAATTCCTGACCTTGATCGATCCTCCCACCTCGGCCTCCCAGAGTGCTAGGATTATAAGCGTGAGGCACCTCGCCTGGCCTCCCCCCGGTTTTCTCAGTGATTCCTCACTGCTCTCTCTTCACCCTTCCTTTTAAAAAGGATGACTTTCTGCCGGGAAGCTCAGGAAACAGTTAAGCAACTGGGTTTTGGATGAATGAACACCGAGGAGGACCTACCCACCTGCCTTCATTCTCCACATTCGAGTGTAGATTAGCCAGAGATCTGACTCGGGTCACGTTTTGCCTGCTGCAGTGGCCTGTGCAAAGCACCGGCCCCTGCGTGTGCTGGGAGCAGAGTGCTGACCCCGCCGCGTGATACTCCTGTCCAGCTCGTTTGCTCTGACCCCTCTCGAACACGTGTCCTGTGGTCATGCTGCCCCACACTCGTGCCATCAGGGGAAGAGCGCTCAAGCCTGTCCCTGCGACGGCTGCATTTGGTACCAAACCATTGTCCTCCCTCTCGCACAGTCGGTGAGCACTATTTGTGTAAGGGAGTGGCTTTGTCCTCTTGTCGCCTTTTGATTGGAGGGTGGGCAGATTGGGCGCAGGGGAGGGCTTGAAATGGCAGGACAGTGGCAGCAGCCAGGCTCGGATCCACTCGTGGGGTCCAGTCTTTTGCTCCACTCATTTCTTAAAATATTGCAGGTGATTTTTATTCTTTAAAAACTGTTATTTTCTAATTAATCCTCAGTGGAGGATACATG
Organism: Lemur catta; assembly: GCF_020740605.2. Classification (NCBI taxonomy): domain Eukaryota; kingdom Metazoa; phylum Chordata; class Mammalia; order Primates; family Lemuridae; genus Lemur; species Lemur catta. The sequence goes on from NC_059129.1 coordinate 29,230,415, forward strand.
ACATCATTTAGGAAGTGTTTCAGAAAAGAAAGAAAGAGTACAGCTTTATTTGTAGCTTATACAGTGGGACTGCCTAGTTACTCTTGGACTTGCACAGGTGGGGCTTTTCTCACAGTACGTGGGCCCAGGAGGTGACACCTGGACCACCTGGTTCAAACCTCTCCTTCTGGAAGCTTTCCAGGACATGCGTTCCTGCTGTGCACTGATACTGGTTTCTTCAAGGTCACACGTCTAAGTCAGAGGCAGAGCCAAGGTTCAGACTTGGATATGTCTTTTTTTTTTTTTTTAAGAGACAGGGTCTTGCTCTGTTGTCCTGGGTAGAGAGCAGTGGCATCATCATAGCTCACCACAGCCTCCAGCTCCTGGGCTCAAGTGATCCTCCCAAGTAGCTGGGACTACAGGTGTGCGCCACCATGCCTGGCTAATTAAAAAAAAATTTTCTTTTAGAGACAGGGTCTTGCTCTGTTGCCTGGGTTTGTGTCTAACTCCTGGCCTCAAGCAATCCTCCCGCCTTGGCCTCCCAAAGTACAGGGATTGCAGGGGTGAGCCACCACACCTGGCTACAGATATGTCTGACTTTTAAGATGGTGGTACTGTCACCGTAGCCCACCTCCCCTGTGAGAGCCTGAAGCTGGAGAGAAGGCAGCATGCAGAGTTGAGCAACATTCGACCAGGCATCGTCTGGCCTTTCGGGACCCTCTGACCTAAGCAGGAGCACCACGGGCCTGGGGCAGGACTCCAGGGGGTTTTGAATGACCTTCACCCCACAGGAGGCACACCCACTTTCATCAAACATGACAGCCTTTCTTCGTGGAAGGCAGAGCATGGACAAAGTGCAGGACTTTGCATTTGTTCTCTGTCATCCTCAACCTTTGAGGGTCGGCTCTCCCTCCACGGTGTGCACTTACGGAATTTGGGAGTCAAGGGGCTCGCCCCAAATCTCACAGTCCCTAAGTGGGTTGGGTATGATTTGAACTGGGGCTTCTGCCTGCAGACCGCTGTGCCCCTCGGGTCAGGACTGGTGGGGTTTTAGGGGCCACGCTGGGAACCCCCTTGACCCCTGGCCTCCTCCTCATGTCGGCACTGAGTAGGTCGTGGGTGGTTCTGACAGCGCAGGAGAGGAGGTATTTCACAAGCCCTGTGTCAGCTCTGTGCCCCTTCTCACCCCTCCTGTGTCTCTCACCCGGTGGGCGTTTGTTTTAGGAAGTAGTAACTGTGGAGAGAGATGTGGCTGAACCGACTCTGCTCAAACTTCTGAGAGTCACTCAGGCTGAATGTGGTTCTGGTTTTGGAACTGCTTTCCTTTGCAGGGGAGTTGTGAGCGTGAGTTGGTTTAGAATAGAAACTCCTTTTAACCTTGACTAGGACAAAAATAAAACACCGCTAAGGGCGCTGTTTTCTTGGACTCGCTCTGAGACCGTGCCAGAGCGCTCGCCAGGGGGAGCCGGGACCTCGGGGAGTTGCTGCTGCTCCCGAGAGGCTCTCAGGGGCCCCAGGCAAGTGGTTTGTGCTGCTCTAATGGCCAGAGCACTGGGGGACAGGGACAGAGGTGCTAAGTGCAGCAGGTGGGCCGCAGAGTGAGGAGAGCAGCACTTTCCCGGGAAAGGTAAACAGAGCGCTCTCGAGTGGCCGGGGAGGTTGCTAAGAGTTCACCTGGGGCCTGTCACCAGAGGCAGCGTGTTTTCTTCTGCTCCAGGGCCAGCCTGGAACGCTGCCCTCCTCTACGTGCCTTTGTGATGAACAGGGACACCGCTTCTTATTTGTTTAGTGATTTCTGTAATAGGTTCTGCTAAAGACGTTTGTTTAGGGACGGGGGGATGGCGTGCCGTGGTTTCTAGCGTCCGTTTGCCTGTGGCCAGGAGTCCCTAATGGTCTCGTGTCCCCAGCGTAGGCACAAAGCCCCGGGGTCAGCGCCTGCTGCCTGTGTGCTTTTTGGCCCAGCCATCTGGACGAGGCGTTTCCCCTCTTAAGCCCAGTAAACTCCACAGACTGTGACAGATCCCCTTTCCAGCTGTCACACTTGCGGGCTGAGTGAGGCCACCAGGGAAGGGTGGCCGAATTCGGATCTGGTCCCTAGAAGCAGCGTCAGTGTCCTGGCAAGGGGCGGTGGGTGGGCCGTGCAGGGCACCAGCCATAGGAAAGCACAAGCCTCATGTCGCTCCTCTTGCATGAAGAACCTCTGGAAGGACAGCCAGAAACTAGTTGGAAGTATTAATGGCAGGTGGGGACTGGGGCAGATGATGGTAGGGGTGGTATTGAAAGGTATTTAATACCTTTTTATTCTTTTTCACTGAATGTCCATTTGCATTACCTAGTCATAATAATAATAAACGAGAGAGAAAGAAAACTGCCCCTTTCCTAGACGGCTGGCTTGGCCGTGTGGCTCTGGGCACACCTGGGACTGTTCGGGGTGTCCATTTCCAAGGCGATCAGGCTTGGGCTGCCACATCTGCACGAGGCTGTCTTCTTGCTCCCTCGGGGGTCGGGCCTTCCTGTGACGTGGCATTGTCAGCCCAGACAGGCGCGAGGTCTCTCTGAGACGCAGCCCATGCTGCTCCCTGAGGCTGGCTGCGCAGCCTGCCTGTGTCTGGCGCTGGCCTTGACAGGTGCGGGGACAGAAGACAGTGGCCAGCAGGGCCCGGTGCCCCAACTGGACCCACAAAGCAAGAGAAAGGTTTCTGGAGCTGCCCGGTGAGCCATGGTGGTGACCCCAGCAAAGGCCACTGAACCCCCAGCTTGCAGGCGGGGAGCCTGGCGGGGTCGTGCTCAGGGGAGCAGCCTCTGTGGGACGTGCGTGTTCCGGGACGGGGCGCAGGTCTGTCCTCGCCCAGAGCGGCCTCTCTGAGGGGAGGAGTGACCAGCCATGGCTGCTGTCCTAATGGACCTGCAGGGCGGGGGACACATCCCCATTTCCAGGGAGGGAGCTGAGGCCCAGAGAGGGTAAGTGACCTCCTAAGAGGCAGGGCCGGGTTGGGCTGACCCCAGGCCCGGCTGCCGCCCTGTGCACCATCTCCCCCTCAGGGTGCGCTGCGCCTTATGTTTCAGGTGACGATGCCTGGGGAGCCCGTGGATGTGGCGTGTGGTGTGGATCACATGGTGACTCTGGCCAAGTCATTCATCTGAGTCTCCCGCCTGACCTGCTGAGTCTGGCCCTGGCCTCGGCTGCCCAGCAGAGACGGCACGTGGCCCGCCAGCCAGGGCTCTTGGACGGTGGCAGAGGAGGATCAGGACCTTTTGTGGAGTGTGGCACCCTCTCCGAAATCCCGTAGTGGGCATGTACTGAGAGCATCTGGGACGAGGTCCCCTCTCCAGCCGAGGATGAGACCTGCAGAGTCCAGCACAGGACGCTGCGTTTAGCGGGCCGAGCGCCTGGGCTGCTGCGGTGGCCGCGGGCGGGAGGACGGTTTACACCTGGGACAGCCTCTGGGATCATGCTTGGCCCAAGACGCTGGTTTTAGGAAAGCTTAGCCCTCACCGCGTGGCGTTTTTCATGACCTTACAAGGTGGCCTGACAGAATGTGGCGCTCGGACGGGCTTCTGTCTCCCCTCTGTCACGGCGGCCCCTTGGTTTGTGTCTGGCAGACGTGCGTGTGCCTCAGGCCGAGCCCACGGAGCTGAGGGGGCCAGGCTGGCTTCGGCCAAGTCAGTCGCTCATGGCCCTCCCGGGTCGCTGCCCCTGCCCCGCGGGGCCCGTGGCTGTCTGCAGCCTTGTGACTGCTCTCCCTGCCTGGCTGGGACACGCTGAGAAGCCCCTCGGGAGGAAGATGGAGGCCGAATTCCTGTGGGCCGAGGGCCGCGGACACGTCCACAAAAGCCTGGCTGGAGCGCCCGCCGGCCCGGGAGAGGGAGCGTTCAGAGTGTGAAGAACATTTGATTTAGCGGCGTGACTTGTCTGTTCCTTTAAAAACGTCTTTTAAAAATCGCTTTTGGAATAAAGTCTATGCTCTGCCTTTTGATTTTTAAGAACTGAAGAAGTTTTTTTTTTACAGTTTGACTCGGTCATTTAGAGATTAGCTTTGAAAAACAAGGCTTTTGATAAAGAGGCCAATGAAAAATACTTTGGAAGACAGTCCCGCTTGGAAACTGTTCTCTGGGCAGATCGTACTCCCATAGCTCAGTCGGGGGAAGGTATCTGGCGCTGGTGTCACAGACGGGGATGTCGTGTGCTGCCCACCTGCGCCCTGTTCCTCCTACACCTACACTCAGCACTTGTGTGCCCGAGGTGCCAGGTGCTGTCATCACGCCGGGCACGTGGTGACAAACCCCTTCCCCGTGAAGCCTGCGTTCTAGGGAGGGGAACAGAGGAAAAGCAGTGAAACACCAGGTGTGGGGGATGGTTCTGTGGGCCGTGGAGAGGAAGGAGCAGGAGGGGGCGGGATGCTGGGAGGGCTGCGCTTTACACTGGGACGGTCACCGAGCAGGCGGTGTCCTCGCTGCAGCCTGAAGCCGGGAGGACCAGCCGGCTGCGTGTCTAGGGGAGCAAGCCCTATCGCGGCAGCTGCAGGGACCCCTCACCTGGGTTGTGACCACAATCGTTCGGTTTATTCCTAGGCTTATCCCAGTAAAGTTTTGCCATGAACTTGAAATAGAAATTGAGAACTGTGTGTCATTTTCCTTCCTGAAACTCCTGGTGGGGCCAGGTCTACAGTTGCCCCGCAGTGAGAAGGGTAATCTGACCTCGGTGAAATGCAAGCCGTGAAGCACGTATTGATTTACGGAGGGTTAGTGTTGCAGGAGGTCAGGCCTGGGTTGCACCGGCGGGGGCTCAGGTAGGTGACGATGGGTGATGGACGGTCTCTGGAGAAGGTGGGTTTTTAAACCACCCACCAGATGGCAACCAAGGGGCAGATCCAGTAATGATCTTGACCTTGAAATAGCAACAGAGACATCCTTGGGTTTGTCTTGAAACCCAGTTTCTTCCAGCTGGGCTTGGTCTGCCTGGCCAGGCTGCCCGGCGGTGCCCTCGGTGGGTCACTGGGGTTCCTGGGGGACCCCCCGTGCCACGGGCCAGGCCCTCTCCCCAGGCGTCATCTGTGCTGGTCTCAGTGGTGTCCTTGTTCCCCAGCCCCTCCCAGCACGTGCTGTGCCGTTAGCTCAGTTGGTGGCTTTATCACTGTGCTCCTGGGAAGTGTTTGCCACCACCGGTCTGCTCTCGCTTTAGTGGGCCTGTGAATGGCACCCTGGAGGCAGAGAGCCTCATGCCAACTCCGATGTGTCCCCTGGTCATTCACTGTCCCTACACTCAGGCTCTGTTCTTTCATCTGTGCAGGGGTCAGTAGCCAAGGCCAGAGAGGCGCCGGGTGGAAGGCGGAGTGTGCCCAGTTACCAGCCCCTCGGCCACCACCGTCTCCCTGCCAGAGTGGTTTGCAAGGCGCGTGGGCTGCTGTCCCTGTCCTCTTGGCCCCTGCCAGATGTGCAGGCCACGGTGCCACGGTGATTTCTGGGGGCACGGGAGGGCTCTCACTGGCACGAAAAACCTCAATCAGCTAATAAAAGTGTGTCATTCCTGGAAGGTTGTCAACCTCAACAGAGTCCCGTCATGACTGTTCTTGTTTCTTGAATATATGGTTGGCCCATAGTTTTCATTAATAGGAAGCACTTAGGTACTTTGTTTCATGTGACAAAGCCAAATCCTGAGAAATATGCAATAAAGAGCACACTCTGGCTTGGCACCGCAGCAGGTCACAGCCTGGCCGAGTGCCCGGGGCCCAGGGTCAAGACTCAGGATGTTTATGAAGATTCTGGGCTTCTCTAGCCGTCCGTCCCGTGCCAGCATCTGACGGGGCCCGGCCCCTCCGAACAGCAGCGGGAGCTGCCTGCACTGTTCTGAGGCCATTCTGTCTGCACTCCGTGGCCCCAGTGCTGATCTGTCGCCCCAGCTTATTCACGCGGCCTCACAGGACAGACCCTTTGAGACGCACGGCCTGAGGCAGCCATCTGCACCAGGCCCCGCCCCGCCTGTGACTGTGGACTTGTCCTGCCCCCAGGACCCCACACTTGCCTTGCTCCCAGGGGCATTACCCGGCTCCTGAGAGATGCTGCAAGTCACGGATTCCACGTCACACGCCAGCCTCGGCAGGCCCAGTTAGGCGGAACTGGAGACCGTGTTGGGGGACCCTCTAGCTGGGCTTTTCTCAGATTTGGGGCCACACTGAGGTGCATCCTCCACAGTCAAGTTTAAAAGGCTAAAGCCAGACACTGTTGTCCCTTCAAGCCAGGACTCACTGTCTTGCGAGGGAGGTGATGTGAGGTGTAGCTGGGGTAGGTGGTGCTCACGGTGAAAACACCGTCATCGCTCTGGGAGCAGGTGGCAGCCGAATGCCCAGAGACCAGAGTGGAGCTCACGAAGCCAGGCCCATCAGAAGGGTGCCCTGTTTGAGTCCCTGCCTTGGGGACTAAAACTGAACAGGCTCAGGCCATTGGCGGTGAGCCGGTCCCACGGCTGCAGGGCCGACCCTCATTCCCGTGGGGGATGTTGAAGGTGAGGAAGGGGACTGACGGGCTGCATGCTCTGAGCACCTGCCGGGGCCCATGCTGGGCGCGGTGGGGACGCCTGTGTTCACGCAGGCTTCCGCCTCTGACTGGTGTGGCCTCGAGGTGGAGGAGTCGGGACTTTGGGATCCTTTGGGCAGAATCTACCCTTCAGCCCTGGGCTTCTCCACCAGTAGGATCATCCAGCAATAGACTCATCCCGGGGGCTTTAAGAAGAATATACCACACTTTATTCATTCATCAGGTGATGGACTTTTGGGTTGGTTCCGCTTTATTAATGAAGGGCCCAAACATTCCTGTATTATATAAATGTTACATTGGTCTGGTGTTTTATTTTTGGAATATTCTGTACAAGTTTTTGTGTGAACATAAGTTTTTGGTTGTCGTGGGTATATACCTCAGCGTGGAATTGCTGGATCATTCATTGAGTTTTTTAAGTTTTGACTTGTATCGTTTAATCCTCCCCCACTCTGTAAGTTCCAGGATACTGAATGTTTATTTCCCTGACTACAACTCGGGCTGGTCCCCAGCCCACAGGCTCCTTGCGGGCTGGCTGCTTGCGTCTCCGCATTTCTGCCTCTGCTGTAGGGACCCCCGGGTGCCTGGCTCTCACCAGAGCTTAGTGACCGTGTGTCCAGAGATGGGCCATGGGCTTGCTGGGCTCGGGTGGACATCTCTTGGAAGAACATCCCAAATGCGACGTTCCACTCCCAACCTTTGCAAGGTCAAGACCTCCACGCTGTCTCCATCTTACCGTTCCTTTCCTGTGTTGCCCTCGCCGTGTTTATGGGAACGTCACCTGTCGGGGACTGTCAGAACAGGCACCTTTCCTTTCTGGGTGGCTCTCACTCACACTGTGTCTCAGACCTGTTGCTTTTTCTGCCACATTCCCTCCCCCCCAATTCAGGTGTAAGTCCCATAACATAAAACCATTTTATAGCACGCAATTTCAGGTTTTTTTTTTTTCCTTAGCAAACTGTTGTGCAACTGTCACCATGATTTCATGTCACACGTTCACTTTTGGTGCTTTTTTCTAGCTTTCCTTACCATTGGGAACTTACCCCCGCTTGGCTGAATTTCACAGGCTAAAACCGTATTGAAATTAAGACCAGCTGAGACCGACTCCTTGGGGTGGAGTCCGGCGTGGGTAGAAAGCTCCCCAGGGGTTTCCAATGTGCAGTTAGGTTTGCGAGCCCTGCCAAGTGGAAGCCAAAGCTGCACCCCGGGAGGAGTTATGCCCTGTCAGGGGGGGAGGCTCGTGGGTGGTTCCGAGGGGCTGGCCGGCCATTGGCCTGGCCCTGCCACCCTGGACTCTGCACTGTGAAGGCTCAGGGGACGGCCCTTGAGCCAGCCCGGGTCATCTCTCCTGAGAGCCGAGGCAGGACACTGGCCCTGGACATGCCATTTTCCTCCCCTTGGCCATAGTCCTCCCCTGGGCCATAGTCAGGAGCCCAGAACCCCCTATTCAGATGCCGAGCTGGTCTCTCCTGCTGCACAGAAGTCTGAGGCCCTGAGCTTCAGCCTCACCCTCTACCGGCCCCATCTAGCTCCTCCCTCCCCCACGCACCCTCTGTGCCTTCTGAGCCAGTGCTGTTCCGTCTGCTCGGTCCCTCTCGTGTCACCAAGCTCAGCCCTCGTGGCCCTGCTTCTTGGGTCTTCCCCCTCCCGCTGGTCGAGCACAGCGCCCTGCACTGGCTCTGGGAGCAGCCCTGGTGCAGCGGCTGTGGCAGGTCACGCCGGCCCCAGCCCACGTGGATGTGAGTGCGCAGTGGAAGCGAAGGCCGGGCTCGGGAGGCCCTTGCCACAGTTCTGAGTCTGTCCCCGTGGCTCCAGTGGGCCGTGTGCAGATCCCAGACAGAAAGCCTTCTCGGCAGCCAGAACTTGGGCTCTGGGTGGTGGGAGAATATTCAGCCCCATTTTCATTCCCTTCCATCTCTGGGGCTGCCAGGGGTGAGGCCGGTGGGGCTGGGGGCTGGGGGGCCGAGTGCAGGAACAGGTCTTCAGCCTTCTCTGCTCTCACCTGTCCCCCCAACCCTCTGTGGACAAGAGAGGAGCAGGGAAAGGGCGTCTGAGGCCCAGGACCTGCTGGGCTCAAGCCCATCTTTTCCTCACCTGGGCAGCTCCAGCGCCCCACCTGCCAAGAAGGCAGGAGCCAAAGCCACAGTGGAGGGACAAGTGCCCAGTGCTCCCTCCTGACCCCAGGATATCTTGTCTGGAGGAATCATCTCTGGGGCTTCTGGCACCTTCCTGGGGCTGTGATGGCCACAGCAGGGCTCCAGGCTTGGGGCAGAGGGCCCCTGGCTGTGCATCCAGCCCCATCCTCCCCTGCCATCGGCAAGGCCCTGTCCAGCTCCGTGGGCCCCGACCCCAGGCCTGCCTCTGCCCGAGGCCTGAGGAGGATGCGGGCGTAGCAGCCAGCCTCCCAGACTCAGCGGTCCTCACCTCCTGGTCTTCACTCCTTTGCCAAGTCTCCCCACACGTCAGATCAGAGCTGGGCCGCAGACCCTGGAGTACGGTGGGGGTCACGGCCTGTGAATTCTGAGGCCAGGAGGAAAGAGCAGTTTGGCTTCTACCTCAGGCCCTTGAATCCCCTGCTCTGGGGGAAGCCAGGTGCCATCCTGTGAGGATGCAATGCAGTCCTATCGGGGGACCCACGTGGGGGAGGACTGAGGCCTCCAGCCCAAGCCGAGGCTTCAGACAACGGCGACCTCATGCATGACCCTGAGCCAGAATTGCTCAACCAAACTGCTCCTGAATTCCTGACCCGCAGGAACTGTGATACTTAAAAAACTACTTTAAGCTACTAAGTTTTGGGGCAACTTATTATGCAGCATTGGGTAACCAGTGCAGCCCCTCTTGCTCCGGGGGCCGTTCCTCAGATTCCGGGCGTTGTTCTAGAACAGCTGCTCTGCCCCCTCCACCCGGCCTATGTTCCCCCGACCACAATGTGCAAGAGAAAGAAGAGATGCAGCCCCAGACGGATCAGCACAAAATCAGCCGTCAGCCAACATCGTTTTTTTCTTCATTTTAATTAACACTTTACAAAGTACAAAATATACTGTCTTTTTTGGGGGGGAAACATTAGGTACTTTTTTCTTGCCATCATACAGTACATGAATCTCAAAGGTTTTGTGTTTCTTCAACAAGAAAATAAGCGTGAGGGCCCAGGGGTGGGGGCAGGACGGCCAGCTCTCCCCTTTGCCCAGACCCCGGGACCAATGAGGCGCCCCTGCAACTGCTGGTGACCGGGCCAGAGGGGGCCGTGGGCAGGAGTCCCTGCCCCTCCTCAGGTGCGCTCCGGACAGGGCGGAGGCCCTCACAGCCCCACTGCGCGTCCACCATCCGCTTGCTCCGTCTCAGGATAACGGAAATGATTTTGGCATAGAGCAGGGGGCGGCCGGGAGCTGTCTTGTTGGGAGCCCCTCCCGTGTGGGAGACAGTCTGCTCACCTCTTCCCAGACCGTTTTCTGAATGTAGGGAAACTGAGGCAGTGGAAAGGAAAACGCACTGAGCTTGGTCTGCTTTTCGCCCCTGCAAATGAAGGGGGGTCTCCAGCTTTGCTGGATGCTCTTCCAGGGTGAGCCCCGGCGGGCGTGGGGGCCCAGCCCCGTGAGCGCTGTCTGCAGGACTGGCTGCTCTGCAGCATCTACACGGGCAGCCCTGCCCCTTCCGACTGACTCAGGGACTGCCAGGGCCCTGGGGACACCTGCCCTGCACAGTCAGCCCCACTCTGCCCTGGGGCCGGGGCCTGCGCTCGCGGCCTGCCCCCCTCACCTAACCACCTCTGTCCCTGTGGCAAGACTGCTGCTGGGGACTCGAATACTGAAAGAGCCAGTCCCACAGCTCAGATCTGGGCTCTGCACACGTGTGCACACCCACACTACTGTGTGCAACACGCCCACGCGCACACGCACACGCACGCGCACGCACGGAAACATGCACAGACCGGCGTCCGACTCCCAGGGCAGGGCTGCCCTGCACTTCCGACTCCCTCCGCTCCCTCCGCTCGTACCAAAACCACTTGCCACCAGGCTGCCCACGGATGCCACGGCCTGGGCCTCGGGCTTCTGCTTCAGGCCCCTCCTGGTGCCATCAGCCCCCAGGGCCACCTGCTGCCTTGGCCAAGCGCTCCCACCCTCACTGTCCGGGACGGCAGCCTTTGCAGGAGGCCCGGAGAGCACCGCTGGCCACAGCCCCCCGCGGCTTCCTCCCAGTCTGTGGAAACGGGCACAAGGGACGATCAAGTTTGTCCTTTTGGTGCCTCTAATTTGAAGACGCAAGCAGGCAAGCTGGGAGGAGCTTCGAGACGCAGGAAAAGCTGCCTAGCTACGCCAGGGTTCAACGCCCCTGGCGACAGGCCCTGGCCACTCTTCCCACGCCTGCCCGTGTGCCCGTGCAGCTCTGTGGGGCTCTCTGGGCGGAAGGCGACTCCCTCCAGGCCCATCCCCGCCCTCGGCACAGCACCCAGACTGAGGTCTTGTCGCTGCTCGTCACCCTCACCCCGGCTCCGCCAAGGCTGTCCTCTGCTCCTAGCCCTGCCAGCCCTCCCGGAGGTCCGGGGTGTCTTCTGCCCACTTCCCCACAACCAAGTGCTTCACTCAGGACGTGGCATCCAAGATCCCTCAGTCCCAGGGCTGGAGTGCTCTGTGGTCACGTGGGGGTCCCCCAAAAGCCCCCTCTCTTATCTGGGGCTGGGAAGAGCCCTCGTCGTCCCCACATACGGATCTAAAGGTGCAGAGAGGTGGCCCAGGGTGGCCTCAGGACTCCTAAGGGTCTGCCTGGGAAAGGCGCGGGGCAGCTGGTGGTAGGCGGCCAGGTTTACCTTTGAAGGTCACCAGGCAAATGGTGCCCTGGGCTTGGACGGGGGCCTGGCCCTTCCCCCCCGCCCGAGTCTTCTCTCCTGACTGCCACGGCACCCTCTGTCGCCTCAGTGGGGACCAACCCCACCAGACCAAGCATCCTCCCGGTGGACACCAGATCGGTCACCTCGGCCGTGCTGCCTGCTGGGGCGGCCGGTGGGCAGCTCTGGGCCACCCAGCTCCTTCCCTCCCCCCTGCGAGCGGCCTGGTGCCTGGCGGCGGGGGAGGGGAGGCTGCTGATGGTGTGGGCGGCTCTGGGCCCCCTGGTCTTAGGGGCAGGGCCAGCGGGTCAGGGCTGCCTCTCCAGCTCGGACGCACACCCGGGCGGGGGCAGCGCTGGGCAGCGCCTCTCGGGGGGCTTCAAGGCCCCTGGAGGACGGAGGGGCAGAGCTGGCCATGCCCAGGTCTTTGCAGGGACAGGACCGGTGCTGAGGGAGAAAGGGGTTCTTGGGGACCAGGGGAGCCCCGTGCGCAGGCAGGGCTTTATCAGTGGGGAGGGTCCCTGCCCCCCGCACCCCATCTGCAGTGTACAGGGATGAGGGGTTACGGGGGTTTTTTCTGAGCTTTTCTTACTAGGGCGCTGCACGGAGGGAGAGACACACGCTCAGAGCCCAGGCGGCAGCCCCGCCCGGCTGTGTTCCCGGAGACCCCACCGTGTGAAGACCCCCGTTTCCCTCCCCCACACGTGCATCCTCCTCAGGCTCCCTTGAGGCCGGGGCTGGGGGGACGATGGCGCAGCCAGGCAGGGGGCCCCATGCGCCTGCCCGTGATGCGGCCCCAAGGCCCCCCTGAGAAACACGCCCCTCCTCACAGGGCCTGCAGAGACCCTCGCAGCCAGCAGCCCAGGACACGGCTGGGGCGTGGGGAAGGGACAGGGCAGGCGGCCCTGGGAAACCACTCACGTCCCCCCACAAACAGCTGTGAGACCAAACCAAGACTACGCTACGCACAGAACACCAAGAGAAGATAAACCAAGCTTCTTCACACAAGCAGGGGGGCGGGAATGGGAACATTCGAGAGCCCACCATGGCCGAGGTGCGGGGTCCCCTGGGGGCAGCTCCCGAGACGGGAGCCCTCGCCACGACCCTCCCGGCATGGGGCCTTTCCTCGGTTAGGCGGCCCGTACCCCGGGAGACCTGGGAAAAGAACCTGAGATTTCTAAGCCTGCAGGTAAAAATAAAATCAGGTAAGCCGCTCGCAGAAAAACCACCGTCCAAGGAGAGGGGACCCTGGGTGGGACTCAGGGATTCCGGCCCATCCGGCGGGCCCAGGTCTGCGGGGTGGGGACGCTGCGGGGGCTGGGGGGAGCGCGTTCCGTTAAAAAGCAAGAAATTCCAACTACTCTTCCCTCTGAACCAACATCCCCCCAAATAAAACGAGGGTGTCCAGGAGCCCTGGCTGGGGAAACAGGGACACAGAAGGCATGACCCCCGCCACGCGGCCCCCACCACGCGGCCTGGGCCGCAGGCTCCGGCTGCTGGTTTCGCCTTCTCTCCGGTCAGGTCTGAGGGATTCAATCGGCTTCTCTAATAATCGTATTGCCTATATACTTGAATTAAAAATATATGGTGGCTCAAAACGTGCCCGTGTGCCTGGCGGACAGCGTGGGGTGGGGCCTCGCGCCCACACGCGTGCACACAGTGGGTCTGTGTCCACGTACTGCGCACACGGTATATATTAACATATATATTGCTCAAGTATATATGCTATTTACAGTATATATCTCTATCAACATAAAACACAGGTATTTATAGGTGTGTACAATAGATACGTCCTAGGAGGTCCAGGGAACACAAGACGCGGGGGGCGCGGGGCCGACACACGTGCACGGCAGGAGGGAAAGGCAGAGAAGTGACACGGTCGGGGCAGCAACAGAAAGGAAAATCAAGGCCTTCCAAGGACAGAAAGGGGACTTAGGGCTTTAACCACTGCCCTTCCCACTCGGCCACCTCCCTCTTGGGACCAGCAAACGATTTATAAGTTTTGGAGTTTTGTGCAAAATGAATTAACTTAAAAAAAAAACAACAAGTGGATTTCTAATTAGTGTGGATCTCGAAGAAAGCTCCTTCCTCTGGTGAGCCCTGGGGCTCAGAGGCCCTACCAGCTCAGAGAAGCGGGCAGCCCTTCACCAGGGCAGGAGAATATCCCTTCTCCTCTGATCTTCCTGGGGACAGCACAACTCAGCTGCTGCCTGGGAAAGGGGCAGGGGTCCTGCTCACCCGGACGGCACACCCCCCGGGGGGGCACAGCACTGAACCTGCTTCCCCTGGACACCACCACCCGGCTGGCCTGCCACCCCTTGTCCCCCTCACCTGTCTGACGCCCAGACAGAACCTTGCTGGCTGGGAGGCCCCAGGCAGGGCGGCAAATGGTCCCAGCATCTTGTAACAGACCTCCGCTCCCAGCTCCCCACTCGGGTCGTGGTCAAGGCCCCCGCTGCAGCCCGGACTCTCACGCCCGTCCCTGGCGCCACAGGGCACCAGCCAAGCGACACGGAGCCCTGGGCCCCCCCGACAGAACTCAAATAGGCCCCGTCCCCCCAAAACAGAAACCACTGCCAACAGCAGCCTGGGCGCAAAAACATTAAATAAAAAACTAAAACAAGGTACGATATTCTCTATTAAGGCTCAGTTAAGCTGCCTCCCAGGTCAAGTACTCATGAACGCCACGGCCCCGGCCCAGGGCGGGCGGGCAGGCAGGTGAGTGGGGAGCGGGGCAGGGGAGGACGGCAGGAGGCCTGTGCTGGTCTAGTCAACTGTTGGGGAGGTGGGGAGTCCCCTAAGAACCCCCAGGGGGATGCCCCCGCTGGGGGAAACTGAGGCTCCGCCTGCCCAAGTAGGGTCCAGGGAAAGAAGGGACAGGAGCCGGTGCTCCAGGCTGGTGGGTCTCCCGGGGCCCCTCCTCCCCAAGGAGTGAGTGCTCATGGTGGGGAGGACTGGACAGGGCCCCGCTTGGCAGTCGTGCTGGGAGTCGGGCGCAGGCCCTGTGGTTGGCAGGCGAGGTGCAGGGCGGCTGGGGTCCTTCCCAGCGCGGGGCCCCCGCCGTGCTCCTGTCTGAGCCTCACCAGCCACTCTGACCCGCTGGCCTCCACTCTGAGGGAACCAGCCCTGAGCCGATGGGACCAGGGACCAGGGACCAGCGACCACAGTACTCGGCCTCCACCCTCAGGGGGGCCTTCCGGGGCTCCACAAGCTCAGCCCCCCTCTGCCAGCCCCCTGGGGGGACATGAGGAACGGCACACCAGCGTCTCGTGGGAGGGACCAGCTTCCTTTGGCATCTGCCCTGGCTGCGGGCGAGGACGGGTGAGAGCGTGGATCGGCTCACGTGCTCCCTGGACCTCAGAAATCATCTTTGAGGGGTGGGGCTGGGGGGGAGGAGGCGGGTCGTTCTCCGGGGGGCCTGGGGGCTCCGGGAAGGCAAGAGGGCACGGGGAGGCCTTGGCTTGGGCCCCAGGCCTGGAGGGGTTGGCAATTGGGGGTCTCCCAGAGGCCCCTTCCTTGGGGGTCCCCGGGCCGATTTTCCAGTCTGTGGAGAAATACTGCAAGAACAAGCTTCGGGGCGGGGGCCGGGCCCAGGCCGGGTGGCGGCAGGGGCGGCAGGAGAGGCCTCTAGTGTTCCTCGGCCTGACTGACCTTCAGGGCACTGATGACGCCGCTGATGTTCTCTTCTGGCACCTGCAGGGGCAGAAGCACACACCGGCCCGTGAGCCCGGCCCCGCCCCGCCCGGCCCGCCCTGGGTGGGAGACACTCACCAGCGCGTGGTCGAACTTGAAAGTACTGATGTAGTAGGCGGGGATGTCTGCAGCGGCCAGGGGCTCGGAGATCTGGGCCACGATGCCACACTCGTCTAGGCAAAGGGGGACCACGCTCAGCACCGCGTGGCCGGAGCCCCTGCCCTCTGCGGGCAGCACCCACCCTGCTCCCACGGTCTTCCCAGAGAACTCCGCCCTCCCCGACCCCCAGGGCTCAGCCCAAAGGCCCCTCCACCCAGGAGCCTTCCCTGTCTGGTGACTGGCCATCGAAGGGCGTGCCCTCCTCAGGGCGGCAGAGACCCGGCTCTGCCCAACCCCCGTCACCCTCTGCCTATCTCTGCGCCCCGTGTTCCTCCGTCTTGCGAGTTCTCTGAAGACAGAGCTGGAGGTGGCGTGGGTGACAGGGAGGACGTGGGTTCGGGCCCCTCTCAGTCTTGCTCTGACTTCTTTTCTAACCCGAGGATGGTGGGCAGATCCCCTCCTCTGAGCCTCGGTTTGGTCCCCTTAGTCCCTGCCAGGTAACAGCCCCTGCCTGTTCTAAAGGCATTTGGTTGGGGCTGGAATGCGATGTCCTTCTCCCTCCAGACCCCCACAGTGGGGGTCTGTAAGGCCCTCCCACCCCTTCGTAACCTCAGCTGGGGTTGCCTGGGGCTGGTCCCTCCCTCACTCCCAGGCTCCCTTCCCTGATTGGAAGGTGCACACAGGGCTTCCTCCTGCAAGAAGAGCTCCATGATTTGAGGACCCCTCTCTTCTCCTCCTATACAATTCCCTAGGTTGTTTCCCTAAAAGCTTGTGCTCTGATTTCAGCAACGACGCACCTCCCCAACACCTTCCTTAACTGGGCGGGTGGGTGCAGATCCGGTCACTGGCTCCCATAGGATTCGGAAACCCAAGGCTGGACTCACCCTGGGCTGCAGCCTTGTGTGGGTCACCCCATTGTCACCAAGCCCAGCATCCCCTCGACCCCTGGCCCTGGTCCTGTGCTCTCAGCCCCTGGACCTGTGCGGGAGTGGCCTGGCCCGTCGCCCAAGCTCCTGATTTCTGCCCGAATCCACAGGCCTCTGTGGTGGCCGTGCGGGCCTAGTGCCTGCACTTCCGACCATCCACTCTGCTACGCGGTGGAGACAGGTTGTGTCCTAAGATCCCTCTAGCCGTAGACACAACCGTTCCTACAAACACGGGGGCAGGCGTAGGAGGTGAGGGTCTAGCCTGGTACCTTTTCAACTTCGAGTTGTGACGTCAATTTAGAGAGCTGGTGACCAGCGCTTTGTAAAATGACACAGAGCATGAGGCTAGAGCAAGTGTGGTCTTGGGAAACTTTGAGTTGTCTGTGGGTGTGGGTGTGCCGGGTCACCACGTAAAATCTAGCGAGACTCCAGACCATGGTCAGAAACATATGGGATCCGCCAGTCTAGACCTTTCAGGTTCTCCGTGAGTTATCTTTCTTGGAGGCATATTTATAGCTAAGCGTGCAGCTCCACAACCTCAACATCCGGGACGGAGCCTCCAGCTGTTGCCTGCAAGCCCAACGCGCGTGTTTCTTACACACGCATTCCCTCCATCGTCTGCCTCATGGGCAGACGTCTGGCACTGTGTGGACTCACGTGAAGGAGAACCACGAACAGTCGTTACCTCTGAGCAGCGGGACTAAGGAGTGTTTATTTTTCGCCTCGATTCTTATCACAGCCCAATTTTCTAACAATAAGCAATGTATTAGTTTTTGAGTGGGGAAAGTAAGAGCCTTCTGATTGAAGCCTCCTCCCGTCCCCGGGAGGCCTGCGTACACCTGTGGCACACTGGTCGAGGGACGGCGCATCGGGGCCCCTAAGCCTCAGTGTCCCCTCCTATAGCCCTGAGCAGGGGCAGAGTCACCAGGACGCTGCGTGTGAGTGAGCCCGGTGATGCCGGCTCCCTCCCAGCCCCGGTGTTGAGGCCCTCGGGGCTCACCAAATCCCAGGGGCTGTCCTCCAATCCGCACCATCTTCCAGAGCTCTCCAGACGCGCTCGTGAACAGCAAGTTACTAGGAAACCTTCAAAGGGGCGAGAGAAAAACCCCACGGGCTGGTGTTAATTTTGTTCCCTCCGGCAGCCCTCCGCGGAGCCTTCCCTGCCTGCCCGTGGGGTGGGTGGGGCAGAGCTCAGCGCCCCCAGCATCATCCCCTCCTGACACCCCAGACCTGCTCGCTCTGCAGCCTCCCTGTCTCGGGGGCAGGCGGACTGGAGGGCGGTGCTGGGCTGGGCTGTGCGGGACGTCCCTCCCCAGCTCCAGAGTGCGGGCTGACGCCAGGGCTCAAATGCCCGCTTTGCCACCTCCCGCTGGGGACCCCAGACAACCCCTGCACCTCTCAGAGCTGGAGGGCCAGCTCACCTACGGTAACAGGCTGCAGTGAGGGCTGATCAGGGACAAAGTGGCTGACGTGCCCCACACAGTCCCCCCCCCAGGGCCTGGCTCACCTCTGCTGGGTCTGCACGTCCATCACCAGAGAGATGTAGCCCTCGATGAGAGAGAAGGAGAAGAAGCGGATGTGGCCGCAGTCATCGCCGGCAGCCATGGGGTCCTTCACTCTGGGGGCCGGGGGCAGCTGGTGAGGGTGGGGTCCCCACTGTACCTGCCCGCCCGTCCTTCCTCGCCGGCCTGGGGGAGCTGGGCCAGATCCAGGCCCGAGCCTGCCTTGCTGGGGGCCCCTGAGCTGGTGTCTCTCCCTCTGTGTGCTCACCGATGCGACGGGGACGGCCCCATTCACGGAGGCGGGTGCTGCACTTAACAGTGCGGAGCCCAGTCGGCCCCGACGCCGGCCCCTTCCCTGTGTCTGCTCACGTATCGGGGCACAGGCTGTGGTCGCCGCCAGCTTGCGGGACGCCCCCCACCCCGCCCTGGTGTTGGTCTAGACATTACAAAACCTGCCGAGGAGGGACGCAGACTGTCGTCCTCCTGAGTTCTCGGTGCCTTCAGGGACTGGGGCTGCCCGTGCAGCTCAGGGACAGTGGGGAGTTCACTACATGTACATGTGTCCCTGGGCCCTCGCCAAATTTGGGGGTTCCCAGGGTAGACTGTCTCCCTCCTCAGACTGGGGCTCCCAGGCAGAGCCTTGTCGCCCGCCCGGCAGCCCCTCGCACCGGAGGGGGTCCTACCCATTGGAGTAGAACATGACGTCCATGAGGAGCGTGGCAACAGCAGGCAGCGTGTCAGGGTCCAGGCTGGTGACACAGAACCTGTTGCTCGGGCTGGACAGCGGGTGGATGACCGGCCGCTGGACTGGGAGAGGACAAAGACATGGGGCGCTGAGGTGGGGACCTGGAGTGGCAGCGTGGGTGGGTGCGGGGCCCAGGGGGAGGGCGGGGTGGCCGGCAGCTGCCAGAGCAGGACCCAGCACAGGCCCCTTGAGACTCGGCCCCCGTCGCTTCTCCAGCCTCCACCAGCACCTCCAGCTCTCCCGAGTCTCTGGCTTGTCTTCAGGCCCCCGGGCCTTTGCACATGCTGTGTGGGCTGCCTGGAATGCCCTTCCCAGCTCCCTGCTGGGCTCAGCTGCTACTTGTGCCCCAAGCCTCAGCTGGACAGCCCCTGCCCCTGGGAGGCCTGCATGCACGGCCTCCACCCTTGCTGTCCCATGGCAGCACAGTCTGCCTGGGACTGCTGCACCATGTTACGTCTGGCACTCTATTATTATCATTAGGGACAGGGTCTCACTCTGTTGCCCAGGCTGGAGAGTGCAGTGGCATGGTCAGAGCTCACTGTAGCCTCGAACTCCCGGGCTCAAGGAACCCTCCTGCTCAGCCTCCCAAAGTGCTGGGACTACAGGCATGAGCCACCGCGCCCAGGCCCTGGCATTCCACGCACGCTCCGTGGACAGAAGCCACACTCTCTGAATGCGGCTGGCCCAGGGCAGGACCTGGTAACCTCCTGAGGTGCCCCCCGCACACCCCCCAGCCCGGCTCACCCATCTTGGGCTTCACGAAGCCGTTGGTGATGCCGAGGTTCTCGGCTGCCACAGTCTCGCCATTGACAACCCGCAGGATGGTGAACTCTGACGACAAGGTGTGGGTGACGAAAGGCAGGTCCCGCTCACGCACCTGGGGATGCGGAGGGGAGGCGTGAGTGCCAGGTGGCCCCACCAGCACCAGCCTGTCTGCCCCCAGGTCTAGCTCCCCCCGCGGCGGCACAGGAGGGCCAGGCTGTGGGGTGCGGGGGGACGTGGGGGAGTAACGGAACAGGCGGGCACTCGTGGGGCATGCTGGGACTGCGGGGCGCGGAGCCGCGGCTCACCAGGATGAAGTCCGTCTGGTACGTGGACAGCATGAACACCGAGATGTTCTGGTCGGCCAGCGGGGCGATGACCGACTTGGCGATCTTGGTCACGCCAATGGGCTGGGAGCTGGAGAAGCTGCCACCACCGGACACCACGTTCAGGGCCAGCCAGGTGGCATCTGCCACGCTCAGGTGCTCTGAGGAGGGCAGCTCTGGAGGGGGGACACAGAAGGCAGCCTCATGACTGCTGAGGTCCCAGGGGGCCGCTAGGGCAGGGCGGGCCAGAGAGGTGGGGACTGGGGCTTTGGGGCCAGCTCTGTCGCCCTAGACATGCTGGGTGACCTCGGCCAGCCCTGCCCTGCCCCCGGCCTCAGTTCCCTCATTTGTCAACTAGATGGGATTTGTCTCCAAGGTCCCTTCCTTGGAGGACTGAGCAGGGAAGCCCTCAGGTGACTCATGACATGCCAGGAAGCTCCACAGGGCACCAACCACGTGGGCAAGGGTTTATCTGTGCTGAGCCTCAGTTTCCCCAGCGGTAAACCGACGTGTCAGTAGTCAGAGATGCTTTTGTTACTTTTAGTTCTCGCAGCCCTTCTGCGTGCCAAGGTGCTGTCATCGCCCCCACTGTTCCATGTGCAACTGGCCCTGGGGTTCTCAGACTGTGTTCTCCAGGGGGCTGCGGAGGGCTCTGGGCAGAGGGGAGGCCAGGAGAAGAGAGGGTGGGGCCCTGGGGTCTCTCTCCGGCTTTGGCCACAACTGCATGCTGGGCTTCTCTGGAAGAACAGGCAGCTCAAGAAGATGCTGCATTATGGGGGGCAGTGACTGTCACTCCCCAAAAAGCCTGGGGGCTGGTCCCCCGGCCTGGGCGGGCTGGGGGACTAGGGCAGCAGCAATCGCCGAGTCTCCTTGACTGCCTCATATAGACCCAGAACTGAAGTGTCTGAGCTGTCCTTTTGTGCCATCCTGCAGAGAGTCCCCAAGGAGCCCTGCACATGGGACACAGGTACACACAGGTGCACGTGTGTCCTTGGACACTCGGACATCAGCTGGACACAGGCTGCACACAGGACACTCCATGCACGACTGGGCACCTGCTCAAACCCAGCCCGTAGCAGGCCTGGAGGGGGGAAGGGAGCAAGACATGGGGAGGGGCCCCTGACCCCGCGTCCCACAAGGAGCCCGCAGAGGAAGCAGGATCACCACATTCCCACCACACACTCCGCAACCCAGAAGCCCCGGAAGGGTCGGTGAGACAGGGACGGACAGAGCCAGGACTTGAATGCAGGTCTGACTCAAAACCCAGGCTCCATCTTGGGTGCCAAATGGGAAGCAGCACCAAGTCCCCAAGGAAACAGGGGCCAAGAAGGGCAGGGCTCAGAGACTGGTGAGCTAAGGGGCCAATAACGATGATGACGATGATGCTGCCACGTGGGGAGACCAGTTGGGCCGTGTCGGCCTTCCGAGGAGGGGAGCTGCGTGAGGCCACTCCAGGCTCTGCTTGCCCGGCTCTGGTTGCCATGGCGACCGCTGCCCAGCGCGCCACCGGTCAGCCAGTGGTGGCTGGGGAGGCAGGCGGCTGCGCAGGAGAGGGGACAGGCTCGCGAGGGGGGGCAGGGACCCTGCTTCTTGGGTCCTGTGTCCAGTCTCTGCCTGCTCTCCAGGTACCGGAAAGGGCTTCTCGAGCCCAGGACCAGCCGAGGAAACACGCTCCCCAGAGCCCAGGTCTCATCTCAATCCCGAAATTCCACGGAGCCATCCCCGGCAAAGGGGGCACTTTGTGGGGGCCGTGTGGTGAGCCCCCCACCCCACTCGCCACCTCAGGGTGTGCGCGCAGAGGCAGGCCCGGGGCCAGCCGTGTCGCGGGGTCACCCTCTGCCCGGTGCCACCTCCAACTCGTGCCACCCCGTGCACTGGGCAGGAAACCGTGCAGCCCGGACGACAGCGTGTCGCTCTGAAGCAGCCATTTACACATATTTAACGAGGAGGTGAAATAGAAAATGCCCCTTTCATGAGAGCAGGACCCCTAAAGCGTTCTTGGGAAAGTTCTGGCAGCATGTTAACCCAGCAGGACCACGCCAGCTCTTGTGAATTCACCCCCTATTTGCCCGGCCCATTCCAAGCTCCGTGTGACCCCAAACCACCCGGTGGCTCCTATCTTCTTCCGAGTAAAAGCCAAAGTCCTTGCGATATTCTAACCCAGCGCTGCCCAAGAGGGCCGTCTGCGATGGCAGGGACGGTCCACACCTGCGCCGCCCAACGGGGTACCCACTCGCCACAAGGGGCCACGGCGCACCTGCAATGTGGCTGTGCCACAGAAGTGAAATTTTACATTTTATTTTAATTCACTGAAATTCTCATGGCCACACGTGGCGAGTGGCTGCCAAACCGGGCAGTGCAGCTCTACAGTCAGCCCCAGGCGGCGTCCCTACGCCAGGGCGGAGGCCTCTGCCTGCTTTGCTCCCTGCCAACCCCGTCCCGACACCTGCTGCACGGACGGTGAGGACTGTGGCGGCTCCGCCAGGCTCTCTACCGTTCCCACCCTCGCCAGCTCCCCCCGCCCCCGGGCAGGGCACGGTCACACTGCCAGACCTGGGGCAGGCAGGTGGCCTTTGACATTGTCCCACGCTTCCAAACCCAAATCGCCAGGATCGGGCAAGGGGCCGGGGGAGCCAATTGCCACAGTCCACCCCAGACCCAGCCAGTGTCTGAACTCCCCACTCACCAGTGAGGACACGGCTGTCCCTCTGCCTACGATGTACAACTGCCCTGCAGGAGCCTAAGGCCCAGGGGGGGCAGCTGACTGGCCCAAGGTCACAGGGCAGCAGGGGAAGGTGCGTGCCCTCCGAGGCGGTGACATGCTGGGGTGTGTGCACCTCCTCAGGGGCACCCTGTAACTGAGACCCTGCCACTGGGAGTGTCTCGGCAGGTTTGGAGGATTCCTGGAGTGGTCTCACGGAGAAGCCCAGGCTTGAGGCCAGCCGGAAGTGGGGGCATGGGGAACAGCGGGGAGGGGAACAGTGAGCAGCCCCCTGGTCACCGCTGCCTGGAGGACTTCGGGTCGATCCAACAGCTGGCCCGAGTCGGGCGGCCTGTCCGGCGGGATCGGTCTGCCTGCCCTGCTTGAGGCCTGAGCCCTGGGCAGAACCCACTGCGGTTCTTCAAGGCCTGGGCCTTGCGGGCAGTCAGCGCATGGGCACACAGGAGCCCTCTGAGGCTTCCAGAAGGGCGAGCTTTGTTAGAGCAGTGAAGCTGGAGGCCACAGTGTCAGCTGCCTCTTGCCCAGGACCCCAAATGCTGCGTGACACCCTGGCGGGGAGGAAGGTCTGTCTGGGCCGCGTCCCCACCCCAGGCCAAGTCTCAGGGGGCCCAGGGGGCTGCTCTGGGGCTGTGGGGACAAGCCACCGGGAGGCTGGCAGGAGGCAGCAAGCCTGCCCGTTCCCTGAGGGAGCATGGACGACCCCAAGGCTGAAGTGGGTTATCCCTGTCACTGCCTATATGGCCCAGGACCCTAAAAATAACCTCCTGGGGCCGAAGACTCCTCCTGGTGGAGGAGGCAGCAGTGTCTGGCCACCTGGCCGTGGGCCCCGAGGCTCCCTGTGCGTGGTGGCTGCTCCTTCCCTGGGGCCAGGCGGGTGGGTGGAATCCCGGCCATGTGACCTCGGGCAAAGTTGCTGCCCCTCGGTTTCTTAGCTTTCAAATGTGGGAGGACAAAATTGGGACTGACTCTGGGAGCCACTTCGAGGATGCAACAAGACAGTCCCCATCTGGCGTTTCGCTAAGTGCCTGGCATCCGGCGATTTCCACGATGCCGTGCCCGGGGCTCATTTTGCTGGTTCACCTTTCTGGATGGCTGGTGGGTAAAATGTATCGGGGGTTTTAAAAATGTGCAACTTCACTGTAAAGAAGTAATTACACATGGGGCAAAGATTCATGGGTGAGAACATTCAACCCAAGGGATGCAGAATGAGGACCCAGGAGCTACCTAAAAGTCCAATGACAGGATCAGGTAGATGGACCACACTCCATCTATGACAAAATATTATGCGTTTGTTTAGAACACATGTTTTCTGGCTATAAAATATGTTTTGGGATAGTAAAGTGTGAATATATTAATAAAATTTATGTTGGAGATGATGGGGTTAATGCCTCCCTGTGCAGAGACAATCAGTAGAGAAGGCTCATTCCTAGCAGACACATGCTCAAGTATCTAGGTCTTGGTATCTTAGTTTCAAACGGTTTGGTAAACAATAAATGCACGCACGCGTGCACCTGCGTGTTTACAGAGGAGAGAGCAAATGGTTGCCCCAAAGGGTAGCAACCAATGAGTCTAGTTCCAGGGGAAGGGTATCTGGGTGTTACTGCAGGAGGCTTAACTGTCCTGCAAGTTTGAAAACTGTCAAAATCGAGTATTGGGGAGCAGCATGCTTTTGAAGGCTCCTAGGAATGGGGAAATGAGCGTGAAATTACACTGAGTGGAATAAGAATACAACAAGCACATACACTACGGGCCAACACTGCACAGCATCACACACGAGGGGAGATCGCTTAGGAAGGACTCTGCCGTGAGGTGGGCAGGCAGGAGCTGGGTGTCAGGCATGAGGGTCCTCAAAGCCCACCCCTCCCTCTTGCTCCCTGCCCTCCTGGCTCTTCCCAGCCGGGGAAATGCAACCTCAGCTCCGGGCTGGGCAGTCGGCTGCTATTGTAAACAACGGGGCTGACCCTCCAGATGCAGGTGCGCAGTGGCCTCGGTCATGCTCATGGGCAGGGCTGGCTTCAGGGGACAGCAAGAAGACCCAGCCGCAAGGTCAGGCCTTCAGTTCCAATGAGGACATGAGCTTCAGCCTGGACCTCACGGAGAAGGGGCCCCGGCCGGGGGGCACTGCTTTGCCCCCTGGGTGACACGGCAAATGAGGAACTCGGAGCTGGGAGGGAGAAGTGGCGTTCTGATGTGCACCCTGGTGGACGCACAGAACGGTCCGACAACTCCCTGGGGCTCGCGGAGCGCATGCGCCTTGCAGAACTGAGAGGGAGGCACAGTGACCCCGGCTTCGGGATGAGGCCGTGGAGGCTGCAGGTTGCTGAGCAGTTTGCCAGAGTCGCGAGTAGTGAAGGGAGCAGAGTTGGGCTTTGAACCTGGGCCTTCCCATCTTAGCCTGGGATGAGGCCAAGAGTTACGTCTCCATGGTACCTTCTGAGGGGTCCTGGCCTCTGACCATGCCCTGCCCCACGTGTGGCTCGGATCACGCTGACACACCAGTGTCCCTGGTCTACAGACAAGGGCCCCTCCCCTCGAACTCCAACCTAAGATCCTACCCACTGCCCATAGGCTTATCACGTCATTCTGGGTCCCTAAGAGCCCCTGGCACTGCACGCGTGCTCATTAAATGCGTAAAAGATAATACACATGCGCATGCCCGCTTGCCGCACGGACACGCTGCATCCGCTGGAGCCGGGAGCCTCTTAGCAGCCTCCGAGCTAGACAAGGACCTCTGCTGGCTCGTGTCAATTGCAGCCTGCCCCCTGCCCTCCCAGGAAAGGCTCGGCGTCCCCTGCACCGCTGAACCGTGGCAGCTGCCGGCTTCTCGCCATGAAAGCTGCCAGCGAACAAGCACCCCGGCTAATGTTGAGGGGCCGCGGAGACCCTTTGGTGGGAAGTGACGTCTGCAGAGCTGGGAGAAGCGGCGCCGGCCTGAACTCTGCACGGCGCGGCCAGCATCCTTCTCCCGGGCCGGCCGAGGTGAGAGGTGGCCCCCGTGTCCACCCCACACCTGTGCCCCGGCCTTCCCAGAGCCTGCCAGGGCTGCCCGGGCCACACCCCCCACAGCCCTTGTCCCACGCACTCGCACTCCGCAGCAGCAATTTGGGCTGCAAGCAAGCTGACGCCAGCTTTCTCGCCCAAGGTCCCGTAGCAGAGAGCAGAGGGAGACACTTGTACGCCTTCCCCGCCCGCAGCCGAGGTGGGAGTGCAGGAGAGGCTCGCTGCTTAGGGAAACCTACGCAGTCCTTTCCTGGGTGACAAAGTATATCTGAGAAGCCCGGTTTGCTGCCCAGGAAACGTGCCCTGGAGGGGAGGCCCTTATCGAGGAGTCAGAGTTAAGGACAGCCACCACCGGGGTCCTGTCCTCTCGGCCCGCGGCACTGACTGAAACCTGCTTTCCCAGCCCTCCTGCCTTCTCTGTACTGAAGCCTGCGCCCTCTGTTCCCCGCTCTGCTCCGGCCACCGGCCACCGGCAAAGGCTTGGGGAGTGGCAGGGTTGAGGGACTCTGGGCACTTCCCTCCCTGGGCCAGCTGGGGGTCTCAGCCTGAGCCTAAAGACCTCGATTTGAACAGAGCCTGCTTACTCAACCCAGGGGGCCCTGCCTTGCTCTCTCCTCCCTCTCCTGCACATGCACCCAGGGACTCAACCCAAGTCCTGTCCCACGGATGACGAGCCCAGCTCAACAACCTTCAATGGCTCCCACTGCTGACAGAATAAGCCTTAATCATGTTCTGCCTGCCTGCTTTGTGTGAACCTCTGTTTTCTAATTTTTTAAGAGGCTGGACCTGGTCCCTGCTTCTGCTCCTGTACTTACTCACACAACTCTCACCTGATGTGTTTGGTTCCTTCCCCAGCCTTCTCAGCCACAGTGACACAAAAATGTCACCTCTTCCAGGGCCTCGTTACTACTCTTTTAGCTGGGTCCACATCAAACATCACCTCCTCCAGGAAGTCCTCTTAGACTGCTCCTGCCCAGCCAGGCACTGTTCTCCTTTGATACTGTCATTCTGGGTCCTGTGTCTCTGTCCCCAGGAACTGTAGGTCCCTTGGGGCAGAGGCTGGATCCTTCCATCTCCCTGCCCAGGGCCCGGCCCATGGGAACATCCACAAATGACACCAGCCGTGAGGCCTTGGGCAGGTTATGCCATATTTCTGTGCCTCAGGGGCCTCATCTATAACATGAGGACAGTAAGAGTCACTTCCAGGGCTTAGTACAGCGTGTGCAGATAGATGTGTCGGCAGGTTGGTGAAAAGTCAATATACGTTGGCCCAGTGAGTTCAGTTCTCTACTCTCTGGTGTCTCGCTCCTTATTCCAAGGGCCCCTCCTGCCCCGTCCCCTGCATGCAGGGTACCCTCTGTGACACGTTCTCACAGAACCCCATAGCCCCGTGCACAGCACCTGCCACCAAGGCAAGCCCATGACTAACGGTGTGAATAGCTGGCAGGCCCGAGACCCACGGAGTCTGAGGTGGTCTCTCATTCCTGGATACATCTCCAGGGCCAGCATACAGCAGGTGCTCAGTAAACGCTGCCTCTTGCAATGCTCAGGGGCTCAGAATAACCAGCCCCTCAGCGGCCGGACACATCCCAGGGTACTGACAATTCCTGCACACACAGCTTTGTGGGGCCTGCAAAACCAGCCCGCCAGCTCCCCCTCACCACACACG
Organism: Lemur catta; assembly: GCF_020740605.2. Lineage (NCBI taxonomy): Eukaryota > Metazoa > Chordata > Mammalia > Primates > Lemuridae > Lemur > Lemur catta. The sequence goes on from NC_059129.1 coordinate 29,257,191, forward strand.
GCGTCCTCGCACCTGCTGCCCAGACAGGTAGCGAGTTAGTCTCACCTGGGGAGGCTGATTCAGTAGACTATCTAGGCCCAGGGAACATCACCTGTTCCCAGAGGTAAGATACACGAGCAGCTTCCTTCTATCTTTGAGCTGCCACAAGTCTCGGCAGTTCTGGGTAATGGTATACGAGTGCCCACAAGAAAATAAAAATATGTTTGGGTTGCCCGAGCAGACAGTCTTCACGGGGCTTCCGCTTTGTGGTTAAGGTGAAAGCTCCTGTCTGTGGCACTTAGCTCTGCAAATGCCTGCTGAATGAATGAATGAATGAATGCGTGAGTGAGTGAGTGACCAGGTGGGTGTCCCTGGTGCCGGGCAAGGGCTCCCTGCGGAGCACCTGCACACTCCCTTTGCTGTGACGCAGGAAGCCAGGCCCTGCTCCGGGGTCACAGCCTCCCCCTCTGGGTAAACCAGTAAAGGGGTCATCCCACCAACGCTGGTCAAGAACCATAAAATGGTCAATTTCCAACCCCATAATTCTATTTCTACTCAGACGCCATTTTAGGAATCAATCTAAATAAGAATCAATTTGACACACTTAAGGAGTTTATAAGCTTATCAATGGAGAAAAATTAAAACCACCTCGATTGTAACCGAAGGGAACTGGGTGAAGTCTACCACTATGCCTGCCGTCACAGTCAGTAACAACACATGATGTTTTAAGCTGTAATGTTAAGTGAAAACATTTCTGTACGTAATAGGATCGTAAGTAAATGAAAAAGCAGCAACCCGTGCAGAGAAAATAGTTGGAAGGAAAAACACTAAAAAGTTACTAGAACTTGTCTCCGGGTGGAACTGGGGTTTTTAAGAATGTCTAACTGGTTGCATCCTCTGCAAGTTTTGAAGGAAGTAACTTAGTGGTTCAGAGAGCAGCGGCTTTAGGGGGAGTCTGGCCCCACTGCTCGTGGGCCTGGGCGAGTGCCTGCCCCGTCCATCCCAGGCACACAGGGAAGGTGACACCTCCTAGTAAATTAATGCGTGGGCCAGCATGGGGCTGGCAGCCTAGAAGGCCCTCCACACGTGTTAGCCGTCCCTTCAGAGCAGAACAAACATAATCATCTTTAATAATAAAACTCAAGGGATCTGGGGTGGGCGTGGGGGAAATGGGGAGTGACTGCTAACGGGTAGAGGGTTTCTTCTTGGGAGTGATGAGAATGTTCTGGAATCAGGTAGTTGGTGATGGCTGCACAACCTTGTGGACATCAAAAAACTGCCAAACTGTGCCCTTTAAAATGGTGAATTTTATAATATGTGAATATTTCAATTTAAAAAATGGAAAAAAGTAAATGAAAATAAGAAAAGGATCGTGATTAAGGCTGCCCCAAAGGGGAATGAGGGCCGAGGACATTTAAAGCACGTGGCTCACACGACATGTTCAACCACGCCTGCTCCTTTTCCTTCTCAGCCGGGGGATGCAGGGCCTAATTCCCTCACTCCCGCCCCTGCAGCCCTGGAGTCTTCCCTAGGCCCTCTCAAGACCAGGCGGGGAGGACCCTCCCGAACACAGGGACAGAAGGAAACAGACTCTTTGCTGACTTTCTAGCTGACAAGCTGGCAGGGGCAGAAATGAGGAGGTGGGGCCAGGCCAGCCCTGACTTCCAGGGTCCCGCTGAGCCCCCAGAAGGGAGACGCACTTACCTAGGAATCCCTCCTCATCCACGATGATGGTGTAATCCTCCGGTGTCTCAGTCAGACTGAAGAACTTGCACCTGGGTGGACAGACAGACACAGGGTATCTCGTTAGTCCTGGGAGGCCCCTGGGGCAGCTGCCCACTGTGACCCAGTGGGAGATGGACTCAGTTTACCCAGAGCTCTGACGCCAGGCTGCTGGGTGACTGCAGCCAGGCTGCTTGTCTCTCCCGATGTGTCCCCCCAGTTCTGACTCAGGAGGTCTCGGAGAGGCACAGAGATGCTGATTGAACCCTTTGTACCTCCCAATCTTTGGGGACCCCTGAGCCACCTAAGATCCTGCCAGGCCCAAGAATCTTAGGTTGCACTTTTTCTTAGAGGGAGGATCACAGCTCACCGCAACCTTGAACACCTGGGCTCAAGTGATCCTCCCACCTCAGCCTCCACAGTAGCTACCAATACAGGCACGCACCACCACACTGGCTAATTTTTCTTATTTTTTGTAGAGACAGGGTCTTGCTCTCTTGCCCGGGCTAGTCTTCAATTCCTGGCCTCAAGCAATGCTCTTGCTTTGGCCTCCCAAAGTGCTGGGATTACAGGCGTGAGCCACTGTGCCCAGCCAAGGCAGCCTTAAAGGAAATGCCCAAGTAGAGTCGGCAGTGAGGGGGTAATCTCCACCCCCACCCCCCGGAAGGTGGCAGCATCCTGCCCCACCAACAGCACACACTCCTCAATTTCCCTCCGGCTCTTTGGTTTTCAAATTACATCTCTGTCCTTGCCTGTCCCACATCCAATCTGCATCTATTGCCTGGACAGATGAAATCTATAATTGCTTTGTGGACAACAGCAAGCACCAGTCAGGCCCAGCCCCTTCCTAGGGACCCCCACGCGCTTAGGAAGAGCCTCAGAAGCCCCCTCGTCGCCCGATGGCTGTGCGCAGGTACTCCCGGGCAGGTTGGGCCCGCCCACCTGTCCTAGAGAGCCCTCTGAAAGCCAACAGTCATGGCATTTGCTTCTTGTGCCTTCGGCCATGAGGGATGCTCCCAAAATAGACCACACAAGTTATTCCAGGGGGTATAAACACCAGCGGAGGCAACAGCAGCCCGTGTGTAAATGGAGTATAAACATGTTGTTGAAGTGACCCGGCTCCCGGGGTTGAGCCACTGTGGCCCTGCCAGCGGCTGGACACCCCCCTCGGAATGTGCACCTTGGCAGGGGCAGGCCTCAGGAAGGGCACAGCAGCCAACCTGCCGCGTGGCTCTCGGGAGTCAGCCCCAGACTCTTGTCCCACGCCCCCCGTGTCTGTAAGTCCCACCCTGTTTCACCTCCCAAGTCACCCTGAGATCTGTTTTCTCCTCTCTCTACCACTCCCCCACCGTGAACTCCTGCCTTGCTCCCTCTTTCCCCCGCCCCCCATGCCGGCAAAGGGTGACAAATGTTCTTCCCACCACCCAGCATATCCTTCTCCCTTCGCTGGCTGGAGACTTCCCACTCATCCTTCAAGACCCAGTTCCAACATCTCCTCTTGGGTAAAACCTTTCCCGATCCAAACCAGCCGGCCTCTCCCTCATCTCCCACCGTGGGTGGTCCTTCCTTGACGCCTAATGCCATGTCTATGAGAGGACTTTCAGGCCACTGTGGACAGCTGGGCGGGTGGTACATCACAACTCTGGGGGGAGTTCATTCATCTCACAGTCTATGTGAAGTACACCCCTAGACTTGGGCAGTGTACAACTCGTGCAACTGCGCGTGATGGTCCTAAGTTTGTCCTGTGATCTATTACAAATAATACTTAAAGTTCTGCTTCTGTCAGTAGACCACAGCTCTTAGAGGCAAGGACAGTGGATCTCTGTATACACATCCAGTACCTGACACCAACTGGGCATAGAATCAACACTCAGTGACAGCTGAGCAAAGGGGTGGACTGTGTCCATACACCCACCTTCCCAGCCACAGAGGCTCCTATCAGAACTAACCCTGCTGCCCTCAGGTTGCGTCGCCTTGGCTTACCCCTCCTTCATGAGAGGCTACGGTCTCGGGTCCCAGCTCTGTCCTCTCTAACAAGTCATGGCTGGGTCCACACCCCAGACGCTGGGCCCCGGGTGTTTGTGGCCTCTCTGTACTCTGTCTACAAAGAGCTGGAGAAGAGGATCAAAACCCAGAAGTTACCTGGTCTGGGGCTAAGTGCTGGCAGGAAATCCAAAGCAGGGGACGGGTGGGGGACTATTTGCCTTCTAGCTGCCCTCATGGTACTCAGGAACATGATGACACAAGGACCCCTGCAGAGCCAGGGCTCAGCAAAGTTTGCCTGCACGTGAAATCCTATGTAGGACCAAGGCAGAGGGAGGTGGGAGCTGACTCTGTGGGCCAGATCCACAAAATGTCCTGATTCCTGCAGGGTCACAATGCCCTGTGTCGGCCAGACCCTGCCAAGGTCACCTGCCGGCTCACCGCGGAACAAGCCCAGACCTTTGCAATGAGAGCCTGGCTCTGCAACGGGCCCAGAGTCTTCACTTTACCCACACGACCTGCCCACCCGAACCAGAGGCTCTGCAAACAGGGCTCAGAACGGCTGCCTGGGCCCTATAGGCACCTGCTTACAAACCAGTCTCGTGCCTCAGTTAAAGTAGGTCCTCTACTGGCCCGCTTGGAATCAGGCACCAGCCCAGCGAGCCAGGGGTGTTTCTGGCAATGTGTGGCCCATTCGGACTGGAATGAGGGAGGCTTGGCCACGTCTTCTGCAGCCTGTCCCAGGGGGGAGGCGGGAGGGCTGGGGGGGATCTAACCTGCCTCTCCTGGCCAACCACGGGCTGCCGCCCAGCCGAGGTTTCTCTGTGGTGGCTCACGGGAGCCCTTTCAAACATACAGCTGGTGACAGGAACGCTTTGGGGCCACCATTCACGGGGCTTTTCTCCCAAAGGAAAAACCGGGTGGATGATGTGTGCCAGGCTTTGTTCTCTTAACCAGCCGCGGTTTTTCATGTTTCTCCTGGGTCTTCAATAGGTCTCCTGTATTATTTACATTTCATTTCTGCTGTCTTTAACAACTAGAAGCTGCCCTTTCAAGTTTTAGCTAGGAAAAAAGCCCTTAATTGGTTGTGCAATTTGAAGGGCAACCCTGAACAGGGGTCTCTTTTCCTGTAAGACGGAAAATAAAATCTGCCTGTGTCAGGAGCGACCGGGAGAATCACATCAGACAGTGTGGGGTGATGGCACTTGGCCAGTTCTAGGGGCATGTGCAGAGGCAGGACTGAGAAGGGTGGCCGGCAGGGCAGAAGAAGAAACCAGAAAGGTCTGGAGAAAGCCCCTGGCACCCAGGCTCCCTCCAGGGGTGCTCAGGCCTTGCAGACGGGAGCATACCTTCTGCGTGTTTGCTCTTACCGCAAAAGGATCCCCGATTCTGGGGCTCCCCATTCCTTGTGGCCCCCAGCCCAACTTCTGCATGCAGGCCAAAGTCCTCCCGTCCCAGTGAGCCTGCACACCCACCGGGCCATCAGTCCCCAGCAATGGTAATATCCGTCACAGCCCTGAGATTATGCACTTCCAGGTGTGTCTTTGCACACGAGCCACCTGCTCCCGGGAGACGGGGCTGCATCTCTCTCCTCTGCCTAGCACGGAGCTTGGTACAGGGTCTGTAACCCGTGCGAACTGAATCCGTGTGCAGGATAATCATTCCCATTTGACAGACAGGAACACTGAAGCTCAGGTAGGTTACAGCAGTTACTGCCTGGGGTCCACCGGGCCGAGCTCAGCTGCCTCTACGTGGGGCTGGTGGCCGAAGACCTGTGACTCAGCTGTTCCACTCGGCGGCATCCACCCTTTACAGATGTGTAACGGGAGACAAGGACAAGAGGATACATAACAGCCTGTTCTCAGTAACAAAAACCTGGCCACGGCCCAGACGCCCATCAGCAGGCGAGGCCGTGAGTAATGGCAGAATATTACCCGGCAGGCAACATGAGTGGCCCACGGTGACAGGCGTCTCTGTGATGTAACAGTCCCATGGATGGAAAAACAAGTTCCCACATACTGCGTACGGGATGGTATTCCTTTTACAGAGTGAAAAGCAGCTGCAATTTTAAAAAAATACACCTCTAAGGACTCCATGGAGTTGCAATCCGACTGCACACAGAGGCGGCGAGCCACGTTGGGTGGGGAGGGGAGAGAGCGGCCGAGGGGCTTTCTGGTTACACGTGGGCTACGGTCCAGATCCGACCTTGGGTCTGGCCCGTGTGTGCTGACTGTATTATTAATGTGAACTAGTTGGGTAAATAAATAAAAGCAGGCCGTGCAAGCGCCGATGATGGCTGAGGGTTGGGAACCCGAGCTGGGGTCCTCGGGGCCCAGAGTGAGGGCAGCTGCAGGCGGAGGCTGACCTCCGGGGAGCCTGAGAGGAAGCTGGGGCAGCAGGAGGGTAGGGCTGGGGTCTGCCTGACAGGCGGGGAGGACCCAGCCACAGAGCCGGAGCCAAGGCAACCTCTAGGCCTCAGAGAGGTGCTGGAAACCAAGTTCAAGGGCCACCAACAGGAAGTGGCTGGAGAATGGTCCAGGCACCCGGACCAGGCAAGAATCCAGGTGTGAACAGGCAGGACTGGACCCGGGGCTACGACCCCCCGCCACTGTCTGGGTCATCCAATTTGGGGTTTGCTGTGGCTCCACTGATGTATTTTCGCTCCCCTACTTGGTCCCCAGATCATAGTGCAGCCTTCCTCTGTCCCTCTGATGGTGCTGGGGGGTGGGGGGAATGCTCTGGAAAGAGCTATGTTTTAGAGCTGGGGGTCTGGGTTGGAGCCCCGTTTGTGGCACAGCCCCTGAGCCTGGACCCCCACTCCTGAGAGAGGCACACCCGCTGGCCTCGGGAACAGGGCAGGAAGTTGACGTCCCTTCATAGATAAAAAGTCCCAGGCCCTCTGTGGCTGGTTTGTAAACAGCACCCGCTTCTTTTGGTCCATCCAACCTGGAGTCCGATGATGGCAGGACATTCCCAGGTTTTCTCCTGACACGAGTGGAAGCTCGTTTGACCTTCCATGCTCCTCGTACCGCAGCTGAGAACACACGACACACAACCTCCGGCCTCCCTAAGGATGCAGACGGCTTTCTGTCAACACACTGAACACGACCGTGGAAATACTTGACCCTAAAGCAGTGAGCAGTCCTGCTCCACTCCCCCCAAGTCCCTGACAGTACTAAAGGGGAAGAATACTGCCCCGGGGACATGCTATCATAGGACTCTGGGGCCACCTCGGGGCACTGCCTGGGGCGGTGGTCCCACTGCTTGGCAACTGAGTGGCCCTGGCTCCTGGGACCCCCTCGCTTCCTGCGGCCACCACCGATCCAACTCTATCGTGTGCTGCTGGCCTGTGAAGCAGGGTGTCCTTGGTGGCTCCCGGCTGACCTCACTTCAACATCGTCCTCAGCAATGACCTCCAGCTCGAAATCCGCCCAGGACCCGACCCTGCCCACCCTCGCCCATCTCTCACCCTCTGGCACGCTCAGCACCCCAACCTGCACCCCAGATTTCCTAAGGCACAGGCCAACTGGTGAGGGCCCCTCTCATGAGCCCATCCTTCCGTCTGGGCTCAGGAAAACAAACTTCCCCGTTGCCGACTCTCCCGAGCGCCTCTCTGAGCGATCTGTCTTGTATTTGGCTTCTGGTCGTAGCGGCAAACAGGCTCAAGTTTCCTCCATCCTAAAAAAAGTCTTCCCTGGTCCCCATCTCCTCCTCAGGCCACCGCCCTCCCTCGATCCACTGTCATCGGGCCGGCCCTCAGCTCCCCAGTGGGTCCCGGCGCTGCTGGCCAGGGACCTCCACTGCCAACCGGATGATCTTCCCCTCAGGCCTGCCTGCCCTTGACCTCGGGCCGCACCCAGAGAGGCTGGCCAAGGCCTCCCTGGAAACCGGACTCCCCACACGGTCCTCTGCAATGTCGCGACACCAATACCCCTCTGTGCTTCCTTCGGCAGCCGCTGCCCCCCGTCCCCTACCCCCCACCATGTAGGCAGCACTCAGGGGCGGCCCCAGGCCCTCTCTAGCCTGTGTCACACAACCCTTCCCAGGGTCCCTCTCCCGGGGGCCACCCACCCTTCGGACTTGCACTTCGCTGCCCGTGCCCTGGACTCGCTTCTCACACCAACTCGGACACGGACACAGCTGCTCCCATTTCACAGATGAGGAGGCTGAGGCCTGGGTGGCCGAGTGACCTGGCCGGGCCGGCCCTGAGACCCGTTGGCACGTGCCCTCACCCTGATGGCACACAATGGACTGCGCACCAGCTGTGGGCTCCGCAAACCCACTGTCGTGCCCCCTTGGGCTTGGCCTAGAGCCAACCACCAGGGCAGGGCCAAGGCCCGGGGCTGCCCCTACCCGGGGCCAAGAAGCTGAGTCATCTCCGAGGAGAACACCCCCATCTTCAGTCACCGTGGCTGCCCGCGGTGGACGCCCGCTGACACTGGTAACTCGATCTGTTTACTCGCGGATTCCTAACCCAGCGGAGCGAGGCCCTCGCACGGCCTCTCCCCGGGCATCCTGGTGACAAGCCCCGGCCCGTCCCAGCCCTGTCCCCACAACAGATCTCAAACCAGAGGGCAGGGGGCAGGGAAGTGGGGCAGGGAGGGTCATTTACAGGTAAACCTGCCCAGCAAAGCCCACTCTGAGACATCAGACTTAGGAACCAGAGAAACGAGCAGAGGGAGGGAAACTGCACGTGCTTGTTGTTTAATCTGTGGCAGTGTACCACACGGTCCCCACCAAAACCACAAAAGAGGGACCTGCATGGAAGCAGCCAGGCGGGGAGGCAGGGCACAGGGAAGCCCAGAATCAGGACTAGAAGGCCGTTCTCTGCTGCCCCCTCTGGTAATGGAATCCTGAACAGATGCTGACCCAGCCTCCATTTGCATACCCCTAGGGATGGGGAGCTCACTCCTTTTTGAGGCAATTCATTCCATCCCAGGGTAGCTGATTTCGAGAAGCTCTATCAATGTGGCCTCCTTTTAACCGATACTTGGCTAGTCTCCCTCCTTCCTTCCTTCCTTGCTCCCTCCCTCCTTCCTTCCTTCCCCTTTCCTTCCCCTTTCTTCCTTCCTTCCTTTCTTCCTCTCTCTCTCTTTCTTTCTTTCTTTTTTTTTTTAGAGACAGGGTCTCACTCTGTCATCCAGGCTGGAGTGCAGTGGTGCAATCATAGCTCACTGCAGCCTCAAACTCCTGGGCTCAAGCGATCCTCCCACCCTAGGCTCCTGAGTAGCTGGGACTATAGGCACGTGCCTAGCCGATTCTTTTTTTTAGAGATGGGGTCTTGCTCTGTCACCCAGGGTCACCTGGCCAGTCTTAATTCTGCCCTTCAGGGACCCATAGACAGTCACCTAAATAACATGGACACTCCACCTAGGAAAATGACCAAGGAGGAGGCCAAGTCACCTCTTCACAGCCACAGAAGGAACAGGGCTTAGGGGCAAAAACGCTGCATACACCTCTAGCTCTGTGTTGCTTAAAGCACCGGTTCTCAACCCCTGCTACAAGCTGAACTCACCTGGTGAGCTCTAAGCCATACCCAGTGGCTCAGGGAGCCAGGAGATTGGGAGGCAGCCTCCCTGCTGGATGCCTGGGCCTCCCTGGCCCCCTGCCGTGCTCTGGTGGCCCACCTTGGGTGGCTGGGTGCCTACCGGCAGGGCAGGGTTACCGTAAGGAGTCTCTCCGGACCCTCCTGGGGCTGTGTCACCCCCTGCCCAAGGCACCTGTGCGGATGGCTCCGTGGGTCCTCCGAGACAGGGGACCACGCTCCACTGCCGCTCAAATTCATTCCATTTCTGCGACCGCGCAACCAAGCCTGGGGGCCCCCACACCTGAGTTACAGAGTGGAGGTGACATGCCCACTAGCTGTGGAAAGAGGGTGACACAGCCGAGAATGCTCACTGGGCTTCTTGGAGCAAGCGATGCCTGAGTCCGAGGCCCCGCCACCCCAGCGCCGTGTGTTTAAGCTGGGCACAAGCAGTGCCTGTTCCCCACAGTGCCAGCAGCAGATGACCAGGGACACCAACCATCCTGGCTTGCCTGGGGCTGTCACTTGGGCACTGAAAATCCTGTATCCCAGGAAACCCCTCAGTCCCAGGCAAACCAAGAGGGTTGGTCACTCTAGAAGAGACAGTCTAGACCCTAAAGACCTTCAATCCACACTGAAGGGACCATCCTTATGTCAAAACCAAGGCTCAGACAAGGCACGGAATCTGCCCGAGGTCACGTGGTGATCTGGCACCAGACAGGACCCTGCCCCTGCAGCACGGTGACCCCGAGATGTCCACCCAGCCAGGCTGTCTCTCTTCCTGGTGGCAATCGCTGTGTGCCACTTGGTTCACCACTCCCTTTGACCCACCACCTGGGCACCTCAGATCCGGCCCTTGAGATGTCTGCTGTCACCTCCCAGGCATCCTCCTGAGTGTCCTGAGACCCTGTCCATATACTCTCTACCATGCAGACAACGGTGCTTCTCAAAGCACAAATCTGATGATCTCATTCCTCAGGTCAAACACCTTCCATGGCTCCCTACTACCTCTAGGATAAAGCCAAAGGCTTCAGCATGGCTTATAGTGCCCTGTGACTTGGGCTGTTTCTCTTCAGTCTCCACTTGGTCACTGCTGGGTCCCTCCCTGGGACCTTAGTGTGCTGCACACTCCACCTGGGACCCTCCCCCCATCGACTCCCAACCTTTGGCCTCAGTGTGGACACGTGCATGGTCGCCCTCCACTGCCTACCCTCCTCTGTGCCGCCCACCCCACCCCCCTGACGGCAGGTCCCTGCCTAGCGAGGTGGCGCGTGCAGAGAAAGAGCCTGGATGTTGAGTCACTGCTGAGTTCGCCGCCCCCTGCCTCGGTGCTGGCTGCTGAGTGGGCAGGGACCAAGGCTGCCTGGCACCGTGACCCCGGCTCCTGGCGTCGGGTGAGCCTCACGATATTTGCTATTGACTCCGCACCTGCCTTGGGCGGCAGGGAGCGCCTGGGGGCTGCTGGGGGCTGACCAGGAGGGTGGTGTGGGAGGCAGAGGGGTGCGTCCCTGGCTCGCTGTGGGACCTTGGCCCTCCCCCTATCCCAGCCTCAGTTTCCCTAGCTGCACAGCAAGATGACCGGCATGGGCAATCCCTCTGGGTCACTGTCCCATGTCTCTCTCATGTCTAATGGGAATGTGACAAAGGCAGCATCTCCCTCCAAGCCAGGCAGGGCACCTTATAGGCCGAGGGGCCCACGGTCCTCACACTTTCCTGCTCACTCACCCTTAGGAAGGTACGGCTGGCTGGTGGCCACGTGCATTGTTTACGTGCTACGAAGGCAAACCCACGAAAGCTGAAGCGACAGACCAATGTGTGGCTGGCGAGCCATGTTAAGGATGACTGAGAAAAAACGTCAACGATGCTTCCAGAACAGGCAGAATCACGTACAGGCAACAGGCGTCGGGGGAGGCAGGACAGGAGAGGAGGCACTGGGAGAGGGAGGCTTCTGGAATTCCAGCCATGGCCTCTTCCCGGTCTTGCCGGGTGCTGGTTCCCTGGTGTGTTCAGCCTGTGACAAGGCAGTGAGCCACACAGGTATGATCTGTGCGTGCCGTGTGACCGCGGCACTTACTACATGGCAGGAGAGGCTCCCCCAACTCAAGGAAGAGAAACACCCGCTGGCTATTCTACAGCAGTGGAAACGCAGTGTATCTCTGGCACTTTGCAAGGCTGAGTGACAAAGGCAAGCCTCAGATCACACACAGCCAGGTATCCTTTTCATACGTATAAATGGGACAAAACTGTTTGCAAAAATCAAGGGGAAGATAAACGTGGGTAGGTGGCAGTTACCGTCAATGTCATGGTCTCTGCTGGAGGCACAGCGAGTTATTCCAACAAACATAAAAGCAGGATCAATAAGTATGTCATGAACCAAGGGTTATGAGTAATCAAATTCCGTGCACCTGGGGTCCATTTACAAAAAGGGTCTGGAATGTTTGAGGGTGGGTGACAGCAGATCTATGCTTTACGCAGCTCACCCTGGCTGCACGGAGGACGGTCGTTCTTGTGGCTCGTGGAGGAGCGAGCTGTTCAATCTCTAAACACCCCTTTCTGCTCCTGCCTGGGCCCTGCATTCTCTCGGTGGGGGGGCCAGGCCCAGTAGCACACGGGTGTGGATATGCGAGAGGGGATTTATTAGGGGAATCGCTCATGCAATTACGGAGGCTGAGAAGTCCCACGGCAGACCACCTGCAAGCCGGGGTAGCAGGGAAGCGGGGGTAGCAGCTCAGTCCAAGGCCAAGGCCTTGGAACCCCAGGGGCTGCCGGAGCAAGTCCCAGTGCCCAAAAGCTGGAGAACCTTTGAGTTCTGATGTTCAAGGGCAGGAGAAGGGTGTCTCGGCTGCAGATAGGAGCAAGCGATTCCCCTTTCCTCTGCCCTTTTGTTCCCCACAGGCCCTCGGCCGGCTGGACGGTGCCTGTCCCTGTTGAGGGTGGACCTTCCTTGGTCCGCTGATTCAATGCCAATCTCTTCTGGAAACACCCTGACAGATACACCCAGGAATAATGTTTTACCATATCTGCATGTCCCTTAATCCAGTGCCGTTGACACCTAAAATTAACCATCACAGGCTCTATCCATTGTTGTCCACAGAGGGGACACCAGGGGACGCCGGGATGCAGGACCCAGAAACCGGAGCCCGGGGGTCTGGCAGTGTCAGAGCTGGTACCATGGCAGCCCCAGCCCCTGTGCCCTCCAGCTGGGAGCCTGGAAGGACAGTCAGGGGACCAAGAGGAGGTGACCCAGCCGTCACTGTCACTTCTGAAGTCAGCAGTGCCTGCCAGAGCTCTCCCAGGGATGGGGGCTCAGGACATAGATGTGTTTGTGTTTTTGCAGGGGGTCGGGGGGAAGGACCCCCTCAAGGAAGAGCCTGGAAACGTCTAGAGCAGGGGTTACAGCGCACAGGCCTGCAAGGGACAGGCAGCTGAGCTACTCGGGTGAAGGGAACCAGGACTGAGACATGTTTCACATATTAAACACCTGGGAACCTTGTTTGTTTTCACAAGGAAACACGGGGACCCTGTCAGTCTATTTTTCTTCGTTGCACTTTTGGGAAAGAACAGTAGAGATATATTTTTCTGTACCCAGAAAACAGGCCAGTACCAGCACGATGACAAATGGCCCAGTACCCGGTCTCAGTGTGGGGGGCACCTGGGAGTGGAAGGGACTGGGCCGCCTGGGAGCCCCCAGCTGAAAGGGGGGGGCAGCTGCCAGTTGGCTCTGACAAACTGTCACCATATGGGCCCTGGGTTGCAAGATCTTCCAATTTTTCAAGAAAAGATGGGAAGGCAGATTTTCGTGATCTTTCTCAATGTTTAAATGCTGGTATAAGTTTTAAAAAACACACCAGGTGGGCCAAAGAAAACACGTCTGGCCCACAGACACCCCGTTCCCCCTCCTGGACCCCCAAAGGCTCAGTGTCTTGGGTTTTTGGGGTGGCTGATTTCCTAGATGGCGAAGGGTGGCGTGTGTGGCCGCTCGTGGGGTCAGTGCCAGAGCAGCCGGGGGCCTGGGCTCAGGGCCTGCAGGACTCAGAGCTCCTGGGCTGCTGCTGAGGTGGCGTCAGGGGCAGGTCAAGCAACATGCAAACCCGATGCAACAGAGGTGGCTGTGACCGTCTCCCAGCTTTGGACGGCAGACGAATGATGCTGGCCGCTAAACTGGGGGCCGCCGAGTGGCCTTATACGCTGATGTGGCCACAGCCTGGCTCCTTCCAGGATTCTCCAGCACCCAAGCCCATAGTCTGGGTAGCAGCGCCGCAGGGCCTGTCCTGGCCAGCCCTGCCTCATGCCTGGGCATGTCTGGCCTCCCCGTCACCCCTCCTGGAAACAGCCAGGAAGGAGTGTGAGCCTCTGCTCCCTGCCCCTCCCCCAGCAAGCTGGGTGACGCTGGGCCTGCACCTTGTCACCCCCCCGATGCTCACATTACCACTACTTTTCTCCAGGAAAAGTCCCCTAGTTGTTCTCTTAGCTCATAGGGGAAAACTTTTCAGCATTTACACCAAATGCTTTCAATGAGCTCGACCCTGGCCAGGGGACAGGGCAGGACAAGTGCTATCGCACCTGCGGGCACCTGCCTCACGGGCCTCTCTCTTCGCTTCCCATTAGCAAGATGGGCACGAGGAGGCTCAGGACACGAGCTCGTCAGTGGGGGGAAGGGGACTGGTGCTCCCGAAGCCTGTGCCCTTTCCACCGGCCCTCACGCAAGGTCCCCAGGTGGTGTGGGCAACAGAGAGGGCACGACAGTGCCCCTGCCTTGCAGCCCGGGCTGCTGGAACAAAGCACCAGAGATGGGGCTTGAACACCAGACGCTGGTTTCCTCAAGCGCCGATGGCTGGAGTGCGGCGTCACGGCGCGGCAGGGGCTGATTCTGGCGAGGGCTCCCTCCCTGGCTTGCCGGCGGCCGCCTCCTTGCTGTGTCTTCACGTGGCCCCTTCACGGCACACACTGAGAGCAGGCGAGGGAGCTCTCTGGCATCTCTTCCTATGAGGACACCGGCCCTATTAGGTCAGGGCCTGCCCTCATGTCCTCCTCTCACCTTAATCACCCCGCAGAGCCCTGTTTCCAAATACAGCCTCCCTGGAGGTCAGGGCTCCAACATGCGAGTTTTAGGAGGGACAAATGTTTAGTCTGTAACACCCTGAAGGTGACATATGCTACTGACAAGAAGACAGACTCAGGAAGCAACTGGACAAGACCAAAGGTGACAGATAAACGGCTGGAATGAACACGAGCCTGTGACAAAATGCACCAAGCAGTTCCCAATTGGAATGGAAGGGGAGGCAGCATCGGTGGCTGTGTCAAAGGTTACACAAGGGAGAGGTGGAGGCTCAGGAGGGCTCCCAGGACAGGGGCCTCCAGCCGGGCCCTAAGGGACAGGGAGGGCCCAGCAGTCACAGGTGTGGAGCTGGGAGGACACACGGGTGGCAAGAGGACAAGGAGGTGCATCCCTTCCCCATGCCACCCCCGGGGATCGGTACGTTTTCACAGACGCAGGCCCCGCCATCCAGACTCAGCCCTAGTGAGCAGCACCCAAGGGGCCCTGGAGTCGGGGCCTGGGCGCGGCACGCGCTGACCGGCAGCCTGACCCGCAGGGATGCTGTGCGCCTGAACGAGTCCCTTCGTCTGGGACTCGGTTCCAAATCCATGAAATAAGAAAGGTGAAGTACAGAAGACACCAGGCTCGGAACAGCCCAGAGCAGCCAAGTACCAGGTATTTAACACGCTGCCCTGCTCGACCAGGAAGGGCAATGCCCACCCCAAACGGTGCCACCCTGGACCTCAGGGCTGGGCTGGCAGAGGAGGAAGTGACTTTCCCAGGCCTCCAGCCCTGCACCTCCTCGCCCACTGCAGGACGCTGCGTTTGCTCTTTCTCTTCAAGCGCGTTGGAAGATGGGGCCTCGCTACCCACGGGGTCCCCAGGCCAGCGCAGGCTCGTTCCTGGGGCTACGTTTACTAACCAGACTGCATCGCCAGCTCTTGCTCCTTTCGAAGCGCTTGGACCACGGGCCTGGGGGGTCAAGCTATGGCTGAAACCCTCCTGCAGGCTCCCAGGCTGAGCTGTCGCGTCACCCTGCACTACCCGGATAATGGTGGCACTGACCCGCTGGAGTCAGGACTTGGGCCTAAAATCAACAGATGCGTCCAGCGTTGCCAAGGCTACCGAGGCAGAGGGAACAAGAGAGAGCAGGGCTTTGGAGAAAAACAGATAAAATAATCAGAGCATAAAAATGTACAACTACAATTCCTACAAGTCACTGCTCTACCTGATTTTGGCTGTGAGCTGGTACCTCGTGTGACTACTTGGGCTCAGCAGACCCCCTGGGTCCCAGAGGCCTGGCCCGTGTGGCACCAACATCCTCCCTCTCTGTCCAACCAGGAGGCAGGTGACCTCAGGGGTGGATGTTGGCAGCAACGAGCAGCCTCTTCCAGAGCCCTCGGAGGGCCCAAGGGGCCAGAGGCACCTACTCCCGTCCTGGGGTGGGAGATGTTGGCACCTGGCACATTTCACCTCTGGGTCAGCTGCAAACGCCACACTCCTGGTGGCCTGGGGGCCCTGGGGAGGGCGCTGCTCAGGCCCAGCCCACCCTGCTGCAGACACCCCATGGCCCAGGGGGTCTCAGGGCCTGGAGCCTCCGGATCAGCTAAGCCTGGCGGGAGAGTGGAAGGCCCAGGGTGCTGGGACGGGGCCAGGCTTCCCAACATTCCTGGAGGAGAGACGGCCCTGGACCCGGAGAGGGACAGCGTGAGGAGTGTGGCAGTCAGGAGTGGCTCTTCGATTGGATTGCTGAGGCCAGACCTAGCTTCTTCTCTCACTGAGTGATACGGCCTGGGCGTCCTCACCTGTAAATCGGGGGAGGCATTAATAATACACCCGCCTCAGCTGCTAACACAGCCAAGCACCTGGCACCCGGCCTGGCACAGGGAACCGGAGTGAAGGGGAGATGGCAGCGGCCTGCTGTTCTGGACCCGCCAGCGCTTCAGCTCTCCCGGGTCCAGTGGCTGGTGACCCAGTACCTGCCGAGGATCACCCCTGGGGTGACGTGGCCCCGGGGCCCACCCCCAGTCTCAGCATGCCAGCGAGGCAACCACGTCCCATTTCTGGCCTGATAACCAAACACGCCTCCCCCCACCTCCCGGGAGAGCTGGGCTAACCTCCCCGTCTGCGGGGTCTCTGGGGGAGGCTGCTGCCTGCCTCGGGGTGTCAGGTGCTTCAGTCTCCACGCCCCAGAGCAAGAACCCCATTAAATGGGGCCTACTGTGTGGGGGGGCAGGGGGCTGAGTTCGACCTTATGTTATCTTCCTTAATCTGTACAGCTCCTGTCACAGGTGAGGGCTGGAGGCTCAGAAAGGCCGGTGGCTGCCCACCAGGGCCCCGCACAGGCCTGGCTCCAGGAACCAGGTCATTTCCAGGTGACCCTGAGCCTGTGGCCCTCACCTGGTGGAAGACCCAGCCCAGGAGGGTCGCTCAGCTGGGGGGCAGTGTCCAGCCCAGTGGGTACAAATGAGTCATCCAGGTGGTTCCCCAGGGGTCTACCCTTAGAGCTGCGCCTCCCTGCAGACAAGGGGGTGGCTGGGATGGTTCACCTGGGGGCCCAGGGGCCAAAGTTGGGGAAGGGAAGGGGCAGGGGAGGAGTGGAATAGTCAGAGACCCAGGTCCTGGGTGCTGGGGGCGGGGAGAGGGGGCAATCTCCTTTCCCAAGCGTCCACCCCAGTCCCCCTTTAAGGCAGCTATGGGGGTTAGAGTCCAAGGACCCCTCCAACACCTCCTCCCCGTGGCTCCCCCATCAGTGTTCCAGATTCCAGAGCAGGCGCTAAACTCTAACCCCCCGAGAAGAAGGTGTGGGCTTTCTTCCCACCTAGTCGGCTCATTCTGCATCGTGCCACAAGCCGGAGAGACATGGCTTTGGGCAAGGGGCAGGGGCTTCTCTGGGCATCTGTCTGGAGGCCTACGATTCCACATTTAAACTCTCCCCCCGGAATCACACTATGGACACCCTCTCTGTGCCCGGAAGGCCCTGCAGGGGCCCCTGGGACCCCCAGCGGGTGAGCATGCACTTAGAAAGAGCCCCCCATGCTCAAGCCCACCTGAGACTGCAAACAGAAACCCCCTCTTGCCCGGCTAGGCCTGCAGCCGTGCCCGCCCTCACCCAGGCCGAACCATCCAGGTTGCATGAATGACTACACCGGCACTGCCCCCGCCTTACAGAGCAGGACCGCAGGGCTCAGGGACAGGAAGTGACCTGGCCGGGACTGCACGGCTTGTACGCGGCAGCAACACCTGGGGCAGGGGTTGTCCTGGTCAGAGAAGAGGGCAAGAGCACCACAGGGGTGAGGGGTGGCGAGAACCAAGTAGGAAATGAGAGAAGGGGGCAGGGGGAGGCAGAGTGGGGTGGGGAAGGCGGAGGTGGCCACGCACGCTCAGGGCCTGGACGTCATCCTCGGGCAGCTAACACATGTGTAGGACAGGATTTGATTTCTATGCAAATTGAAGCTGCCCTGCCAAGGAGGGCCCAGAAGGGTTGGGGGCCTCAGGGTAGGGGGACAAGGGGTGGCAGTGCGGGTGGCGAGGAAGGGGAGATCACAGAAAGGCTGCGGGTCAAGCAGGTAGGACTTGCATGCCGGGGGAGGCGGCCGGGGTGCTGCCTACTGGGTAGGGGACACAGAGGTGTGGGAGAGCGTCTGGGAGGAAGACGGCAAGCACCACAGGGAGACATGGGACATCCAGGATGTCCAAGCAACAGTTAGGCAGAGCTGCCTCGTGGTGCAGAGAAGGCCCCCAAGACTTTGCTCAGAGCAGAGATCACACCTTCGTAAAGGCCGTTCGTTCTAAGGAGCTGCCCTTACTGCCTGCCTGGCCCCAAAAGTCCTCCAGGCTGTGCGCTGCAGAGCCCTCCCCGCGGCCAGCCTCTGGTCAGCCCACAACCAAACCAGCAGCCTCCCCTCCTCAAACACAGATCAGAAATTGGATTCCACCCTGCAGCCATCAGCCGTTCCGATGGGTCTAAAGCAGAACAGACCATCGGGGCTGCGGGGACAGAACCTACCACTGCCGCTTCGCCGCCCGCATCCGGCGCAGGGCACTTCGGTCCTCAATAAATACCTGCTGAATTATATGAATAACCATTCACTGTGTGTCAGACGCCTAAGTAAGTCCTTGACATGAAATTCCCCACTTAATTCTCACTACCCAGAAGGGTGACATTATTATCCCCACTTTAAAGATGAGGACACTGAGCCTCTTTAGAGGCTCCTGCAAAGTTGCCCAAGGTCATGTAGCTGGTAAGTGGTTGGAATTTGGATTAAAAACACATTTTCCTGACTGTGAAGTGCACAGCCCCTGAGAATGGGCCCTTAGCATAATGTCCTCCACTTCGAGACACAGCAGAGAGTGGAGTGGGGCACAGGGGCGCAGGAGCTGGGAGTGGGGGAGCCAGGCTGAACCCCAAGCTGCCCTCGGACACCACCTCCCTCCTACGGAGCTGTCCTGATGTGCAGTGGGCTCCCAAGAAAGATGTGCTGAGGTTTAACTTTGTTCTAAATCCATCCTATCAGTCACTGCACCTGTGACTTTTGAGCTCAGAAGGAAAACGACTGAACTTGGGGAACACGTTTCCACCCACCGGTCTTCCTGCTCAGGAAGGGAGTAAATCCTGGGGGCTGGGGTGGCAGGGCTGGCGCAGAGGCCACGTGAGTGTCCAGGGAGCCCAGCCTGGTTTCGGTGGGGAGCCAGCCACTGGGGGAAAATCAACCTACCTTGAAAGTACGCACCTGGATGCCGGCCTGGGGTGCGGGCCCGTGCAGGGAGAGGAAGGCTCCGCACCCCGTCCCTCCCCAGCAGGGCTGTTCATCCCCGGCTCAGATCAAGTGGCCGCAGCCCAGGCGGGGTGGAAAGGGGGCGGAGTGGCAAGTGGGAATGCCTGCTGGCTCAGCGGCTCTTTTTCGAGTGATGAAGATGTTCTGGAATTAGGTAGTGGCAATGGTTGTACAACTCTGTGAAGACGCTAGAAGTCACTGAATTGTAAACTTTAAAAGGGTGAATTGTATGGGAGGTGAATGATATCTCGATAAAGCTGCTACGAAAAAATCCTTACTCTTTGCTTACTGGTTTTTGTGATCTTGGGCAAGTGCCTGGAATGTTTAGTGCCTCAGTTTCCTCATCTATAAAATGGGACCAGTAATGGCACCTACTGATAAAGGCTGTGTGAGGATTAGATGAGTTAACACACAACATGCTTCGAGCAGTTGCCGCACTAGAGGTCAACGCTCTCCTGGCTCCCTGCCCCCACTTGCCAGGCTCCCACCTTTGTGTTTTTAAATTGTGGTAAAATATACATAACAATTTGCCACCTTGACCATTTTTAAGTGTACAGTTTGGTGGCACTAAGTACATTCACACTATTGTGCAGCCGTCCCCACCACCCATCCCCAGGAGTCTTTGTTTTGCAAAACAGAAGCTCTGTCCCCAGTAAGCAAAAACTCCCCACCCTCCCTCCCCTCGACCCCTGCAACAGCCATCATTCTACTTTCTGTCTCTATGAATTTGCCTACTCTGGGGACCTCATATGGGTGGGACCATATAGTATTTATCCTTTTGTGACTGCTTTATTTCTCTTAGCATCATGTCCTCAAGGCTCATCCATGCTGGAGTCAGAATTCTCTTTTTTTTTTTTTTTTTGAGACAGAGTCTCGCTGTGTTGCCCGGGCTAGAGTGAGTGCCGTGGCGTCAGCCTCGCTCACAGCAACCTCAAACTCCTGGGCTTAAGCGATCCTACTGCCTCAGCCTCCCAAGTAGCTGGGACTACAGGCATGTGCCACCATGCCCGGCTAATTTTTTCTATATATATTTTAGTTGGCCAGATAATTTCTTTCTATTTTTAGTAGAGACGGGGTCTCGCTATTGCTCAGGCTGGTCTTGAACTCCTGACCTCAAGCGATCCACCTGCCTTGGCCTCCCAGAGTGCTAGGATTACAGGCGTGAGCCACCGCGCCCGGCCTTGAGTCAGAATTCTCTTTCAAGACTGAATAAGATTCCATCGTGACGGACATACCACATTATGTTTATCCACGCGGTCTCTGATGAACACTTGAATTGCTTCCACCTTTTGGCTCTTGTGAATAACGCTATGAACCCGGGTGTGCAAATATCCCTTTGAGTCCTTGCTCGCAATTGTTTTGGGTACATACCCAGAAGCAGAAGGCCTTGCTGTGTCACATGGTACTTCTACTGTTAATTTTTGTGAGGACCCACCATACTGTTTCTGTAGCAGCTGCGCCATTTTACACTCCCATCAACAGTGCACAAGGGTTCCGATTTCTCCATGTCCTTGCCAACACTTGCTGTTTTCTGTTGGTTTTTATTTTATTTTTTTTTTACAATAGCCATCCTCATGGGTGTGAGAGGGCCCCCCTCTGCACTGGCAATCTTCCCCTTTGGCCCCGGTCTTTGTGTGGCTGGCTCCTGCTTGTCATCTGGCCTCAGCTCAGATGTCACCTCCTCAAGGACCTGACTCTCAGACACAAACCACTACTCTCCCCCACCCCCCCATCTCACTGTCCTGTGTCTGCGACCTCACAGCACTTAACTGCTCCCTGAACATCTCCTCATTTGTTGTTACCCGTCTTCACCAACCAGACGGTAGGCCCATGAACTTGGGAACTCTGACTTGGTCCCTCCCAGGATCCTCCAGGTGGACGACAGCATCTGGCACATGATGGGGTCTCAGGAAACATCAGATAAAAGAATAAAATGGCAGGGCCAGGATTTACACCTCAATCTGTCTGGGCCCAAAGCTTATGTTGGTCTTGAAGCTGTGGACCACAGCAAATCGCAGGATGGCCAGAGCAGCACCAAGCAAAGAGAGCCATTACTTGACAATGAGAAAAACTACACAAACCACTGTCGCCTGGGGCCATAGAGTGCAGAGCAAACGGCCCTCACACCTCCAAAGCCCTGAGAAACATTGCTGTCTTAGACAATAACTGGAGTACAATGAAGACCCCAAGTTTCAAAAATTTACTTATTTTCATCTTTTTTTTTTTTTTTTGAGAAGTGAGTTCCCTCTTAGAAGTTTTAATTTAGCATACTTACAACAAACCGAGGGGCTAAGGGTTTAGGTAAACTGCCAGCTGTAGATCTTGGTGGGTCTACCTGCTCCTGCCAAGGGGCAGTACTGGGCCACCAAGGATGGCCACCATGGAGGGCCCGTGGGCCTTGGACAACCAGAATCCAACTGCTCCAGCACTGATGGGACGATGATGTCCTAGTCAGGGCTGGTTCCTCACACTAGGGGTCTGTTGTAAGAAAAAACCTGCCGGCCATATGCAGGCTCAGAAGAGACCAATTAAACCTTTTGCAACGGACTTTCTTGACCCCTGGGAGGTAAGTCAGGGCGGAGGAACACTGGCCCTAAGGCATGGACGTGCAGCTGGGGGTGAGGACAGAAGGGGACCAGCCCTCCCAGCCTGCACCCTGAGGTACGTGCAGTTCCAGGGGGCCACTCATTCTGTGCTAGGGTGGCTTCCTGGAGGAGGTGACACAGGCGCTGACCCCAGGGACAGTCTGCGTTAGGTGTAAGAACCGTGAGAGCTCTCTGGCTGGACTCAAGGTAGGGCAATCACACTTTCTGCTTGCCCTGTTGTCTGGGGTAATTATTTTTAGTATTCCCTGCTATTCTCAAAAATGTCCCCATTTGGGAGATAAATGATACTTCATTAATTATCTATTGCTGCATAACAAATTATTCCAAATCTTAGTGGACTGAAACAACAATGAACTTTTATTCTCTCTCTCAGTTCCTGTGGTTTGGAGTGTGGGTGTGGCTCACAGGGCGGTTCTGGTTTAGGATCTCTCACGGGGCTGCAGGTAGGTGTCGCCGGGGCTGCAGGCCACTGGAAGGCTCGCGTGGGGCGGGAGGTCCTGTTTCTAAGGCGGTCCCTGCGGCCGGTGCGAAGCCTCAGCTCCTCACTACGTGGGTCTCTCCGCAGGGCTGCCTGGGTGTCCTCACGCCTTGGCGGCCGGCTGCCCACAGAGCGAGGGCTCCGAAGGGCTCCAAGAGAGTGTACTGGGCAGACACCATCCTTTTATGACCCAGCCACAGAAGTCTTGCAGTATTGCTTCTGCCACCTTCTAGTGACTTAGAAGAAAGTCACTAAGCCAGACATTTAAAGGTCAAGGGGATGGGTGGGTCTAGCTGTTGAAGGGAAGAGTGTCAGAATTCGGGATATTTTACAACTACCATGGTTATCCTAAAATAGGGCATACGTGGCGGAGAGAGGGGACAAAGCCAGAGAGGACAGAAGACGTCAGATCAAGGGACAGTCCCGATGCCAGGCGAGGGGTGTGAACAGGGGCCGGGCGCAGTCTGAGAAGGGTTCTGAGCAGGGCAGAGATGTGGCTGGGGATGCAGAGGGAACGCACAAGCACCCACCTCCAGTCGGCGACACCCTCGGCTCTACCCGGCCCCGTGCTCCGAGCGGCCTCCCACCCACGCCCCGGGCCTTTAAGACCTCTCACCCCTACTTTTGGTGGAGAACACACAGAACAGACATCTTCTCTTCCCACTGGACAGAAGCTCCTTTTGTGCTTCCCACTGGGCCCTGCACATAGCAGGTACACGCGGCAGGGCTTCTGCATGGACAGGACATGCCAGTTTGCACCAACCTTGGGCTGTGGCCACACCAGCCACAGGACAGCGGCTTGTCCCCTGCCCTGCAGACATCTTTCTCTTTCCAGCCTCCAGGCCTCTGCTCAGGCTGTTCCTCCTGCCCAGAGGGGCCTGGCTGCACTAACTCTTTGGGTTGCCCTGGAGGCAGGAGGCTGTCTGGACAGTTCCAGGGAGAGCTGAGGAGGATGGGCACAGGGCAAAGGCAAGGGCATGGTGAGGGGGCATGGACCACGCTGAGCAGCTGGACGTGGGACAGGCCAAGGACAACCCTGCGCCTTCCACGCGGATGCTTAGGAGCTGGGGCTGAGCCAGCCCCTCCCTCTGGGGCAGCAGCAGGCCATGGCTGCTCTGAGTGGGTGTGGGAAACGGCTCTGGGCTCACCCTGTGCCCTCCCCACATCCATCTGTGCCCACCCACTCCTGCTCCCTGCTCGCCTGTCTTCTTTTGTCCTCAGCACCTCCTGACATCTTCTCATTCCACCCATCTTGGTACCACCTCCTCTAGGAAGCCTTACTTGCTTGCAGCTCTGTGGTCCTAGGGCAATTTGGCTGCCCCTTCCAGAGGCCCTGCACCTAAATGACAGGTGTCCTCGGCTAAGTTCTGTGAGGGCGGTGACAGAATCTCCACTTCCTAGAACCAGAATGTGATTGTGTGTGTGAAGTTTCCTAACCCCGGGCTTTTCAGGCTCTGCCCTCACGGACTGGCGTTGGCCGGTTAAACCCAGGGCCTTCTTGGTTAACACTTGTTGGAGCTTATAGTGGACCAAGCACCCTTGGCAGTGCTTGATGTGGTTTATCTTATCAAGTCCTCACAACCACCTAGGCTGTGGGCGTGATCAGCATCCCTATCTTACAGGTAAGAAAGTGATAGCACAGAGAGGTCAAGAAACTTGCCCAAGGTCACAGTGCCAGGATGCAGCAGTGCTGGGGTCCCACCTGAGGTGTGCCAGGTAACTCCCCTGCTAGCCTAAACCGCAATCAAATGGTGGCCTTGGCCCAGTGCACTCATGGCAGTGATGAGAACTACATGGGCTTTTTGGAATTTTAAGCTTTTCTCCCACAAATGCCTCTTAAGTCTTCCGCGCTCACTGTGGCTTGCTGGCAGACCGAAACCAACTGGAGACCTGCACACGGCAGATCTGGCCCTGGCAGGCGGCAGGGGGTGTGTGTGGGCACATACTTATTGCACAGTCACCTGTGTGCCTTTTTTGCCAATCAAATGAGATGGGCTTTCTAGGATGGAATTTAAAGATAACAGCATTTCACAGGCAAAAAAAGAGGGTGCTTCACCCTCCTGCCACCTCCAAACATTTTGGGATCATGACCTTGCCCAACCTCTTCCCCAGCCCCCATTGCTACGGCCTCCCAGCAACACCCCTGCCAAGTGGCTCCTGGCGACAGGGAGTCCAAACCAGTCTGCTTGGATGCCTGGCTGAGTGGTTATCATCCTACAGCCGGATTTCCTGGGTTCAAATCCCAGCTCTGCCACTTCTGTGTGTCCTTGCCTACTCTAGTTTCTCAGTTTCCTTGTCTGTCAAATGGGGACAATACTGCTCCTACTTTATAGAATTGTCATAAGGATTAAATGAGCTACTAGATGGTGGTGTTTGGAATTGTGCCTGGAATGTACTAAACGCTTTATAAGTGTGAGCTATTACTACTGTTGCCACTGCTATTATTACTGTACACTTCTTAATTGTTCTCAGTTTTGCCTTACAGGGTTACAGAGAACAAATCCCAAACGAGCCTCGTTACACCTGGGGAGGTGAGCAGGTCCCTTGCCGAACACCTTCAGCCCCTCCAGCTAGTTCCCGGGTCCTGAAGGCCTCCCAGCTCTGGCTAGACTCCCAGGCTTGGGCCAGGCCAGCCATGGCCCACTACTGAGGGGGCTCCACAAGCAGTAGAGGTTCCAGTGGGGTCGGGGTAAGCTAGGCAGAGGGGGAGCACCATGAGCTCACCTAGATTTGGGGTCACGAAGCTGTCTGTGCACAGAAACCTCCTCAGGTCAGCCATGGGACCGGGAGCCTCTGTCACACCATGCACACTCGGCCAGCCACCACCCACAGCCACTGGGTTCTCCACCTCCCTATGGCTAGAAGCCTCCAGGTGGCAGGCCCCACCTTCAGTGGTGAGTCCTGATTGGACCACGATGGTCTCATTCCCTGTGCCAGTGATAGGCTGAGGCATGGACATGTGACCCAGTTCTGGCCAATGAGATGAGGATGTCTGTGCAGGGGTCTGGGGTGCCCCGGGAAAGGTTTACTCACGGATACCCTGGAGGCGACAGCCCTTTCTCTCACTGGGTTTCCTTCTGAGATGCCCGGGACTCCCCCATTTATACCGGAAGCTTCGCTGCCATGCCACGGGGGGTCAAATACTGGAGTCCCCGATGACCTCATCAAGCCTTTAAGTCACCCAGCACTGTAGCAGCCCAGCGAAGTTCAAACTTACTGTTTCAGCCATGGCTTTTTGCTATCTGCAGCCCAAAGCATCCTTGCTGATAGCTCGTGGTTACGTTTCATCTTCTTGAGATTATGCCCATCACACCGGAGGAAGGGTCTGTGCCCAGCCGTGCACTCTGGGGCTCGAAAATGGAATCTAAAAGGATGCGCAGGCAGAGAAAGTAGGTAGGGCAAGGGGCATCCCTGCAGGCAGAGGGAACCAAGGCCTGAAGGCTGGAGACATCCTAGGCTGTGGCTGGGATAGACAGGCAGGTGGGCCACAGGGGCCCTCAGCCAGGCTACAAAGTGCCAGGGTTACCTTAGGCACAGGACACAGGGCAGAGGGGATGCTCTGGGGACGGCTTTGACTTTGCCCACTGGCTCTGTGCTAGCAAGTCCACTCACCTGGCCTTCTGACCCCCTACTCCAGCTATGCCCAGCTATGCCCTGGTGGAGCGGGGGGCAGGGTCGCCAGGCTGTTCTTCTGCCAGGTGTGGTTCTGCCCGCCATGTCCCTTCCAGCCCCCAGGGTACACACAAGAGACTCTGGCAAACACTTGGCTGAAATCTGGGTCACTCTGTGCATGGGTCGGAAATCCATCAAACAGACAGTTACTAAGTGCCTACAAAGCAGGGTGCTAAGCGCAGCAGAGACAGGGCCTGGTTCAAATCCCAATTCTGTTTCTTCCCAGATGTGTGACCTTGAGCGAGCTATTTTACTCCTCCAAACCTAGTGTCTGCACCTCTTTGTAAAATATGGCAGAATCGATGGCCACCCTTATCCTCACTGGTACTGTGGTGACAGTGGTGGTGGGAGGGGTGGATAAAATGACACACAAAAAACTTCTGAGATGAAGGTTTATAATCTGTGTGAAAGAAAAAGACAAGCAAACAACATATCACAGGCCAAACTTGAGAACTGATGGGGAAGGGGAGGGAGCATCTGAGATAGGCCCCAAGGGCCCAGAGGAAGAAGTCTCCATGGGGGTGATGAGGGCCACTGATTCCTAGAAGAGGAAAGGGCCCACCAAGGCTGGTGGGAAGGAATGAAGAAAGGCCGGCGGTTCCATTCTTTGCTCACAAACCTCTCAGAACAGTGTGCAGCAAACAGAAGGGGTGGGAATAACCGTTCAATGTGGGCATCATTTGCAAACTGCGATAGCAAAACCTCTGAGCTTGAGTAAGAAAGATGCAGATTTGAATCCCAGCTCTTATTGCATGACCTTGGCAAGTCACTTAGCCTTTGAGCTCCAGGTTCCTTATTTGCAAAGCAGGTATAATACCTAATTCACAGAACATACCTAGAGGGCGGGACCCCTTTTCCACCCAGCTAATTCCTACTTCAAAGAGCTAATAAGATCCAGTGCTACCTCCTGCAGGGAGCCTCCCAGCTTCCTCCCTACCCTGCTAGACCGCCACCCCTTCCCTGAGTCCACCCTGCAGCACTGTGATCCCTGGGGCAGGGTATCTCAGCATCTCTTGGACCCAGCTGTATCCCCACACAGAGTGGGTGTTTCCCAATGCCGTTCCCTCCCCACACCTCCACTGCAGGTAGACACAGAGTGAGGAAGTGACTAAGTCTGCTGGGGGCTTTGGGAAGGTTTTGGGGTGTTGAATAGGAATGTACGAGGGGGGAGGGCAGAGAGCATGCCAGGCAGAGCTAGAAAAGGTGCAGGTACAAAAGCAGAGGTGTGAAGGGAACAATAAGGTATTTGTCAGAGAAATGGCTAAACATGAGGATTCAGGATCCAGCTCCTACAGGGCCTCGAAGGCCATGCCAATGGTTTGACTCTATACAGAGTGACTGAAAACATTTTTAACAGGTGGCACAGAGACCCTTGGGAAATGCTGCGATAGTTTGGGCTAAACTTAGGTTTGGGGGAGGGGTGACAGGGCTACGGGTCACTACTTGGGGGCAGGTATTACAGGAAGCGTCAAGGAGGACCACAATTTCCAGCTGGATGGCTTACTGAAAATCTCTTAGATATTATATCTGCACCCCACTGCCCCTTACAATTGCTAAAAACCATTTCCCGCAGTCATCCCCTGCCATACACACAGCAGACCTGTGTAAACCAGTGGGCCAAGGGTGCTATTCCCATTTTACAGGCAGACAAAGTGAGAGCCAGAGGGACCTTGCCTCGGCCACTCGGGCAGAGGGGGCTAGTCATAAACGAAGCCACTGTTTGGGCTCAGAGTGTGCTTAGAGCAGCGTGTCCTCAGCCATTTGCCATTTGCCAAATGCACTCAGCACCTTCTGGAGCCAGACCCTGGAGACATGGAGATGACCTTTGACCTCTGAGTCATCTTGAGACTGTACTGGTCACCTGGGCCTCGGACAGGCTGTGGCTCCCCAGGGAGAGGGAGACAGAGCCGAGGAGGAGCAGGTTTCCCAGTGTTCAGACATAGCAGGGGCTTACCCCGAGGCCATGGCTATCTATGAGTCTTCCAAACCGGACCCTGGGGTGGGGGCTGCAAGGCCAGTCCCTCTACAGAGGGAAAGCGCAGAGGGAGCCTGCCCTTTGCTGCTTCTCTCCGAAGCCCCCAAATGCCCCCTCCTTCCAGCACCTAGGCCCCGTGCACAGCCGCAGCCTGAGTCATCATCCTCATTTGTATGGTGGCCGAGAAATCAGCCAGGGGGCTGCCCAGGGCCGAGGGCCAGGGGTTGGAAAAACAAGGCTGTTCTGTTACCTCCAACCTTGGAACCTCAAGACTGGCCAGGGAGTGGGGGGGCAGAGGGCAGGTAGATACAGGATCAGAAGGTGTCAACAGCCAGAGGGGGCTTTGTGTGTATTTGGGGGGGGGGTTTCAGAATCTGAGCTGTTGGCTTTTGTTTTCAAATGACCTGTTTAATAATTACCTTTTGCAATCAAAGGTGCAACGGGCTCTGCAAAAGCAAGGATTTCAAATCTCCAAACCCCACCAAGCAGCCCAGAGAAGAAAGTAAACAAGATGCCACTGGCAGATCGGGCTCCATCTCGCAAACAATAGCCAGACCGAGCTCCGGCTCAGACACACACATCAAAGTGAGATTTCCAAGCAAGAACTTTAACAGGCAGATAACAGGCTCAGATTGAATTATTTCTCTGTGTCCCCTGAGCTCCTGTGAGCTCAGCGCCAGAGGGGGCAGCCTTGGGGGGGGGGGCTGTCATTTTAACGTTAACCTTGACCTGTAATGTATTCATTCATTTTGCAGTGAGGGAGAACCATCACTGCCCCGAACCCTGGAAAACCAACCGGCAGCAACTTCATCATCCCTTTTAGCAGTCACAATGGTGGGCGAGCAGAGGACTTAAGTTACAGCAGCTAGCTGGCACTCACACTCCACCGGGCTCCAGGCTCCCTGAACAACAACAACAAAAACCCTACTCCAAGCACCTACCGGGGCTCACAAAGTCAAACCCTTACCGGGCATTGGGAAAATCCAAGTTTCCCCCCCGCCTTTTACCTACCAAGGCCTTCAACTATTTTTCCCCTGCAGCATCCAAGCCCAGCCTCAAGGCAGATCCATAAACACGCCTGCTCCTCCCCTTCCACGGTTTGGCAAAACACCCCCAACCCCCCTTTCCAGGACCCCAAGGAGAAAGGATCACCGCGACCCTCGCCCGCGGCCTCCCCCGGGCCCTTGCCCACCCCTCCCCCGCGCCGTCCGCAACCCTCGCAGGCACCTCGAGATAAACACCCACTAATGATTTTACGATTTTCTGCTCAGGGTAGCCGCGCTCGGCACAATCCCTCCCCCCGCCGTGGCGACGGGGGCCGGCCCAACCGAGGGATTGGGGGATGGGGGCGTTAGTTTGTTTTTTCCACGGCCGCGTCCCCACACCTGTTTTTCATTCATTCATTCGTTCGTTCGTTCGTTCATTCATTCACGGATTCGTCCCGGCGGCCGCCCCAGCCCTCCGGATCCGGGGAGGGGGCTGAGACGGGGGCCGGCAGGGCGGGAGGGCGTCGGGGCGGGGGAGCCGCTGGAGGGACCCCGCCGGCGGGGGCAGGGCAGGCGGGGGGGCTCGCTCGGGAGCCGGCGAGCAGCGGCGCCGGTGCCGGGGGCGGGGCGGGGGCGCCCCGGGGGCCCGAAGTTGCTTTCCGAGGCGCGGCGGCGAGGACAGCCGCCCGGGGTGCGCCTCTTTGTCTCTCCCCGGCCGGCGCCGCGGCCCCGCGCGCTCACCTGGTCTTGGAGGACAGGAAGGCAAGTTTGATCAGGCCGTAGGTGAAGAGCGGGATACTCTCCTTGGCGACGCTGGCAACTTGCAGCCGGTGCTCCAGGATGTGGAGTTCCATCGTCCGCCCGCGCTCCGCGGCGCCTCATCGGCGGGGGGCGAGCCGCGGCCCCCGCCCCCTCCGCGCCCAGCCGGCTCCGAGCCGCCGCGGGCAGCCGGCCCGGGGACCGGGAGCTCGGCGCCGGGCGGGAGGCGGCGGCCGGGCCGGGCCGGACAAAGGCGAGGCCAGCCAAGTTGCGAGGGGCCGCGGCGGGCGAGGCGGCGGCGCCGGCGGAGCAGCCGAGCGGCCGGGCAGCGGAGCGGCGGCGCGCGGCGCCGGGCGCGGGGACCAGCTGGTGCTCGCTGAAACAAACAACTTGCCACTCAAGCGCTGGCCCGCTGCGCGTGCGCGGCGCGCGGCCTGCCGGGACTTGTAGTCCGCGCCGCCTGCGCGGTCGGGGGCTGGGCGGGCGGCAGGGGCGCCGACCTGCGGGAGCCGCGGCTCGCGGGCCGCCGGGAGGCCGGGGGCGGGCGGGGCGCTGGGAGCCGGCGCGAGCCCCCGGGGCGCGCCCGGTCGCTCGAGCACGGGGCTGGGCGCCTGGGGCGCCGCGAGTCCCCCCGACAGCTCCAGTGCCCGAGGAGGCCCGAGCCTGGGAGGGGAGAGAGGTAGAGAAATCGGTGATCACGGAGCAGACGAGCAAACCGAAAGGGGTGCTGGGGACGGGGGCGGGGGCGCGGGCGCGGGCCGGGGGCGCGGGAGCGTCACAGCCCCGCGCGGCACTGTTTGGCTTTGTGGCCGCGGAGAGCGGGAGGGGGCAGAGCGCGAGACGAGGCCGGCGCCGTAGCCGGGTCGGAGGGTCGTGCGTGCGGGGCCGGTGAGGCGGCCGTGAGTCCCGCAGGAGGGCGGTGGGGACCGCGAAGGCCGGACGGGGGACGAATGCGACGCGCTGCCGGCCAAGCCCGGTGCCAACGTGCCGCCCGCCGCGAAGTTTCCCCCTTCATGGCTGGGTGCTTTTGAAATTTTCTAGGTTAAAGTTAACGGTGCTTTGCCCTTTGGCAGAGTAATCTGGGGACTTGATGGGTCAGGTCTACCTGCTGGGGCAGGCCGGGGACTCTTCTTTGGGAGGAGAACGTCGGCCCTGCTCGCTCGTGTTCTCTCGGCCCTCTCTGGCCGGCGGGAACGCGTTGGGCTCCCTCTTTTCCGCAAAGGAGAGCCCGGAATCTGCGGTCGACCTTGGAGCCGTGCCCATCCCCTCCGGCCTTATCTTCTCTAAAGAATTGAATTCCCCTCTAGTAAAGAACAGATTTCTTCTTCTTCTTCTTCTTCTTCTTTTTTTTTTTTGCTTATCTGTCTCGCGCCTCTAGGATCTCAGCTCCACGAAGGCAGTGTTATTTGTCTGCTGCTGCTGTAATCCCAGCGTCAGCAATAGCCACCGGCAAGTGGGGGCCGCTCATTCAATATTTGTGGAATGCATTAATGCATCCATCTATGCCGTTAGGATCCGGAGATCTAGAAAGCCCAAACAGAAACGGATCCAGGGGCCAGATCGGTAACACAGATGTGTGAAGCCCAGGCAGTCGGAAATAGGACAGGAGAAGGGAGGCCTGCCTGAAGGCGTAAAATTCAATTTCTAAAAACAACAACAACAAAAAACCAACAGGTGAAACAAAACAAGGCAGGATTTGGCCAGTTTTCTGACTTCTTCTTGGGATGGTCTAAGTAGTTTTTGATCTGCTGGCCAAGTGTGGCCCTGTAGTGGGTGGGAAACTCAATTTAGCAGGAAATGCCAAGCCTTATGAGAAATTTAAATAGTGACATAGTGTTGTACAAAGTACAGGTATGATACTATTATCTTTTCTATGCCTCAGGAAACTTGTTTTGGCCACATGTGTATGCATGCATGTATGTGTGTGTCTGTGCATGCGTGTACTAGATCTTGATAAAAAAGTATTTTTTACTGTGAGTTTTGGTCAAAAACATTTAAAAATACTGTGAGCTTTGTATTTAATCAAGCCAGACCATCATACGGTTTGCAGATGCAGACTGTGTTGGTTCGACTTGCAGAATTGCTTTCACTGAGCTGTGTTTGGTGCTTAAGATTTCTGTGACACCAACTACTGAAATTGATGTTGAGGTGTTAAGGAATTTGACTTCCAGGTTGCCAAAACCTGAGGATGGTTTCATGCTGGGATTAGAGTGAGGCAAGTGAGGCACCTTGGGCCTTGAATTTAAGGAAACATTGACGCTCAAGATCACGCTGGTGCTGGGTGGGCACTGTCCCTGTAGCATTCCCTCCCCCCTGGGTTCCTGAGCTCTGCACGCCTCTGGTCCTTCTCTGGTTCCTCTGGTTTCCAACTTTGGTTTCTTCTCTGCCCAACCCTAAGTTGAGTGGAGGCCCATCTGGTATTTCCTCCTGTAGTATATTGTTACTCTGATGACTGCCAATGAATCATGTCTCCTGGTAAGTCCTCCCACATGGACTCTAGGTTCGGACAGTAGGATATTAGCAAACGTGCTTGCTAAGTCCTGTGCACTGGGACTTGCCCTGTTGGGATGCTGCCCTGAGACCATGATGCCATACAGAAGAAGCCTGGAGGAAAGGCTACATGAGAGGGCCAGCTGTTCCAGCTGAGCCCAGCCCCTGCCACAGCTTGCACCAACTACCAGGCACATCAGTGAGACCATCTGGGACTTCCTGGCTGACCATTCAGCTGAACGCGACCCTATGAATGAGCCCAGGTGAAACAAGAGGAGGAACTACCCAGCTGACTTACAGAAACATGACAAATAATAAATTGTTTTTAGCCATTAAGATCTGGAGTGGATTATTATGCAGCAACAGATACTGATCTATCCCCTCAACCCTCATCTTCTCTCACTCTGTGAGAAACCAGTCTCTGGCTTCTAATATATCGATGGTCCCCAAATTGACATTCCCAGCTCAGAAATTGTTCCTGAGGCCCCCGAACACGTATCTAGCTTTCTCGCGGTTGGCTATGTCCATGCAAAGGTTCAGGCTAACCCAGTCTGTTCAAATCTTACATCATCACATCTGACCCACCTCAGAACTTCTATACTTTCTTCCTGTAATCCCTGTCTTGGTTAACGGCACCATCCCCAATCCCTCAAGTTGCAAACCTTGTGTATGGCACATTGTATTTCCCAAGACCACCATCACAAGATTTTCCATTCTATGTGATCTTCTTATAACATGACCTTGACGATCATCCCATTAAGAGGTGGGTCTATGCCCCCTTCCCTTGAATCAGGGTGGGCCTGTGACTGCGACTGTAGAGGAAATGACGCCCTGTGACTTCTGAAACCAGGTCATAAAGGGCGATACTCTTTCCACTTGGTCCTCTTGGACTGCTCACCCTTGGAGCTCACCTGCTGTGCTGTGGGGAAGCCCGGCCCACAGGGAAAGGCCACCTGGCGGCATTTGTGTCAGTTTCCTAGGGCTGCCGTGACAAAGCACCACAGACTGGGTGGCTTAATAAAAATTTATTGTCTCACAATGCTGGGGGCTAGAAGCCCGAGATCAAGGTGTTGGCAGGGCTGATTTCTCCTGAAGCCTCCTCCCTTGGCTTGTAGATGACGGTCCTCTCTCTCTGTCTTCGCGTGATCGTCCTGAATGTATCTGTGTCCTCATCTCCAGTTCTTATAAAGACCCTAGCCATGTTGGATTAGGGTTCACCCTAGTGACCTCATTTTAACTTAGTCACCTCTTTAAAGACCCCATCTCCAAATATAGTCACATTCTGAAATACCAGGGGTTGGAGTTGTAAAACATAAATATGAGGGAGCAGCCACAACTTGGCCCGTAACAACAGCCCCAGCTGAGGTTACAGCTGACAGCCAGTGTCAACCGCCAGACACGCAGCCTTCATCTGACTTCAAATGCATGAGAGACCCTGAGAAAGGACCACCTAGCAGAGCCAAATCAACCTCCAGAACTGGGAGAGATAATAATAAAACTGTTGTTTTAAGCCATTCCATCAGGGCTGGTTTGTTCAGCAGCAGTAGATGATCCGAACACTCTGCTGGTGGGTTTGCGGGGGGTGGGAGGAAGGGCATGAGTGGAAAGGGAAGTGGACCAGGGACTCATCCTAGATTGCTGCCTCTCACTTCCTGTGCCCTCTCCCCGTGTCTAATCACCACCACGTGCCAATGACTTTGTGACTTGCATGCCTCTGTATGCCAGCCTCTCTCTCCATCAGGTTCCACGTCAGGACTTAATTATCCAGTGCCAGCTGGGTACAGTGGCCTCCTAAGTCCTGCTCCACTCCGCTCTTGTTGCCGAGGTGGCTGTTCTACCCCGTGGCCCCACAGCTTCTCTGCTTTAACAGCCTTCCGGGCCAGGAGAGGAAACCTCAGCTCTCGCAGGTGAACCAAGCCCAAGTCCTCCAAGGTTGGTCGTGTGAAAGGAGGGGACTTCCTCACTCCCCGACCCACACTCTCCAATATGGTAGCCATTAACTGACCAAACATGGCTACTAACTTTACTTCATTTAAATTTAAATTGTAAAGCTAATAGGCAATACAGTTATTGGAAAACATCCAAGGATGTTTGGAAGAGGAAGACCAACTGTCCTGGTTTTTCTGGGACTAAGGAGGTTTTCAGTATGTGGGGCTTTCCATTTTATTTGTTTATTTGAGAGATGGGGTCTTGCTCTGTCGCCCAGGTTATAGTGGCGTGATGAAAGCTCACTGCAGCCTCGCACTCCTACACTCCGTCCTTGCTTCAGCCTCCTCAGTAGCTGTGACTACAGGCGCACACCACCACGCTCCACTTATTTTTAAATTTTTTTGTAGAGACGAGGTCTTGCTATGTTGCCCAGGCTGGTCTTGAACTCCTGGGCTTAAGTGATCCTCCTATCTTGGCCTCCCAAAGTGCTGGGATTACAAGAGTGAGCCATTGTGCCCAGGAAGACTTTCAGTTTTGAAACTAGAATAGTCTTCAGTAAACCAAGACAACTTGGTCACACTACTTTGAAACAACTTAGTTATGTAAATCTATGAAATCTACATACAGATCAAATATTGTGAATGAAAATTGAGCATCTGAATCGAGATATGCTATAAGTGTAAAATGCACCCTGGATTTTAAAGGCTTAGTATGGAAAAAAGAATGTAAAATATTTAATTAATAATTTTAATATATTGAAATGATATTTTGGATATGGGTTAAATAAATTTTTATTAAAATTACTTTTACATGTTTCTTTTTAGGTTTTGGTTTTTATTTGTCTGTTTGAGCTGGCGAGGGTCTCCCTGTGTTACCCAGGCTGGTCTCCAACTCCTGGGCTCCAGCAATCCTCCCAGTGCAACCTCCCGAGTAGCTGGGCCTGCAGGCTCGTACCTCTGTGCCTGGCTTCTTTTACACTTTCAAAGTCAAAATTCCATATGGCTGGCTTCTATTGCTATTGAACAGCAGTTCCCTAGAGCAGTGGTTTTCAAACTGTGGTCCGTGTCAGAACCACATAGGGCACTTGGTGAAAATCCTAAGTCCCAAGCCCGGGCTCTATCCAGCCTCCCTGAGCCTGGGCCTCTCTGTTTTTTGTCAGCTGTTCAGGCTTCGTCACCCCCTGTGGCAGGGTGGCATGGAAAAGTGTGGTCTACAGCAAGCCCCTTTCCTCTTAAGTCTGGAGTCTCTGCACTCACGAAAGCCACGTGCAAAGACAGGGAGTTCTCACTCTGCCTGGCTAAAGTCCTGTGTGTGCTTTGCTTCTGAGATCGTAACTTAAGAACCTGCCACCTCCCTGGAAGATAAACCCCCGTGATGTCCACCTCCTTCAGAGATGGCCCTGTCCACTCTACACGGGGTACAGCTTTCCCCCAAGACTGCAGTGCTCCATTTGGCTGATTTTGATTTAGTTGGTCTGGGGGAGGGGTCGGTATCTTCCCTGCGCCCCCCCCCCCCAGGTGAATGCTACAGAGCAGCAGGGTTGAAAACTCTCCCCACCCTCAGGCCTTAATACCAAGGTTCTCAAATTGGGTCTGCATTATCGGTATTACCTGGGCGCTTGTGAAATGCAAATTCTCAGGCCCCCTCCTAGACCTGCTGAGTCAGAAACCCCCAGGTGTGTGTTTCACAAGCTCTCCAAGTGACACTGAAGCACAAGAGCAGAGTGAAGTCAGTGCATGATTCAACACAGCAGGGTCTAGAGACATGCACGAGTAATGAGGGGCGGGTCATTTCTTTTACAGGCTACTCTCTGTCCACACTTGGTTTGCCCTGGTGGCCGTCTGTCCCTGGTGGCCACCAAACATTCCACAGCCTCCCTGCGGCTAAGACTCAGGTTGAGGAGGGAGCAACGGGCGAGCGGGTGGGCTTTCAGGGAAGGCAGCAGGGATGTGTTCTGGTGACGATCTATTATTGTGTGACACACAGCTCACACTTAAAACAACCACCATTGTATTAGCTCATGCATTCTATAGGTTGTGAATTCAGACAGGGCACGTGGGGATGGTTTGTCTTTGCTCCATGATATCTGGCCTTCGCCTGGGAAGACTGGCATCCTGGGGATTTCTCGGATGCCCCGGGGGCTGGAATCCCCTGGAGGCTTCCTTGCTCTGTGTCTGGAGCCTGGTTGGGCTGAGCTGGGACTGTGCATCGGAGCCCCTCTCCCAGGGGCCTGGGGTTCTCACAGCAAGGCGGCTGGCTGGATTCCCAGAGGGGCATCGCAGGGAGAGTCCAGAGAGCCAAGCTTCCGAGAGGGTCACCTGCACACAGCACGGCCTTTGGTCACCTAGTCTCAGAAGCCACAGGGGCGCCACTTTCGGGGTATTCTCTGGGTCGAAACAGAGTGGAGGAGTGACAAAGTGACCTTGTGGAAGAGCATGTTGGATGGGGTTATTACTGTACTCATTTTGGGAAAATACAGCCTGCCAGTTAGTAGCATGAGGCCCTGGAGAGGGCGTGGCTGGTGCAAGCAGTGGCAGCGTCGTTTTCTCATCCGGCCGGTTCTGCTCACTGTGCAGGGCAAGGGGCCTCGACCCTGTCCTTCCAGCCTCCCCAGAGATCCTGTTCTCTGCTTAATCTTTTAAAATTAAGCTTTTATCTTGAAATAATTGTAGATTCACATGCAGTTGTAAAAACTAATACGGAGAGAGACCCTCTCCACCCGGTTTCCTGCAACGGTAACAGCTTGTAAAACTAGAACACGATCTTAGAACCAGGAAACTGGCTTTCTACAACCCACTGAGCTTGTTCAGATTCCATCA
This sequence comes from Lemur catta, assembly GCF_020740605.2. Taxonomy (NCBI): domain Eukaryota; kingdom Metazoa; phylum Chordata; class Mammalia; order Primates; family Lemuridae; genus Lemur; species Lemur catta. The sequence goes on from NC_059129.1 coordinate 29,293,929, forward strand.
GTTTTACACGTAGTCTTGCGTGTGGGTTTTGTTTTATGCAATTTACCCAATATTTTAAAAACATACTCTTCATTTTAGAACAGTTTCAGATTTACAGAAAAATTGTGAAGATAGTACAGAGATTCCCATATACCCTGCACCCAGCTTCCCCTGTTGTTAACATCTGACATTAGTATAGGAACTTTGTTACCATCAATGAACTGAAATTAATACATTACTATTAACTGAAGTCCATACTTTATTGAGATTTCTTTGGTTTTTTACCTAATGTCCTTTTTATGTCCCAAGATCCCATCCAGGATATACCACATTACATTTAGTTGTCATGTCTCGTTAGGTTTCTCTTGGTTGTGACAGTTTACTGAATTTTTATTTTTATTTTTTATTTTTTATTTTGAGACAGGGCCTCGCTTTGTTGCCCTGGCATGATCACCACTCACTGCAGCCTTGAACTCCTGGGCTCAAGCAATCCTATCACCTCAGCCTCCTGAGTAGCTGGGACTGCAGGCATGTGCCACCATGCCCAGCTAATTAAAAAAAACAAAACTTTTTTTAGAGATGTGGTCTCACTATGTTGTCCAGGCTGGTCTCAAATTCCTGGCCTTAAGTAATCCTCCCGCCTTGGCCTCCCAAAGTGCTGAGATTATAGGCATGCACCACCATGCCCAGCCAATATTTTAAAAATAAATTCCTTTTGTATGTAAACTGACCAAAACAGATTCTGTTGCTTGCAACTAAGACCCAAAACTGATGTACTTGGCATTTAAGGCTCACTATGGTCTGACCTCAGTTCACACCCCTGCCTCCATCTGCAACTATTCCGAGCCTCATACGCTCCAGTGAGAAGACCTCTGTCCCTCCTCCACACCCTCTCATGGCCTCTGGCCACCTCGCACAGACTGACAGACCCATCTTCCTTTTACCTCTGGCATCACTTCCTTTGGGAATCTTCCATGATCTTTCTGGCAGTCCAAATTGACGCCCCTCCGTGGCTCTGCGAGGCAGGGTTGTGTGCTTGTTAAGAACGTGGTTTCTGATGTCAGACACATCTGCGTTCTGGCGCTGCCTCCTTCCAGCTGTGTGGTTTTGGACCAGTCGTTTCATCTCTGTGGATGCTCTTTTCCTCCTACATAAAACAGGATCATAGAGCTCCTGGCTCATGGCTGCAGCGAGGATGGAAGGTGCTGCTGAAAAGCACCTGGGACACACAGTAGGCCTGCAGCGTATGTCAGCCATCTCCGCAAGCCCTTCCCTGGGCATTCATTGCATTTGGGTTAGAGCTGTCTGGTTGCATGGGGTCCCACGTCACCTCTAGTTGGTTAGCTCCAGAGGGCAGAGGCCACTTCTTTTTCATCTTTCTATTCTCAGAGTTGACCTAAAAATAGGAGTTTGCTCAGTGGCCTAAATGGATGGCTCAGTCTGCCTCTTGCAGTTCCCACCACATGGGTCCAGGTGGGAATCTCCTCCCAGAGCCGGGAAAGTTTCGCTGCCTCTGCAGATCTGGGAAGTTTTCTCCTTGTGGACAATTAGGATGATATTTCTACAGGAGTGTGTTTGCCGAGGCAGGAGGGTGGCGCCGTGTTTGAGGTGAGGCGCCGGCATCTGGAGCCACTGCCCTGGGCTTCAGCCCCAGTTCTGCTGCTTGCAAGCTGTGTGATCCTGGGTCAAATTGTTCCCTCTCTGTGCCTCATTTCCAGTTTGGCCTGACACACAGGACTGGCTACAGCGTTTGCAGAGCCCGATGCAGAGTGAAACTTGAGGGCTCTTGTTTAAAAAGTATTAAGGGTTTAAAAATGGCTGCAATAGAGCATTAAACCGAATATGTGATTGCGCAGGGCACATGCTCCTGAGGCCGGCTCTGCGGGCACAGGACACTCCTGGTGGGTGATGGTTTGTACCTGTCTTGCCCAGTGCTGTGTCCCCAGGGCCTAGAACAGTAGGTTATTGAACGAATAAAGTTTATTGAATGAATGGATGAGTGAGTGGAGGCCGGGAGAAGTACCAGCTGGTGGGGCTGAGGGTGGGGCAGGTCTCTCACCTCCGTCACTCTCCTCTGCGGGACTCAGTTTCTCCATCTGTAAAGCAGAAGGGGTGGCCTGAGCAACCTTGAACCCTCCTTCCAGGTCTGTAGTTCCAGCCACCATCACTCAGAACAGATTGGAGCTCCCCTTTTGGGATTTGTCATGGGATTCATGGGCGTGGCACTGGCAGGTGGCCTTGGTAATCACGTGGCACCAGGTAAGTGCAAAGGTGTGTGGCCACCTGGTTCCACACACGCGGTGTGACCGTGGGCCGTGGGACCCTTTTCATGCGTGTCTGTTGTGCGCCGGCTCCCAAGGCTGCTCTCAGGGCAGATTCTGCGAGGAAAGGGGCCCCGCTGGGGACGCGGAGGTGAGCAAGAGTGACATTCCGGTTGTGGTCCAGAAACAAGTAATGACAGACACATGCTCTGAAGACCATACACCGGGGTGACAGGCGAGAGATGAGATGGCCGGAGGTGGGGGCATTTGAGCCGAGACCTTTGCCAGGAGCCCTCCCTGCTGAGGTCTGGAGGAAGCATCCGCAGGTGGAGGGATGGTGAACACGGGGGCCTAGGGGCGGACACTGGGCTGCCTTCTGAGGTAGTGAGTTCCCCGTGTGTGGGAGGATGTCACAGAAGCTGAATGGTGGGCAGGGACTGGAGAGGGGTCTGCAGTGGGGGGTTAGATTGGAGAAGATGGGGACTGGAGCCACATGGTGGGAAATCTGTGAGCTTGGGGTTGGACTTTGCCTGGACCCCAAAGATCCCCAACCTGCCCAGGGACCCAGGGAAGGATGTGCTGGGCATGGAGGCTCTGGCTGCTCAGGTGCGGATAGAAAAAAGAAGAAAGGGAGAGGAGGGTTTGGAGAACTCTATTTGGCTAAGGGGTGTCTTTTTCTGGGGCTCAGATTCTTTCTGGATCCTTCTCTAATCTCTAGGTGAGCTGACTTTCAGTCTCCTCCCTTGAGTTTGACAAATAACACTGAGGACCATGGGGAGCCACTGAGTGTTCTTGAGCAGCAGAGGAACCAGATCCAATGGGCACCCCAGTGGCCCATTCTGAGAAAGTCCAGGCCACAGTCACCTCCCTTTCCCACGCTTTCCCACAGGGCTGCAGGAAGAACAGATTTCTCTGATTCTTTGCTACAGATGCCACCCCACTCCCTGCACCCCCACAGGAAAGGATTACTGGTTCCCAAAGTGCGGGGGACTGGATTAGTGTAAACAGGCATGGCTTAACCCACACCGGCCATTATCCTGATCTCGGGGACAAGGCCTTCCTTTCTCGGTGCTCCTAGGCCTGCCCAGCCTTGCCAGGAGTCTCCAAGGACCGGCTGCCAGCCTCCGTGTGCAAATCCACACATGTAGACACAGGCACCAGGTGTCACTTGGTCCCGCCACAGTGGAGAGTGTAGGGTATGGAAAACAAGCTGACATTTGCGTCCTGGAGAGCCGGCCTGGTCTGACTCTGGCCTGCGTCCCTTTCTGTGCTGTGCAATCCGTCTGCTTTCCCTGCTTCGGTTTGCTGATCTGGGAAATGGGCATCACGGTGCCTCTTGCTCGGTGTGTGCACACGTGTGTGTGTGCATGGGGAGTAAATGAAAGTGTGCCTTTAGGAAAGCCCCTAGAGCTCTACCTGGCGCACAGTAGGTGCTCAGTAAATATCTGTTGAATGAATGAATGCGTGGACAAAGCAGTGCTTTGGCAGTCTGGTCTTCAGGGCAAGTCCTGGAAGGAAATGGGTGTGTCCAGAACAAGCTTCTCCTTGGTGCCCACGGGTGCACCATCACCTCTGATCCTCTGGAGAGGTGGGGATTCATGTGCCCTTTCTATAGATGGGGAGACTGAGGCTAGGGGAGGTTAGAAGGAAAAGAACATGTGGGCGATACAGAGCTTTTCTTCGGTCTTTTTGGGCCCCCCAAGGCCCTAGCCCAGGGCTAAGCAGGCAGAAGTACTCAAGGAGCACCCATGGGTTGGATCAGAGAGGGAACACCGGGCACCGTGGTGACAGTGGGAGCCCCAGGCCCTTTCTTGTGCCATCCCTGGGCAAGGCTAGGGCAGGGCAAGAGGCCACCAGGTCTTTCCCTGTGTCCTCTCTCTCCACCTTGCCTCCTCTCCTTCTGCCTCCTCCCTTTCCCTCCCTGCTCCCCAGCCTGTGCCCTTTCAGCACTTTTTTGTTTCATTTTGGTCTTAATCTGTGGCTGAGGACCAGCCTGCACAGCTTCTGAGAACCAAAGCTTGACCTGGTAGAAGATAGAGGCTGTGGGGCCCCCACATGCCTGATCCTCACACCCACACCTCGGTTTCCCCATCTGTAAGCTGGGGATGTTATAAGGATTTGGGGTGCTGTGTGTAGGTGCTGAGTACAGGCATGGCCAATGGGAAGTGCCCAGCAGAGGTGAATTGTTGCTGTTGTTGTTTTGCCTTGTTTCTAAGGCTACTGGAGCTCTTCAGTATTCTGGGAACCCATTTTGGAGAGAGCAGAGCCTGAGATTCTGAAGGTGGGATTCTGGATACATGGTACCTTGATTTCATGATCACTGAAATGCAAGTCTCTGGATGGGTCGACCTCCCAGGAAGGTGATGAGATGTTGGTCATTTAAATCACCAGGACAGGAAAACCGGAAGTGAGTCCTGCGGAATTTACACACGGTCAAGTTTGGATTGTAAACCCAGGAACAGCGGGGCTGGAACGACCTGTGGCCTTCCCCAGAGAGTGTTCATTTAAGGCTTGTGGATTGACTCATCATGCCTGTGAGGGGACTGACAACTGGGGGTGTTCTGGGACTTGAGAATGACCTCAGATCCCAAGCAGCCCCAGATTTCATACTCGACGTGTCATGGCAGAGGGGGCTGTACCCAGGGCATTTTTCTGGACATAGCAAAGATGATTTTCTCTCTTGGGAAGGAATCTGGTCTCTTGCAATCCTTTGTGCAGATGCTGAAAACATCTGCAGCAGACGCTACTGGGATCGCTCGTGAGATGTAAGCCATGTCTGCGTGCAAAGTGCAATTTATCAGAGGACGTTCCTTCCAGCGACCGAGAGCCTTTCAGAACATGACTGCAGTTAATGCGCTAGCCTCACTAAAGTGTTTTATTCCACTCTCAAATGAGATAATGAAGCCCTTTAATTTACTGTTCAACTCCCAAACAGAGTGAATGGGTCAGGCGTCATCCAGGCCCAAGGCCCCATGAGACAGAAGGCTGGAACCAGGCTCCGGAGGCCACACTGCACCTGGCATGTTGTCAATGGCCTTCTCAGCTCTTGGGTCCCCCTAGCAAACTGACCCATGGGGGCCACTTCTCTGGTCTTCTGGATTTCACTGGGCATCCTTAAATCCTCTGGACAGGACCAGAGTCTAGATTAAAGGCAGGACATCTCCTTCCCTTCCTTTTTATCCCCTACCCCTAATCACAATCTCAGTAATTTTATGAGAGGGAAACTGAGGCTCAGGGGAGTTGAGTCACTCTCCTCGGAGCACACAGCTAGGAAATGAAAGGCTGAAATTGGACCCAGGTCTACCTGGACTGCCTCCATCCTGCTTCCCAGCACTGTGCAGAGGCTGATGCTCCAGCGGGGTCCCCTTCTAGCTCAGCAAGGCCTAGAGCCACTTTGTTGCCCTCTCACAAAGTCCCCTCAAAGAATTATACCTCTTGGCAAAGAGGATATACATGCCAATGGCCAAAGGGGCTCCACCTCACTGGTGGCAGGGAGTTGCAAATGAAAACCCACAGCATACCCTGCTGTCGGGGACTGCAGAGTCACGTCACTCAGGCCACCTCCCATAAAGGATTTGTGGCCCCTCTTTTAGGAGTGTGAGTGCTGTCCACAGGAACTGTCCCAACTGCAGACTGCCCCTTCTCCTAAGCTCATGGCCTTTCCTGAGGCAGCCCACATGCAATGACTGTGGAAAGGGTATAAGGGTCCAAGCGTCTTGGCCAACTTGAGACCAGTGTGAAAGGCTGTTCTGGCTCTAGTTCTGCTTCTGGGGTCAGTCAAGTCTCACCTTCTCCTCCGCCTGTTCCTGCTTCCTTCTGGCCTGTCACTCTCATGGGCACTTCTTAGTACATATCCTTCATGCTCAATCCATCTCAGAGTCTGTTTCTTGGGGAATCTCACCTGTGACAACTACATGTGCACTAGAATGGTTAAAATATCTTGCAAAAATTAACTAATTTCATCTATCTAAATTATCCTTCTTTTCTCCTTAACAGGAAAAGCCCTACCTTGTTCTTTATGTTTTGAAACTTTATAAACCAGAAATAAATCCATACATATATGTTGGATTTTTACAAAGATGTTGGATCTTTACATATATGTTGATTTTTAAAAAGGTACAAAGGCAATTCAGAACGCAAAGTGTAGTCTTTTCAACAAATGATATAGGAACAACTGGGCATCCATATATATGTGTGTGTATATATATATATATATACACACACACACACATATATATCTCTCTCTCTGAAACAAAGGACCATGACCAGCTATACCTCACAACTTATACAAAAATTATCTCAAAATGTATCACAGACCTAAATGCAAACCCTAAAAATAAATTACTTACAGAAGTAAGCATAGGAGAAAAATCTTTGCATACAGTGACTTTTACTGTATGCAAATTAGTTTAGACAAAAGTTTCTTAGATATAGCTTCTATATCCATGAGCTATAAACAACAAAAGGATACTAAATTAGATTTCATCAACATTAAAAACATCCAATTTTCAAAAGACACTCTTACAAAAATGGAAGGACAAATCACAGACTGGAAGAAAATATTTGTGATAAAGGACTTGTATCCAGAATATGAAGAATCCTAAAAACTCAACAGTAAGAAAACAACTCAATTAAAAATGGCCAAAAGATTTGAACACAACTTGCAACCAAGAAGATATGTGGGTGGCAAATAAACGCATGAAAGGATGCTGAGTATCATTAGCTATTAGAGAAATGCAAGTTAAAATCATGGTGAGATACCACTAGACTCCCATTACAATGACTTAGCAAACAAATGAATAAACAACTTGTCGATACCAAGTGCTGCCGAAAATGTAGAGTGGCTAGAACTCTCACACAATTGTACAGACAATTTAGAAAACACTTTGGCAATTTCTTATACAAGTAAACATACACTTATCACATGACCCAGGAGTCCCACTTCTAGGTGTTTACCCGGGAGAAATGAAAATCTGTATTCACACAAAAACCAGTTCACAAATATTTATAACAGGTTTATTCATAATTGCCCCAAACTAGAAACAACTCAAATGCCCTTTAACTAGTGAAGGGATAAATAAATTGGTACATCCATACAATGGACTAATATTCTGTGATTAAAAAAACCTGTTGCACTCGATAACATGAATGAATCTCCAACACATTATGTTAAGTGGGAGAAGACAGACTCAAAATGCTACACATTGTATGATTACAGGAGTTGTGGGGGAGGGAAAGAATTGATTACAAAGGGGCACTGGGGAATTTTGGGGGGCATGATGAAACTGTTCCACATCTCAATTGTGATGATGACTACACAACTGTATGCATCTGCCAAAAATCACAGAACTGTACATGAAGACAAGTAACTGTTACAGTATGCAAATTATAACTCAATAAACCAGATGAAAAAAATTGAACCAAAAACATTTTATCTACCTGGTATCACAATGTATCCTTCTGCGACATGCTTTTTTTTGCTCACCATTAATGATTTTTGAGATTTATCCAAGTTGACACTGTGTAGACTAAAATGATACATGTAGCTCTTGTTCATTTATTCTAACTGCTAGAACATATTCTATTATACATTATGCCTAAATTTGTTTATCTATTCTCCTGTGGGTGAACATTTACTTTGAATCTGTTTTTTTCCCTCCTGTTTTAAACATTGCTGCAATAAACATTCCTGTAAATGTATTCTGCATCATGTGTGCTGGGATTTCTCTGTAGGATATTTACCTAGAATAGAAATAAAATAGTTGGGGCAAAGGATGTGAGCATCTTTGCTTTGCTGTCCAAGGGTTTATACCAACTGACACTACCAGCATACGTGAGAATTTCCTTTCTACGTCCCCATCAACAATTGCCATTATTAGACTTTAACTTTTGCTTAGCTGATGAATGTAAAATGGTATCTTGTTGCTGTTTTATTTTGCATTTTCCCTGATTACCAGTAGGGTTGTGCATCTATCCATATGTTTGTTGGCCATTTGGGTTTTTTTTCCCCCTGTGAATTGCCTGTTCATGTTCTTTGCTTGTTTTTTTTTTTATTGTGTTATATATTTTTTCTTTTTGATTTGTATGAGTTTTTTTTTTTAACTGCTTCTGGATTATAATTCCTTTTATGGGTAGCAAATATCTTCTCTCAGTCTGTGGATTGTCTTTTAACCATTTTTATAGATAGAAATTTGTACTTTTTTTTGTTTTTGTTTTTGTTTTTTGAGATGGGGGTCTTATTATGTTGTCCAGGCTGGTCTCCAATTCCTGAGCTCAAGTGATCCTGCTGCATCAGCCTCCCAAGTAGCTGGGGTTATAGATATATACACCACCATGCTTGGCCTAAAATTTGTAGTTTTAAGGTGATTGAATTTATTGGTCTTTTTTTTTCTTTATGGTGTGTGCTTTTTTTGTCCTTTCTAAGAAATCCTTCTCTACTTCAAAGTCATAGAAGACATTTTCCTGTAAACTTTTAAAAATTGTTTTTCATATTTAAGTCTTTAGTTCACTTGGAATTGATCTTTTTATATGATGTAGAGATCTGATTTTATTTTTTCATATGCATAACCCTACATCATTATTAAAGAGTCCACTCTTTCTCCACTGATTTAGATATACCTGGACCTGTTTGGACCCTTTTGAGTATTTTATCCCTTTGGCTCTTGGTGCTCTTGGTGCTCTGTTGGTCAAGACACCTCTGGTAACAGAACGGCCATCAGAATGGGGGTCCATGCAAGGTTCCTTTCAAAACTGATGTTGAGATCTGCCATGACAATGGCAGGATGTCATTCAGAAACAGGTGACATTGGGGTTGGGAGAGTCCTCCAGGCAGAGGGAACAGGGTTTATAAAGGCACCAAATGAGAAGGTGCATGACACAAAGGGCATGGGAGGGTTGCCACTTGGAAGCCACCAAAAGGCTTTAGGCTGAGGAAAGGCTTGATCCATTGGCAGATCCCTCTGGCTGCCTTGTGGAGCAGAGGACAGGAGAAGGGCAAGGATGGGAGTGGGGAGTCCATCGTGGGAGCTATTGCAGCCTGGGTAAGAGCGGTGGTGGCTGGGACCAGTGAGGCACCGGCGGGGATGGAGAGAGGGTGGACGCAGAGATGTGCAGGACATGAGCTGGCTGGTGAGGGGTGGCAGGGGGCAGGCTGTGGTGCGGGAGTCCAGGGCTCAGCTGCCACTAGGAGGGCAGGGAGGTTTGGGCGCAAGCCCTTGTCTTACTTATCCCTGTGCCTCCCGCACAGAATTTGCCTGCTCCCTTCCTGAGCCATTTCAGACGGGCTCCTGGGGATGAGGTCTGGAGAACGTTGCTCCACCCTGTGCTAGCCTCTCTTCTGACCCCCCGGGTGTGTTGAGTCAGTTCTGGGCTTCTGCTCCAGCTGTGATGGACACCGGGCCTAGACCTCAGTCCCGAGCCCTGGCCCAGCTGCACAGGCCTGGCCAGGCCCCTCTCCCAGGGCCGACCCCCGACTCCGTGTCTCCAGGTCCTACTCTGATCTGGACACGATACCCAGGACAGAATCCTGCGCCAGGCTGACTTGGAGCAGCTTCGCTCCCGGAGACTCTGCTGTCGAGCCGCAGCCCTGATGGCCAGCCTGGGTGTCACCTCCAGCCGGCTCTAGCTGGGCTCCCCTGACTCCTGGACTGCTGGTGGCCCTGCCAATTCTGAGTTTTCTCCTCTTCCCTTCTGCTTCATTTGGGTTCCCTTCAAGGATGCAAGGGCGAGTCATCCCAGAAACCCAGCAGGAGAGGGGAGAAGCCAGACGGGGAAGGGAAGGCTGCCGCGGTAAAGGGGTGTTATCAGGCAAGTTGCCGGTGTGGGCAATTGAGCTTAAACCTGGTGGGGACCTCTGGGAGCGCAGAATGCAGGGACTCACCGTCGTCCCACTGGTGAGCTGAGATTGCTTACCAGGCACGGGCTAACGGCAGCCCCTGGGGTCGGGGGAGCGTGATGCCCCGGCACTCGCTCCTGCCCTGCTTGCTTTGGAATGGCAGAGTGTGAGGCACTCTCTCAGCCCAACCCAGAAGTCGGAGTTGCTGTTTCACCATTTGCAATGCAGGGACAGTGCCACGTGCCTGATAGCACAGCAAAGGGCCCCAACAGAGCTGGGCAGGCAGGGAACAGGGGCCTCAGGAAGCTGAGGAGGGGCCGGGGAGCCCTCGGGGCTGTGCACGTGTGCCCTAGGTACACGGGGAGCACAGCCGGAGCTCCAGGACAGAGGGTGGCCTGTCTTTGCTTTGCACACAGCCTCCTTCCCCACAGCTTTGGTCACTGGTTCCTGCCAACGTGACGTTCTTGTTCTAAAAACAGACGTGTCACACCTCAAGCAGATTTGCAGTCCCTTGTCAGTGGCCTCGTCTGGCACATAAAGGGCCTCTGCCTCTCTGCGTGGCTTCCCAGGGCCCCGTGGAGAGCAGCGAGGGCCAGTCCGAGTGGCCTGCTCCGGAGGCAGAATGGCCGGCGACCCCACCCCCACCCCCACTGGGAGGAGGGGACTCCTAGAATGAGCGCTCTGTCTGTCCTGGGGCTCTGCTGATGGGCTTCCCTCAGATGGCTCCACCGTCACAGGGAAGCCTCCACTTTGGGGATACCGAGTCCCATGGAACCCAGGTACCCTCCCTGCTCTTCTCCAGGCGGCTGCTGGCTCCAGACACCTCACAAACCCACCGTGGAGCATGGAGCATGGCAGCAGGCCAGGAATGGCTGGGTGGCTGGATGGGGGCTCAGGCCTGGCTCAGGCATCGCTGCCCTGGGGTCTCAGGGTGCCCTGTCACACTGGCCATTCTATTATCTCTAGTGTTTCTGGGCCTCTGGCAGCCAGTGTCGCTGAGGCCTCCCCTCTGAGGTGCTGGGGCCAGTCCTGGCCAGGGCAGAGAGTGGGTCATCTGTCCCAGCTCCTTGAGCGGCTGGGGCTGGCACTGGTCCCATGGTCTTATGCCTGGTACCTAGTGGGGATCCCTGGGCACCTGTGGGCTCACTTATGTGGTCCCCCCTTGTTAAGTAGTCCAACCCTGCAGTACAGCCTCTGCCTCAGTTTCTCATCTCGTGCCATAGATGCCCCTTGGGGCTGTCATTCCTCCCTGATACCCAGCCACTTTGGCTGGGCCCCGGTGCTCTTGATGACTGGTGGCAGCCTCTGAAGCCAGAACTCTTTCTCTTGCCCACTTGCTAGGACCCTCAGCCCACGAAAACCCAACCTCTGTGTCTGTCAATAGGGGTGATGATGCCCACCCTGCAGAGCTGTGGGAAGGGTAGTCACCGAATAGGACAACACAGCCTGAGAGTCGAGACTGTTTGCAACAGGCAGAAACCAGTCAAAACACACTGAATCTGGACTATGCCCAACAATACAAGTCTAAACCCATCAAACCTGGATGGAACTGATCAAAACTGGCCTAAACCAGCCAAAACCAATCCAAGCTGGTTCAAATCGATCCAAACTGGTCAAAGCTGGCTGAAACCAGTCCCAATGGACTGAAACCATTAGAAATCTATCCTAGCTGACTGATACCATTTGAAACAGGCCCAGACTGGCCATACCAGTTGTTGAACCTCTTGGAAGCTGGTTGCAGCTGGCTAAAACTGGTCGAAGGCAGTTTAAGCCTGTCACAGCCAGCCCAATCTGGGAGACTTCATGGTGCAAGTCAGTTGCAGCTGGTCTAAATGGTCACAGCTGGCCAATACTGGTCTAAACCAGCTATGGCCATTGGAACCTGTTGTAGCTGGTACAAATATTAATATTTATTGGTGCTACCACCGCCTGTTTAGAGGTGCACTAATGACAATGGGCAAGATTGGCAAGATCCTTGCTCTCATGGAGACAGAAAAAGTTAAATCCATAAATAAAGTGATTTCTGACAGTGATGAGGGAAGGATGTGGGGAACCGCCCACCCCTGCACCACTGAACTGTCTGCAGTGGTGGGGATTAACTGGGTGGTCCGGGGAGGCTTCCATGGGAGGTGACCTTGGTGCCCGGAGCCGAGTGGCAAGGAGAGCCAGCCTGGTGTGCGGGAAGAACATCTCAAGAACGGGGAACAGCCACTGCAAAGGGTATGTCAAGAGTGAACTTGTAGGGCTTAAAAAAATAATCCATCTGGGTGCGGTGGCTCACACCTCTAATCTGAGCACTCTGGGAGGCCAAGGCAGGAGGTTCACTTGAGCTCAGGAGTTCAAGACCAGCCTGAGCAAGAGTGAGACTCCTTCTCTATTAAAATTGAAAAAGTTAGCTAGGTGTGGTGGTGCACACCTGTAATCGCAGCTACTTGGGAGGCTGAGGCAGGAGGATTGCTTGAGCCCTGGAGTCTGAGGCTGCAGTGAGATACAATGATGCCACGGCACTCTAGCCTGGACAGTAGATTCTGTCTCAAAAAAAAAAAAAAAATCTTTTCCTATAAGGAAAAGTCATACTGAATTAGGGTCCACTTTAATGACCTCATTTTAACTTAATTACCTCTTTAAAGACCCTATCTCCAAAAACAGCCACAGTCTGATGAGTTAGGGGAGTTAGGACTTCAAGATGTGAATTGTTTAGGGAGACAGAATTCAGCCCCAAACAGTCTTAAACCAACTGGTGTTAATGCACATCTCTAAAAATGAATCGACTGGCATTGAACTTCAGCTACTAAATTTTACAGCTTTCAAAGCGTATGCCCTAGGTAGTGTCTCTCTTAAAGTGTTTTATGGGTATGCACGCTGGCATTTGACAGACCGGACGGGGCCATCATCTCCACCAGGTCAAAGGAATGAATTCCATTTGGCTTTGCTTTTTGCTTGATCACTGGCACTTAAATAAAGAAAAAAGCACTCTTTACCCAAATTCTTCCCGCAAACACTGGCTTTCTGTTCTTGAGAGCCTCTTTATCTCCTTGGACACAGTTTATAGCGGAAGCCCCTCCAGCAAACAACCTGATTGTCCTCAGGCATTAGAGCCTCTAAGATCCATCTGGCGGTGACGGCAGATCTGAAATAATGGCGTATTTATTTATTTATTTATTTGAGACAGGGTCTAGCTCTGTCACTTGGGCTAGAGTGCCGTGGCATCAGCCTAGCTCACTACAACCTCAGACTCCTGGGCTTAAGGGATCCTCCTGCCTCAGCCTCCCAAGTTGCTGGGACTACAGGCATGCGCCACCATGCCTGGCTAACTTTTTCTATTTTTGGTAGAGATGGGGTCTCACTCTTGCTCAGGCTGGTCTCAAACTCCTGAGCGCAAGCAATCCTCCCGCCTTGGTCTCCAAGAGTGCTAGGATTACAGGTGTGAGCCACCCTCCTGGCCCTATTTATTTATTTTTATTGTGATAAAGAACATAACATGAAATCTACCCTCTCAACAAATTTTTAACTGTGCAGTATGGTATTGTTAACTCTATGTGCATTCTTATACAGCAGATCTCTAGAACTTTAAAAACATTTTTAATTGACAAATAATCGCATATATTTATGGGGTATAATGGGATGTTTTGATATATGTATACATTGTAAAAAGATTAAATTAATCTAATTAACATATCCATCACCTCACCTGCTTGTCTTTTTTGTGCAGTGGGAATGTTTAAAATCTACTCTTTTAGCATTTTTGAAACAAACATTATATTGTTATTATCTGTGGTTACTGTATTGTGCAAAAGATCACTAAGGCTTATTCCTCATGTCTTACTGAAACTTGGCATCTTTTGATCAATAACTCCCTTTCCCCGCCTTCCTCCCCACCCAGATCCTGGTAACCACCATCCTATTCTTTGTGAGTTTGATTTTTTTAAATTCTACGTGTAAGTGAGGTCACGCAGTGTTTGTCTTTCTGGGCCTGGCTTATTTCACTTAGTGCAATGTCCTCCAGGTTTATCCATGTTGTCACAAATGATGGAATTTCCTTATTTTACCGGCTATATAGTATTCCACTGTGTATATATATACCATATTTTCTCTATTCATCGATTGATTGACACTTAAGTTGCTTACATGTCTTGGCTATTGTGAATAATGCTGCAATGAACATAGGAGTGCAGGTATCTCTACAACACCCTGACTGCAATTCCTCTGGAAATACACCCAGAAGCAGGTTGCTGGATGGTATGCGGAGTTCTAGTTTTAGTGTCTTGAGGACCCTCCATATGGTTTTTCAAAATGGCTGTACTAATGTCAGTTCCCACCATCTGTGTACCAAGGTTCCCTTTTCTCCACATCCTCGCCAATATTTGATATCATTTGTCTTTTTGATAATAGCCAGGCACTAATTTTTTAAACAATCCATTTGTGATAAAAATTAAATATAGTCTGGCATTGTGGCTTGTGTCCATAATGCCAGCTACGCGGGAGGTTGAGGCAGGAGGATCACTTGTGACCAGGAGTTCGAGACCAGTGTGGGCAAGACCAGCATGAGACCCCATCTGTTTAAATAAATAAATAAATACATAAATAAAAAATAGCCAGGTGTGGTGGCATGAGCCTGTAGTCCCAGCTACTCAGGAGGCTGAGGCAGGAGAATTGCTTGAGCCCAAGAGTTCGAGGTCACAGTGAGCTACAATGAAGCCACTGCACTGCAAGCCTGGGCAACAAAGTGAGACCTTGTCTCTAAAATAAAAAAATTAAAAATAAAAACCAGGCACTAAATGTTGAGCAATGTGATATTTGCAGAGTCATGGGTATTGATGTTGTTATTGCTGGTGAATTGTGAGAAGTTGTATTAGTTGTATTAGATCAGATCCATATGGACCAGGCATCACCGGCAATAAGCATAGGGCAGAAGTGTGCTAGATTTGGAGACACTGAGTATGACAATTAATTTATTACATGAATCAAACCAGGAAGATCTAAAGTATACTCTGCTCTGAAAGACAGCCTTGAGAATCTTTGTGTACAATGTTTAGTTTTATTGTAACAAAGCAACTGGTACATTTTAACATTTAAGACTGAACATCTTTTTTCCTTTCCAGTGAAACAAAAGGAAAACAGCGAACTTTTTACAACAGAAACATTTCTAAACATTCTCGGAAGTAGAGGGGAGAGTGCAATGCGTGCCGCGGACCCATCGCCTGGCTGAGACCGCGATCAGCACTTGCAACTGACTTGCTCTGCTCTCCCCTCCCCTCCTTTCCTTGGCTGGAATATTTTAAAGCAAATCATAGACATGTCATAAAAAGAAAAGTTAAAAATGAAACAGAACACAAATTACAATACAGGATATTGTTTCCAACTAAGATCCTTCCCATTCTGCTGGTTTTCCACCCAGTGGCGGGGCTCCAGTTCAAGTTAGGAGAGGACATTATTCCTAAGGCTACAGTGTCAATGGCAAGGGCACTGGTTAAACCCCACCCAAGGAGAAACTTTGTTGTCAAAATGCCCACTGAACCCTCCCAAGCATCCCAAACCCACCCTTTCCTGATCTTCTCTGGTCTCACTTCTTTTGTTTCATTTTTTTGTTTGTTTGTTTTACAGGGATGTGCAGTGGCAGATGCTTGTTGTCCGTGTTCGCAGGGATACAGATGTGGGGAAAGAAGGGAAGCTGGAGTCCTGCCGCTTCCACGTGGGTGCCGGGCAGCCTCCAGGTGCTGGCAGGGCCAGGGCAGTGGAAAATTGTCCTTTTCTCCCCCGTAGAACACAGTGGTGTGTGGATTCTGTAACGTTTTTGTTGAGAAAGACAGAGACACAAAGGGACTTGGGACAGAAAATGTTCCCCCCTTCCAAATAAATTGTGCATCAGGATAGAGAGGATGGAAAGGGGAGCCTAGGAGGACTACATGACTGAACATATGACAGAAGAACAGACCCCCCCCTGGCCGGCAGGGCTCAGACAAAATCATAAAGGATACTTGGAAAAGGAAGGCTGACCTCCATCAGTGTTTCGTTCGTCTTCCTCTCCCTCTTTCCCCTCCTCCTCATCGTCTTCTTTTTTTAAAAATTATTTTTAATCATTATGGGTACATAATAGTTGGGGGTACATCACATATATTTATGGGGTCCTTGTGATGTTTTGCTACAGGCATACAAGGTGCAATGATCCAATCAGGGTAATTGGGGTATCCGTCACCTCAAGCATTTATCATTTCTTTGTGTTAGCAACATTCCAATTCCATTCTTTCAGTTATTTTGAAATATACAATCAATTATTGTTAACTCTAGTTGCCCTATTGTGCTACTGAATATGACACCTTATTTCTTCTATCTAACTGTATTTTTGTACCCATTAACCATCCCCACTGCACACTCCCTCCTTGCTACCCCTCCCAGCCTCTGCTAACCATCATCCTACTCTCTATTTCCATGACTTTAATTTTTAATTTTTTTAGCTCCCACATGTGAAATTTGACTTATTTCACTTAACGTAATGTCCTCCAATTCCATCTATGTTGTTGCAAATGACAAGATTTTATTCTTCTTTATGGCAGAATAATATTCTATTGGGTATATACACCACATTTTCTTTATCCATTTGTCTGTTGGTGGACACTTAGGTTGATTTCATAGTTTGGCCATTGTGAATAGTGTTGGGAGAATAAACATGGGAGTGCAGATATCTCTTTGATACACCGATTTCCTTTCTTCTGGACACACAACCCAGCAGTGGGATTGCTGGATCATATGGTAGTTCCACTTTTAGTTTTTGGGGGAACCTCCATAGTGGCTGTACTAATTTACATTCCCAGTAACAATGTGTGAGGGTCCCCCTTTCTCCACGTCCTTGCCTGCATTCATTATTGCCTGTCTTTTGGGTAAAGGCCATTTTAACTGGGGTGAAGTTTTGATTTGCATTTCTCGGATAATGAGTGATGTTGAGCATTTTTTTATACACCTGTTGGCCGTTGGTGTGTCTTCTTTTGGGAAGTGTCTATTCAGATATTTTGCCCATTTTTAAATTGAATTATTTGATTTTTTACTATTCAGTTGCAGAGCTCTTTATGTATTCTGGTTATTATTAATCGCTTGTCGGATGGGTAGTTTGCAAATATTTTCTCCCATTCTTTGGGTTTTCACTTCACTTTGCTGATTGTTTCCTTTGCTGTGCAGAAGCTTTTTAGCTTGATGTGATCCCCTTTGTCCATTTTTGCTTTGGCTGCCTGTGCATTTGAGGTGGAACTCAAGAAATCTTTGCCCAGGCCACTCCCCTGGAGTTTCCCCAATGTTTTCTTCTAGTAATTTCATAGTTTTGGGTCTTATATTTAAGTCTTTAATCCATTTTGATTTGATTTTTGTGCATGGCGAGAGTTACGGGTCTAGTTTCATTCTTCATGTGGATATGCTGTTTCCCCAGCACCATTTGTTGTCATTTTTATCTTCATCTTCATCTTCCCCTTCACTGTCTCATGGCCATTTTTGGAAAATACAATCTGTCGCAAAGCCACCATGGCCCATGCTACCACCGCCACGGCCACCTTTCTCCCCAGCCCACTACTCGAGTCTCCCCGCCTCTCTTTCTGGTCCTGGTTATTATTGCTGCATAACAAACCACCTCCAAACTTTGCAGCTTAAAATTACTATTTAATTTTGTCCACTGTTTTGTAGGTCAGGAATTGGGAAGGGGCCCAGCTGGGTGGCTCTCGCATGGGGTCTCCCATGTTCCCATGTGGCTGAGGTTGATGCTGGCTGGGAATGCAATCGTCTGGAGGCATAAATGCGCCAGCCACCCAAGGTGGCACACTCACATGACTGGCCATCCATGCTGACTGGCTGTGAGCTGCTACACGTGGCCTCTGCAGCCAGGAAGTCTCTGGGTGGTTGATTTCTTCCATCATAGCTAGTTTCCCAGAGGGTGAGCATCCCAAGAAAGTCAGGTAGAATTTGCATGGGAAGTGGCAGTCTACTCTGCTCTACCTTATTGGCCAAAGCAGTCACAAACCTGCCAAATTTGAGGGGAGGGGGCATAGACTGCCACCTCTTGATAGGGGAGTGACAAGGTCACATGGACGAAGGGCATGTGGGATGGGAGAGATGCTTGTGGCCATCTTTGGAAGACACAGCCTGTCACACCTTCCATATCGGTTCTGCAGAGAGTGTGGCCAGACGCTATCTTTGGCGGCCTGTTCTGACTTGTCTGTTCCTGCCTTAGGAGGTCAGGGCACTGGGAGAAGAAGCTTCCTGCCTCGTCCTGCCGTCTCTTCCCGCTGGCTTTGTTCAGCCCCCAGCTGGCTGCCTGGCCCAGTTCTTCCCAGACTTCAATGGATTCAGTTGACTCTCTCCATTCTTAGATGAAACCCTGCGGAGATGACGCCATTCCCAAGTCAGGATTTTCATCAAGATAAAAATCTATGTAGTGACCCAGTTTACTATTTGTCACTTCAATCCTAAAAATCACCAAGCTTCTTGGTCCTCCTCCCTGGGAAACTCAGACCTCGCTGAGGGTTGACAAATGTTGTTTCCTGGAAATGTGGGATTTTGGCAATGAATCCTGACATGTTCCGGAAAGCATGGTTGGTGGAGCTTGCTCTATTTTGGTTCTACTTTCAAAGTTTCCTCCCTGGCGTGTATGTTCACTCTCTCCTTTTTACTTTGGTTTTATCAATATGTTCAATTTTTTTCCTGTTGCTCTTTTCTTCTCCTTAGTGTAGCAGATTTTCCTTCAGCTTCCTTCAGAGTTGGAACTGGGCTTTGTCACTGGCCATATGGTTTACTTAGGTTTAGGGGCCATGCTGTAAGGGAAGTTCTCGGAACCCCCGCCAGGGAGACTCCCACTTCAAGGGGCCCAGGCGCCTGTGAGTCCCAGGGGGGCAGCGTGGGGTGTCCGTGGAATGTCTCGCGCAGTAGACAGTCCCATGAGTCCGTGGTACAACCCCTGGGCCCTGCCCAGCCCCCTGCTCCAGACTCACCTATTCCCATTCCCACCCAGACACCGATTGGAGCTTGGTATTAATGAATCTGGGAATAGAAACAAGGCCGACGGGGCTGGAGCAAAGCAGGTGGTCAGCCCTGTCCAGCGGTGGCACAGGGAAGCAGAGAGGGAGCTGGGGGCCCTGGGGCCCAGGGTAAAATGCGTAGATTTTATTCCAAGTAAAATGGGCTTGAAGCAGGAGAGCACCATGGTCATATTTTCAAAAAGATCAACTTTATAAATATGCAGTGCTGGCCAAGATATTGAGCAAAGGACTCTCTCACGAGGCTGGTGGGAATGGAAGTTGTACAAATGCTAAGGAAACCAGCACTAGCCCTATGACCCAGCAGCTCCACCCCTGGCTGAATGTTCCAGAGAAATGTGTGTGTGCAGCAATGTTCATAATAACATTGTTCACATTGGTCCCAGAAGGACCTGAGAGTCCATCAGCAGGAGAATGGACAAATGCATTGTGGTTTATTTTTACGATGGAATGAAGAAAGAACCAACCACTGCTAGAAGCAACAACACATGTGAATCTCACAACACAATGATGAGACAAAGGAGTAAAATGTGAGAATATACACAATATGCTCCCAGGCATACAAAGGTTAAAGACAGGCAAAATAAGACATTACCCAGGAATGCATACCCAGAAGACATAGATAGTGAAATCGTAAAAGAAAAATAAGGAAAAAAATGTCCATCAACAGATGAATGGATGAAAAAGTGTGATGCATACAAACAATGGAATATTATTCAGCCTGAAAAAAGGAGAGCCTACCATTTGTGACAACAGGGATGAAACTAGGGGACGCTATGCTAAGTGAAATAAACCAGTTGTGTAAGAATAAAGACTGCAAAAATTCCACCTATATGAGATATATAGAACAGTCAAACTCACAGAAGCAGAGAATAGAATGGTGGTTGCCAGGATCTGTGGGGGAGGGAAAATGGGGAATTGTTCTTCTACAGGTGTAAAGTTACTTTTATGCAAGATGAATAAGTTCTAGAGATGTGCTGTATGACTTAGTATCTATAGCTAATAAGGTATTGTGCACTATAAAATCTGTTAAAAAATTAATGTATGTTAAGAGGATAAATCTCATGTTAAGTGTTCTTACCAAAAACAAAACAGAACAAAACACCCGCAAAAGAACACAAGGAAATTTCTGGAGGTGATATTAAGTTTAGTATCTTGTTTGTGGTGATGGTATCATGAGTGTATGCATATGTCCAAATGCATCAAGATTTATACATTAAATGTGAGTAGTTTTTTGTGTATCAATTTTACCCCAATACAACTGAAAAGAGAAAAAAAAAAAAAGAAAGAAAAGCAAGGAAAAGATTATCATAGAAGACAGGATGGTGTTTACTGCTAAGGAGGAGGAAGAAGGTTGTGATTAAGAAAGAACATGTGATAGGGAGGGCCAAAAAACAAACAAACAAAAAACCAAAAAAACCAGCGGTGCTGTGCAGGAGGCAAGTCCTTTTTTCCTTTTCAGTGGACACTGTTGTGCCTGTGTGTGATGTTCGGAGCAGCGACAGCCATCTGGTGACCATGAGGGCAGACGCTGATCACTCTTGCAACCTGCTGAGTGGGGCAGAGGGAAAAGGTGGAAAGTGGTTCCCTGATGACATCATTAAGTCACTGAACTAACCCTGGAACTGTCCTGCTTTTAGATTTCTTATTGTAGGGAATAATAATTCTCTGATGGTTTAGGCCCTTCTGAGTTGGACAGTCTGTGATTTGAAGCAAAAAAACATCACTAAAGTATTAATAGAAGGTTTGGGGAATATTGGGATTAGTAGGGAGCACAGTCTAGCTCTATCCTCTGTAGTGCCCCCCCCTAGTAATACCAAGCATCTGACGTGGGCCCCAAAAAGGGGTCAAAGGCCTGCCCTGCCTCCTCTCTCAGAACAGGATGTTTGCCTTTCTTGGGATGTGCCTTTTCAGATTGTCTTCTTTCACCTAGCAATATGCATTTATGTTTCCTCTATGTCTTTTCATGGCTTGATAGCTCATTTATTTTTAGCACTGAATAATATTCCCTTGTCTGGATGTACTAAAGTTTATTTACCCATTCACCTACTGAAGGACATCTTGGTTGCTTCCACATTTTGGCAATTATAAATAAATCTGCTATAAACACCTGTGTGTGCAGGTTTTTGTGTGGACATGTTTTCGACTCATTTGGATAAATACCAAGATGCGCAACGGCTGGATTGCATGTATGGTAAGAGCATGTTTGTTTAGCTTTGTAAGAAGCTGCCAAACTGTATTCCAGGTGGCTGTACCATTTCCCATTCCCATCAGCAATGAATGGGGGTTCCTTTTGCTCCACGTCTTCACCAGCATTTGGTGGTGTCAGTGTTTCGGATCGTCACCCTGCCATAGGTGTGTGGCGTGATGGTAGCTCAGTGCTTTCTGCATTTGCAATTCCCTGATGACAAATGATGTGGAGCCTCGTTCCATAACCTTAATCGCCACCTGTGTATTTCCTTTGGTGAGGCGTCTGTTTAGATCTTTTGCCCATTTTAAAATCAGGTTGTTTATTTTCTTATTGTTGAGTTTTAAGTGTTCTTTGTATATTTTGGATACAAGCCCTTCATCAGATATGTTGTTTTATAAACATTTTCTCCCAGTTTGTGGTTTGTCTTCTCATTCTCTTGACGGTGTCTTTTGCAAAGCAGAAGTTTTTAATCTTAATGAAGTCCAGTGTATCAATTTTTTCTTTATGATCATGCTTTTCTTGTATCTAAAAAGTCACTGCCAAAATCAAGGTCATCTAGATTTTCTCTTACATTAGCTTCTAGTGTTATAGTTTTGCATTTTACATTTAAGTCTATGATCCACTTTGAGTTAATTTTCGTGAAGGTGTAAGGTCTGTTTCTGAATTCATTTTTTTTTTTTTTTACCTGTGATTTACGCTTGTTCCAGCACTATTTGTTGCAAGGACTATATTTTCTCCATTGTATTGCCTTTGCTCCTTTGTTAAAGGTCAGTTGACTGTATCTGTGTGGGTCTGTTTTTGGGATCTCCATTTTATTCCATTGATCTCTTTGTTCTTTTACCAATATCACACTGTCTTGATTATTGTAGCATTATAGTAAGTGTTAAAGTTGGGTAGTTCAGTGCTCCAACTTTATTCTTCTCATTCAATATTTGTTAGCTATTTTGGGTCATTTGTCCTACCATGTAAATTTTAGAATCATTTTTTGATATTTACAAAATACCTGGCTGGGATTTTCACTGAGATTTTATTGAATCTGTAGATCAATTTGGGAAGAACTGACATCTTGGCAAGATTGAGTCTTCCCATCTGTGTGCATGAAATAGCTCTTCATTTATTTAGATATTCTTTGATTTCTTTTGTCAGAGTTTTGTAGTTTTCCTCATATGGATCTTATACATATTTTGTTAGATTTATACTTAAGGATGTATTTTTGGTGCTAAGGTAAATGGTATTGTGTTTCCAATTTCAATTAAAATAACTTAAATTCCATTGTTCATTGCTGGTAGAAAAGAAAGCAATGAACGTCTGTATTTAACCTTGTATTCTGCAACCTCACTATAGTCTCTTAGTTTCAGAAGTTCTTTGTTGATTATTTGGAGTTTTCCACAAAGCCAGTCATGTTATCTGTGCACAAAGAGAGCTTCTTCTTAGTCTATCTTCCTTTTATTTCCTTTTCATGTCTTATTGTGTTAGCTGGGAATTCCAGTCCAGCGTTGAGGAAGAGTGGTGAGAGTGCACATTCTTGTCTTGTTCCTGATGTTGATGGAAAAGCATCTACTTTCTTGCTATTAAGTTTGATGATAGCTGTAGGTTTTTTTGTAGAGGTTCTTTATCAGTTTGGAGAAGTTCTCCCTATTCCTAGTTTGCTGAGAGTTTTTATCATAAATTGGGTGATTCATTATTGAATTTTGTCAAATGCTTTCTCTGCAACTATTGATATGATTATATGATTTTTCTTCTTTCACCTGGTGATGTAATGGATTACATTAATTGATTTTTCAAATGTCAAACCAGTGTTGCAGACTGGGAATAAATCCCACTCAGTCATGGTGTATAATTATTATTTATTATTTTTTTAAGAGACAGGAGTCTCACTCTGTTGCCCAGGCTAGAGTGCAGTGGCATAGCTCATTGCAACCTTGAACTCCTGGACTCAAGTGACTCTCTCTCCTCTGCCTCCTGAGTAGCTGGGATTACAGGCATGCACCATCATGCCCAGGCTATAGAATTGTCTATTCAATCTTTTGTTTATTTTTGTAGAGATGAGGTCTCACTATGTTGCCCAGGCTGGTGTTGAACTCCTGACCTCAAGTGATCCTTCTGCCTTGGCCTCTCAAAATGCTGGTATTACAGGCATGAGCCACTGAACCTGGCCCTGTGTAATTATTTTTATATATTGTTGGATTTGATTTGCTAGTATTTTGTTCAGAATGTTTGTATCTATGTTTATGAGAGACATTAGTCTATAGTTTTCCTTTCTTGTAATGTCTTTGGTTTTGCTATTGGGGTAATCATGGTCTCATAAAATGAGTTTGTAACTATTCCCTTTGCCTCCGTTTTCTGAATGAGATTGTAGAAAATTAGCATAATTTCTTCCTTAAGTGTTTGTGAACTTTTCTGGGCCTGGTACTTTCTGTTTTAAAGAGTATTAATTATTGATTCAATTTATTAAATAAATAGCAACCTATTCAAATTATGTGTTTTTCCTTTTGTGAGATTTGGTAGATTGTATCTTTCAAGAAAGTGATCCATTTCAACTAGGCGGGGCTTAGTGTTGTTCATAATATTCTTTTATTATTCTTTTAATGCCCGTGGGATCAGTAGATTGTCCTTCTTTCATTTCTGATATTAGTAATTTGTGTCTTCTCTCTTTTTTACTTGGTTAACCTGGCTTGAAGTTTATCAGCCTTTGAGGTTGGATCATTTCAAAGAATTAACTTTTGGTTTTATTGATTTTCTCTATTGATTTACCATATTCAATTTATTGATTTCTGCTATGATTGTTATTTCTTTTCTTTTGCTTACTTTGGATTTAATTTGTTCTTCTTTTTCTAGTTTTCTAAGTGTAAGCTTAGATTATTCATTTTGGATCTTTCTCCTTTTTTAATATAGACATTCAAAGCTATGAATTTCCCCTAAGTACTACTTTTGCTGCATCCCACAGATTTATATAGTTGTATTTTCATTTTTGTTTAGTTAAAAATATTTTAAAATTCATTTTGAGACTTCTTATTTGACCCACTGTTATTTAGAAGGGTGATGTCTGTGTTATTTTAGGGGTGTCCAGCTATCTTTCTGCTATCACTTTCTAGTTTAAATTTATTATGGTCTGAGAGTATACTTTGTATGATTTCTATTTAAAAAATTTGTTAAGGTGTGTTTTGTTGCTTAGAATATGTTCTATCTTGGTGAATGCATCAAGTGAGCTTGAGAAAAATGTGTATTCACCTTTTGTTGGATGTAGTATTCTATAGATGTCAATCAGATCCAGTTGGTTGATGGTGTTGTTCAGTTAAACTGATTTTCTGCTTGCTGGATCTGTCAATAACTGGCAGAGGGATAGTGAAACCTCCAACTGTAACAATGGATTCTCCTTGAAGTTCTGTCTATTTTTGCCTCATTTATTTCAATGTCCTATTAGGTGTATGCACACTCAGAATTGTTGTGTTTTCTTGGAGAACTGATCTCTTTAACATTATGCAATGCTCCTCTTTATCCTTGATAATTTTTCTTGTTCTAATGTATACTATTTCTGAAATTAGTATCATTAGTTCAGCTTTCTTTCGATTAGTGTTAGTATGGTATATCTTCCTCCATCCTTTCTCTCTTAAAATCTATTATTAAAAATTAATTCTGAAGCTGAGATGACCTTTTAGAAAGAACTTTAATTGTGGTAACATACACATAATATGAAATTTATTTTCTTATTATGTATACCGTTTACTAGTGTTATATGTATTCACACTGATGTGCAACCAAACTTTAGAACTCTTTTCATCCTGCAAAACTGAAACTGTATACCCATTAAATAACTTCCCATTCCCCCCAACCTCTGGCCCTGGCAACCACCATTCTACTTTCTGTCTCTAGGAATTGATTACTCCAGGCACCTCACATAAGTGGAATTATGTGGTATTGGTCATTTTGTAACTGTCTTATATCACTTAGCATAATGTCCTCAAAGTTCATCCATGTTGTAGCATGTGTTAGAATTTCCTTCCTTCTTAAGGCTGAATAATATTCCATTATGTGTGTGTGTGTGTATATATATGTATATACACACACACACATATATATATATTTTGTTTACCCATTTATCCATTGATGGACATGTCGGTTACTTCCACTTTTTGGCTACTGTGAATAATGCTGCCATGAACACTGGTGTACAAGTCTCTCTTTGAGAACCTGCTTTCAATTATTTTGGGTATATATACAGAAGTGGAAGGAATTTCTGGATCATACGGTAATTCTACCTTTAATTTTTTGAGGAATTGTCATACCATTTTCCATAGTGGCTGCATCATTTTACATTCCTACCAACAGTGCACAAGAGATCCAATTTGTCTACATCCTTGCCAACACTGGTTATTTTCTGTTGTTGTTGTTGTTGTTGTTTTGACAGTAGCTACCCTAATGGGTGTGAGGTGGTATCTCATGATGGTTTTGATTTGCCTTTGCTTAATAAATTGTGATGTTAAGCATCTTTTCCTGTTTTCCTTGTTGGCCATTTGTCTATCTTCTTTGTAGAATTGTCTATTCAAGTCTTCTCTCCATTTTTAAATTGGGTTGTTTGTTTTTGGTGTTAAGTTGTAGGCATTCTTTATATATTCTTCATATTAATCCCTTTTAAGACATATGATTTGAAAATATTTCCTCCCATTCCTTGGTGGCCTTTTCACTCTGCTAATTGTGTCCTTTGATAGACAAAAATTTTAAATTTTGATATTGTCCACTTTATCTTTTTTCTCTTTTATTGCTTAGAAGCTTTAGTGTCACAGCCAAGAAATCATTGCCAAATCTGGTGTCATGAAGTTTTCCCCTATGTTCTAAGAGTTTTGTAGTTTGGGTCTTGCATTTAGGTCTTTGGTCCATTTTGAATTGATTTTTATATTTGTTGTAAGTATCCACCTTCATTTTTTTTTTTTTTGCATGTAGATTACGGTTTTCCTGTCACCATTTGTTGAAAATATTGTCCTTTCTTTATTGAATGGACTTGGCACTCTTGTAAAAAATAATAATGTAACCATATATGCAAGAGTTTATTTCTGGGCTTTCTGTTCTATTTCACTGGTACTTATGTCTGTCTGTATGCCGATACCACAATACTTTGATGTAAGTTTTGAAATGTCCAACTTTGTTCTTCTTTTTCAAGATCATTTAGACTATTTAGAGTCCATTGAAATTTCATATGAATTTTTGAATGAATTTTTCCATTTCTGCAAAAAACATCATTGGGATTTTTATAGAGATTGCACCGAATCTGTAGATCACTTTGAGTAATCCTCCTTTACTTTTAATTGATCTTTGTCTTTATATTTTAAGTGGGTTTCTTACAGACAACATATAATTGGGTCTTTGTAAAAAAAATCCACTCTGATCATCTGTTTTTAATTGGTATGTTTATACCACTGGTCTCAAGTGATTGTTGATATAGTTAGATTAATATCTACCATATTTGTTATTGTTTTCTATTCATTGCTCTTGTTCTTTTTTTTTTGTTTTCTACCCTTTTTCTGAATTCTCTGGTTTTAACTGAGCATGTTATGTGATTTCATTTTTTATGAAATACTTTAGTAAATATCAATTGCACTTCCTTTTAAAGTAATTTTCCTTTTTTTTTTTTTTTTTTGAGACAGAGTCTCGCTCTGTTGCCCAGGCTAGAGTGAGTGCCATGGCGTCAGCCTAGCTCACAGCAACCTCAAACTCCTGGGCTTAAGCGATCCTACTGCTTCAGCCTCCCCAGTAGCTGGGACTACAGGCATGCGCCACCATGCCCGGCTAATTTTTTTTCCTATATATATATATTTTAATTGGCCAGATAATTTTTTTCTATTTTTTTTAGTAGAGACAGGGTCTCGCTCTTGCTGAGGCTGGTCTCGAACTCCTGACCTCGAGCAATCCACCCACCTCAGCCTCCCAGAGTGCTAGGATTACAGGTGTGAGCCACCACGCCCGGCTGATTTTCTTTGATATCCTTTAAATCCCAACATGTCTGCTGTATCTAAGTCTGGTTCTGATACTTTCTCTGGCTTTTCAAACTGTGTTTTTATTTTTTTTGTCTTTTAGTATGCCTTATAATTTTTTTTGAAATCTAGACATGAGGTACTGAGTGAAAGGAACTGAGATAAATTGACCTTTACTGTGAGGTATAGGGGGAGAGGAAGCCTGCTACAGTCCTATGATTGGTCTCAGTCTTTTATTGAACACAGGTCCCCAGGCTGCGACCTTCCCCTGTGCTTCTCAGTTCCACCTCCCTCCCCTTAGCCCCCAACGAGGTGAGACAGGAAGGCTCAGGGGAGCAGGAGTGGGTATTTCTCTTCCCCCATGTGGGAGGCTAAAGGGAGCTGGAGTTGGGCATTTCTCCTTCCCCAGGCCAGCTAGGCTCTGATAAAATAGTTCTCCAGAGGACAGGCCTTGCTAAGAAGAACAGATGCTCTGGGCACATTTCAAAATGGCTGCTTTCCTCCTCCCAAAGCTGGAAGCACGAAGCTTGAGTATGTGAGAACCTGGTTGGGCTCCCAGTTGGTAAAGCTCTCAAAAGTGTTGGAGCCTTCTTAAGACTGAGTCCCCTTGAATTTTTAACTCTAAGACTTACCCACACTAAGTCTCCAGCAATTTGTCAATTATAGTTTAGGTTTTTCTACTCTAGCACTGGTTCACATGGAGGTTTCTTCTGGGCTTCTCCACCAGGAAATTGTAATTCTCTGCATTGGCCTGTTTTGTCAATTTTGGGAAGAGTGGTTTGCCCTGTGACCTCAATTCTCTGGAGGATCTAAGAAGCATTGTTGATTTGTAGTTTGCTCAGACTTTCTCTTGTTGTGTGAATGGGAGTGACACCTTCCAAGCTCCTTACACACTGGACTGGAAACTGGATGTCTTTGTGTCCTTTTGTTGTTTCCCCTACTCTGAATCTTGGCCCTGTGTAACCAGCAGAATTCTGTAAAAGGGAAGTTGTGTGATTTCTGAGGGTAAGTCACAAAAAACATTGATATTTTCATATTTGCTTCTCTTGAATTGTTTGCTTTGGCTGAAGCCAGATGCTGTGTCATAAAAGCATTGAAACAGTCCTATGGGCAGTCCCATGTGGGGAGTAATCAAAGCCTTTCCCCAAAAGCCAGCACCAACTTGCCAGCCACCTTGCGGGTGGGGTGAGGGTCCTCTGGCCCTAGTCAAGCCTTCACATGACAGCAGACCCAGCTGACATCTTGCCTGCAACCTCATGCCAGAAACTCCTATGGAAGCCACTTTCAAATTCCTGTCTTACACAAACTATGAGAGCTAATCTGTGTTTATTGTTGGCTAAGCCACTGAATTTGGGGGTATTTTTTAATGCAGTAGTAGGTGACTTATACCAACTAATACAAACTTCTTATGCACGATAGGAATGCCCTCCACATTAAGCTCTGACAGATGCTTCTCCTGCCTCTGCACAAAAGCCTCCAGAAACATTAAGCTTGCTGCTTCACTGGGAATCTCATGTAACTGCTGGACAGGGATTTGGAAATATTCATCACTAAATATTTACGGAAGGGCTAGAGACTTCTTAGCATTTGCTTTTGTCATCTGTGTGAGTTCCATTGATGTTGGTGGAGCCCACCCGCAAGGGATGTGAAGTAGTTAATCAAGCAGCTAGCCACCCAAGGCCAGTTCAAGCTGGGCAGCTCAGGCTTGCTTGATGCTGTTGAGACGTTTGTAACAGGGAGAAATAACCCTTTGGGTAATGGCTTGTAGGCCTTCAAGATACTCTTTCATCATGCTTAGAAACACAGATATCTGAGTATCAAACTCAGTTATCAATCTGTAAGAGCGCCAGCGAGACAGTTCGGTGGAAGAGAGGGAGATATTTGCTGCCGCGGAAGCGCCCAACTGCATGACAGATGGCTTCATGAGGACACAAGTTCCCTCTCACTAAATGTCCAAGCACAGGGGGACCAGTCACTTAGTAGTCATGACAAGCAGGAATTCTGATTGATTTTGAACATGCTTGGAAATCGGATTCTATGATGGCTTTCAACAAAGTTGGCTGTAGAAGGAGTTTCTATAAATCGAATCACATCTTCCTATTAACTTCTAAAATAAGATCTAGATTTCCATGAAAGAAATTGTCTAGTAGACCAAGCGGAAGGGACTGTGAGCAGGCCTGTGGCAGATTTATATTTATGCAGATGAATGTGTATCTAAAGCTCGCTTAGATCTTTGCAGCAGTTTTCTGACTCCAGATGTCACTTCTCCCGTTCTCACCCTCTTTTCCATTTTTTTCTCTGCACACTTGGATCTTGAGGATTTTGTACTCAGGGATGACCTCATTCAGTGATTAAATATCCATGTCGGGGTGGTCAAACTGTGGCCTGTGGGCCAAGCCCAGTCTGTTGGCAATTTTCCTAGATAAAGTGTTGGAACATGGCCATGTTCATTGGTTTACATATTTGTCTGTGGCTGCTTTCAGCTTCAACCACAAAGTTGAATAGACATGGCAGAGACCATAAGGCCTGCTGTCTTAGTCCCTATGGGCTGCTATGACAAAGTACTGCAGACTGTGCAGCTTAGAAACAACAGAAGTTTGTTTCTCACAGTTCTGGAGGCTGGAAGTTCAGGATCAGGATGCTAGTGTGGTCGGGTTCCGGTGAGGGCCCTCTTCTGGGCTGCTGACTGTTGAGTTCATGTTTGTAGCCACACATGGCAGAAAAAGAGCTCACTTGCTCTCTGGCCTCTTCTTGTAAGGGCACGAATCCCATTCCGGAGAGCTCCACCCTCATGACTTAATTACCTCCCCAAAGCTTCACCTGCAAATACCATTGCACTGGGAATTAGATTTCAAGATATGAATTTGGAGTGTGTGTTGGCGGGTAGGGAAAACACGTGTGCAGTCCGTAATACTTGCAAAGCCTAAAACATTTACTATTCTACCCTTAACCAAAGTAGTTTGCCGACCTCTCATGTATATTTCCAACCTTTCACCTCCACCCTTTGGCCTTGGTCTGATGACGTCTGCCCCATGTTGTGCACATACATCTTACCTGATTCGTTCCATGATGGGTAAACCCTAGGTTAGATCAGGCTCACGAATCACAGCCAGGGAGTCACCATGGGGGGGGGGTCAGAGAAGACCTCACTGATGGGGGAACGTTTAAGCAGAGACCTGAACAACACGCAGAAGCCAGGGAGAGGCTTAAGGCCATAAGGCTTTGAGGTAGGAAAGAGCCTGGCGATTTCTGAGCCCCCAGTATGGGCTGGTGAGGCTGGAGCAGAGAGGGTGGAGGGGGCTAGAGGGGTGGTAGGAAGGTGGGTGCACAGGGCCTCTGCTTGGGATTTCACGTCTGCAAGGATGGTGGGTGCCAAGTGTGTCCATCACATTCAATATTTTATTTAATCCTCACATATCTCGGGTGGGGCGGGGAGGGAGCATTACTATTGTCGTTTTAGAGGTGAGCAGAGGTGGAGAAGTTAAAGGACTTGCCCAAGACCACATAGCTTTTTGAGAGTCTAAAGCAGATTCTAAATAGAAACCCCCAAATTCCCAATCTCTCTAATTTTCATGAAAGCCCAATTAATTATTGATTGTTGATATTTTTATTTTTAGAGGCAAAATACCACACAGCCTAGGTAAAATGGTGTTTGCTGATTATTCCTAATGTCCTTGTGCTTGAATCCAATCAGCTGTCACCCCCAATCTGTTCCCAAGTTGGAGACTGGAGATTCCACTTAGGTCTGCTTGTGCCTCGATGTCTGGTCCCCAGGGCTCGGGCAGTTCCTCAGGGGCCAGGCCTGTGCCCAGATGCTGACCAGCTTGCTGAGAGGTGGCAGGAGAGGGGCTCAGCTGCCCACATGGGACAGGGAAGGGCTTTTGGGAGATGGAGGCAGGGAGTCGTCTTTCTGGCTGACTGTGGCCAGGTGTCAGCAGACAGGAGAGCAATGGCCTTGGTGGGCAGGTGCTGTGACCCTACAGGAGATTGGAGGGCGGATCACTGCTGGCCACGCGCCTGGGTCTGCAGCCTCTGTGGCAGCTGGTGGCCGTAGGGAGGTGATGCCCCCAGAACCCCTGCTAAGGGGGAGGAGTTCGGAAGCAGCAGAGAGGATGTCCTTGTCTTCTCCCAGCACACGTTCATTCAAACTCCCTGTCCCCACTGTCGTTTCTTACTGAGTGCCTCAGCGGTCCTCCAAAATACACATCATAGGTCCAACATCGCATTTCAATCCTGGAATCCAGAACAGCTCTAAACACAATGCATTTTTTTTTTCTTACTCATTTGGCTGTAAAACCTGCCTGGAGCTGATGAAAGGCTATTTACAGTCCTTGTTTATTTGACATAATGTGGATATTCTGCATTTCACTGCAGAAATATCAATGCGTTAGATTATGGGGTGCAACCCCAGACCCTGCTGGGAGTACCGTGCAACACACCATATGTGCACTGTACCATCTTCCTAAAATCAGAAACGTTTTGACACATTTGGCCCTGAGGGTTTGGAAGAGAGACTGTGTGGGGCTGCACTGGTCTTAGTTTTCATGTTGGGAAACTGAGGCTCAGAGCTGGCCCCAAGCCTCCTCCTGCTCATCTTGCTCTAAGAATCCTCTTAACTCCCTCCATCAGTGTCATGGAGGAGAGGGCAAAACCAAAGGCGATGGCCTTGCCGGCCACCCGACTGCATCCCAACCCCCGGATCACACCTCTGCAGATCCGCACTGTGGTTCCTCCACTCTGGCCTCATCCACGGATGGACCTCCTTGAACCTTTGGGGTCCCTTGGAACTCAGACCACACCCCAAACCTGAACAAGTCTCCTGACCCTAATCTAACTCTGGGGACACTCATCAGACTCAGTGACACCACACACCGGCCTCTCCCAGGGCCACATTGGCTTTGATTCTCAGGAGGAAGAGGAGGGACTGGGTGGGGAGGAGGGGAACTGAACACAGGCAGGAGAGAGAACCAGGATGTGTTCAGTCACAGCATCAAGCCCAGCGTAAGCATCTGTTACAATCTGAGTTTTTCCTCCCTCCAGCTGTTGACGCCCTAGTCTCTGTATCTAAGACTATTTAGACTGTGTTTGGAGATGGAGCCTCTGCAGAGGTGGTTAATGAGGCCAGTAGAGTGGCCCCAATCCCATCCGACCAGCGTCCTTATGAGAAGGGGCAACCAGGGAAGGACACAGGGAGTGGCAGCAGGGGTGCATGTGCACGGAGGAAAGACCACGTGAGGTCACAGCAAGAAGGCGGCCGTCTGCAGGCCAAGGGGAGAGGCCTCAGGAGGAACCACACCTGCTGACGTCTTGACCTCGGGCTTCCAGCCTCCAGACTGTGAGAAAACAAAGTTCTGCTGTTTCAGCCGCCCCATCTGTGGGATTTGTTACGGCAGCTGGAGCCAACGAATGCAGCATCTCGAAGATGCCTCTGACTCGGCCCCGCTCCCACCCTGAGGAAGGAACTGCAGAGAACCCCCAAGGTCAAGGGTATAGCTTTGGGGTCTGAAGGAGAGTCGGCACAGCACGTCTGTCCTCTGAAAGAGACCAGCCCCGTGGGTGTAAATGCCACTGGCCTCGGGCGCCCTGGGCTTTGCCACACGTTTCAGTGGTGTCTCTCCAGCGGGACCTCGGTTGACTTTGGGGTTCCTCTGGGTGGAGGTGTGTGGCGTGCTCCCAGGGGCTGTGGGGGGACACTTTTCTTCCCAACTCTGCAGTGACGCTCCCAGAGGAAGAGACCCGGCAGTACCCGCTCTGGTGCCTCGGAAGGAGGGTCTGGGCTCCTGGCTGGGACGAGGCTGGCACGGGCTGATTCCCAAAGACAGAGAGGGTCCCTGCTCTCGGGGACTTCGTAAGCAGCAAGGAAACGAGACCCTGATGCTACGGGAGACAGAATAATCCCTGCGCCCCCAGGTGCCTGCTTCCAAACACATCCCTGGGATTCGTGACTGTCACTTTACCTGGCAAAAGGGACTCTGCAGATGTGATCAGGTTAAAGATCTTGAGATGGGGGGATTATTCGGATTAGCTGAGTGCATCTGACGTAATCAGAAAGGTCCTTCTAAGACGGAGGCGGGAGGGCTGAAGTCAGGAGACGGCAACATGAGGGTGGAAGCACAGAGAGAGATGGGAAAGGGGTGGATGTGAAGACAGAGGGCAGGGCCGCCAGCTGAGGAGCGCAGGCGGCTTGTCGAGACCGGCAAGGGCAAGGCAGCGGGTTCTCCCCCGGAGCCTCGGGGAGGAGCCGGCCCCGCCGATACCTTGACTGCAGCCTGGTGAAACTGATTGTGGAGCTCCGACCTCCAGCATTATGAGAAAATAAATGTGTGTGTGTGTGTGTGTGTGTGTGTATTTAGTCATTTTGTTGATGTACATTTTACACAACATAAAATTGACCATTTTAACGTGTCTGATGCAGCGGCCTTGAGTACATTTGCAATGTCGTACAATCATCAGGTCTGTCTGTTTCCAGAACATTTTCACCTCCCCCAAAGGAGATCCCAGTGCCCCTGTCTCCCAACCCTGGCAACCACTAATCTGCTCTCCGTCTCTATGGCTCTACCTGTTTTGGATATTCCGTACAATCAGAATCATACAACGTGTAACCTTTTGTGTCGGACTTCTTTCACTTACCATGTTTTTGAGGTTCATCCACTTTTTATTCATATATCAGTTCTTCATTGCTTTCTTTTTTTTTCATTGCTTTCCTTCCCTTCCTCCCTTTCTCCCACTTCCCTTCCTTTCTTTCTCTCTTTCTTTTGAGACAGGGACTCACTCTGTCACCCAGGCTGGAGTGCAGTAGCATCATCATAGCTCACAGCAACCTCAAACTCTTGGGCTCAAGTGATCCTCCTGCCTCAGCCTCCCGAGTAGCTGGGACTACAGGCATGTGCCACTGTGTCCAGCTTTTTCATGGCTTTTTATGGCCCAGTAATATCCCACGGCATGGATACACCACTTCTTATTCATCTGTTCATCAGCTGATGCACATCTGGGCTGTTTCCACTTTTTGGCTACTGTGAACAGTGCTGCCATGAACATTTGGGTACAAGCATTTGTTGGAAGACCTGTTTTCAATTCAGATTTGTGTGGTTATAAGCCACTATGTTTGTGGCAATTTGTCACGGCAGCCATAGGAAACTAGTGCAGGCACTAAAGCTGTCAGAGAGCCCCCCGGGCCCGTACTGAGTCAGAGATTTGGACGTCGGGCTGGACTCCAAACACATCTCAGAGTGTGGAGTTGACGGAGCTCACTCGGCTTGGAGAGAACGTTATTCCAGCTGGCCAGCTCCCAGCCGCCACCAGGAAGCCTGAGTCTGAGCTCCGGAGAAAAGGAGAGAAATACCTGGGGGCCCTCCCTGCCGGCTGCACCCCTCCCTGCCCCTCCTGGGGCTGGGTCAGTGGGGATCTCATGAACCTCGCCATCCCCCCAGCAGGCTTCAATCTCACGGGACTGTCCTTCGTGCTCAGAGAGTGATAAATTTGCCTTCTGTTGGGCTGGAGCCCGCAGGCCTGCCCCGTCCTCCTTAATTAGGCCCGTCACCACCCGCCACTGAGACGGCAGCGTGCGCCCCTTCCCAGTGAGGCATGGATTATTAACACACAGTCAAGACCCCCAACCTGCCCTGGCTGCTTCGAGACGAGGGCAGCGTGGATGCCGACCAGTGCCTGGGCCCGACAGCAGGGTTTCTCTGCCCAGCTCTCCCTCACTAAAGCAGCCATCCTTCACGGAGTCGTGCATTTGGCGGCTTTACTAACCCACTTTTTGCTCCAAAGCCACACAGCCATTCCCAGTGTTCTGTCCCGTGTTAACTCGCCACCCAAAGGACACGGCACATCCTTTGTCTTCCTGCTGGGGTTTTATTTATTTATTTTTCTTTCTTTCCTACTCTCCTTTCCCAGCAGGGTTTTCCTCTCTCTGAGACACATGATCGCGTGATCCGTCATGATTTAAGAATTCTTTCTGGAAGAATGAAGTTCTGTTATTTGTGGCAATGTGGATGAGCTTGGGGGACATTATGTTAAGTGAAATAAGCCAGGCACGGAGGACAAATCCCGCATGATCTCACTCGTGTGTGAGGGCCGAGGACGTCGAGCTCAGAGAAGTAATGAGTAGACTAGAGGTTATTAGAGGCTGGGAAGGAAGGGGAGAGGGGAGGACAGGCAGAGGTTGGTTAACAGATAAGAAAGCATAGCCGGGTAGGAGGAATGAGCCCTAGTGTTCTGTGCACTCTAGCGTGGCTGTAAGTAGTGGCAGTTTGCTGTCCATTTTCAAATAGCTGGAAGAGTGGATTGTGAATATTCCCAACACAAAGAAATGATCAACATCGAGGTGACGGACCTGCTAATTACCCTGATTTGATCATTACGCATTATATACATGTGTCCAAATAACGTAATGTACTCCATAAATATGTCCAATTATTATGTCAATTAAATATAATAATAAAAAGCAAAAAAAATTCTTTTTTGCATTTTATTTATATATTTATTTTATTTTAGCTTTGAGACAGGGTCTTGCTCTGTTGCCCAGACTAGAGTGCACTGGCACCATCATAGCTCACTGCAACCTTGAACTCCTGAGCTCAAGCGATCCTCCTGCCTCAGCCCCCTGAGTAGCCGGGACTGCAGGCACGCACCACCACACCTGGCTAATTTTTAAATTGTTCTTTTTGTAGAGATGGGATTTGGCCATGTTGCCCAGGCTGGTCTCAAACTCCTGGCCTCAAGTGATCCTCCTGCCTCGGCCTCCCAAAGTGCTACTTTTTGGCGTTTTTAAAGAGGGATTTCTCCTCTCTTCCTTGTGAATCCGAGAGTCAATGTTAAAAAAAAAGAGTCAGTTTCAAACCACAGCTTGGCTACTGTGTGACCTTGAGGCATGTTCTGTTATCTCTGGCTGCTCACACAAACCACCCTAAAACATAGTGACATTGAATGGCTCACCCCAAAGGTAGTGTCTGTTGTGATTTCTATGGGTCAGGGATTCTGGAAGTGCTGGGCTGTGCGGTTCTGGCTCAAGGCAGGTGGAGGGGTGGAGGGAGAAGGGGGTAGGAATGGCCAGAATGGGCAGGGCAGGGGAGGATGGAAGGGGCAGGGGATGGCAGGGCACATTGCAGAGTGAGTTTGGGCTTCCTTGCTGCATGGTCGGACCCAGGGCAGTGAGACTGTTTACACAGAGGCTCAGGGCTGCAGCATGAATGTTCTAGAGTGTTAACTGGAAACTGCAAAGCATCATGGCATCACTTTTGCCCTACCCACTGACTGTCCCATTACTAAAGTCAGCCCAGATTCAAGGGGAGGGTACACAGACCCCCCTCTTGGTGAAAGGAGCTTCCAAAAATTTGTAGCCTCCACAAGGAGATCATTTCCTGTCTGGGTCTCAGTTTGCACATCTGTGAAATGGGTTGATAATTCCTTGCTCAAGGGTTGTTGTGAAGGTCCAATTAAGTAATAATTAAGGCTGGGCGCGGTGGCTCATGCCTGTAATCCTAGCATTCTGGGAGACCGAGGCGGAAGGATCATTTGAGCTCAGGAGTTCGAGACCAGCCTGAGCAAGAGCAAGACCCCGTCTCTACTAAAAATAGAAAGAAATTATATGGACAGCTAAAAATATATATAGAAAAAATTAGCCGGGCATGGTGGCGCATGCCTGTAGTCCCAGCTACTCGGGAGGCTGAGACAGAAGGATTGCTTGAGCCCAGGAGTTTGAGGTTGCTGTGAGCTAGGCTGCCACCACGGCACTCTAACCTGGGCAACAGAGTGAGATTCTGTCTCAAAAAAAAAAAAAAAAAGTAATAATTAAGTAGACCAATCTCTCCTCTTCCTCCTCCTCCTCAGCCTACTCAATGTGAAGATGATGAGGATAAAGACCTTTAAGATGATGATCCACTTCCACTTAATGAATAGTAAATCTGTTTTCCTTATGATTTTCTTAGTAACATTTTCTTTCCTCTAGCTTACTTTATTGTAAGAATACAGTATATAATACATATAAAATACAAAATATGCATCAATCCACTATGTTATTGGTAAGGCTCTGGTCAAAAGTAGGCTATTAGTAGTTACGTTTTGGGGGAGTCAGAAGTCACACGTGGATTTTCAATTGCATGGGGGGGGGTGGCGTCCTTAACCTTGGTTTTGTTCAAGGGTCAACTATATAACTAAAGGCTTGAGGTCAAAAGGCTCTGACCATCTTGCCCCTGAGACCGGAGCTTAGGCTTGTTCTTGCAAGGCCAGCTTCAGCTGGTGACTTTTGTCACCCTTAGGGGACAGAGCTCCTTCTGGACCTTCCGGGGACAGCTGGGTGGACCTTCTTGACAGCCTCGAGCTCCATAGAAGGTTCCCAACTTCTTTCCCACAAAGTCCTCCAAAACTGCACAGGGACATTTCTCTGAGAAGGAGCCGTTTGCCTACCGGCACAGCCCACGTGTTGATGAGTGCTTTTAATTTATTTTTTAACTTAAAAGAACTTTTTATTTTTCAATAATTTTCAAAATACGAAACATTGCAACAATAGCACAGAGAGACTGTAAAACCTTCACCCAGCTTCCCATTGATGTTAACATTTTATATAACCTCAGTACAATGACCCACACCAGAAAACTAACAGTGGTCCAACACGATGAACTAACCTACAGATCTTGCTCGAACTTCTCCAGTGATCCCACTTGTGTGTTTTCTCTGGCCCAGGATTGAATCCCGGATCCGACAGTTAGTTGCATTTAGTTGTCGTGTCGTGATGAAGGATTTGGCACAGCCATTGTGATGTGGCCATAGCAAAATGGACAAATAGCAATGTAAAATCAAGTGTTCTTGACGGCTGTGTGGCAGGGACAACAGACACTACTTCCTCTATTCCATCTGTGATTTTCCCCCGTCACTCTCTAATCATTCCCAAATCCCACTGCATTCCCCCGAGTTTCATCCCGTTCCTGACCCCTCTCCCTCCCGAGCCCGGAGATTGCAGCTGGCTATAGGGTGAGACTGGGAGATGGGCGGGCTGCATGATGGGGAAATAGCTCCATTTGCAAACTTTCAAGTCATGAACTTCCACAGGTACAAACGAAACTCCCATCAGTGCAAAGTGCACTAACCCTTCCCACCGCCAAGTGAGGGCACCTGTGGCCAGGAGCACACTTTCACCTTGGGCTCATGACCAGACAGAGTTACAGACAGCCTTTGAGGGCTCACCTACAAGGAAGTGCTTCTGCACTCGGAAATTCAAAGAGCTAAATGTTTAAATTCTTTTTTTTTTTAGAGACAGGGTCTCACTCTGTGGCCCAGGCTGGAGTGCAGTGGCGCAATCACAGCTCACCGCAGCCTTGAACTCCTGGCCTCAAGTGATCCTCCCGTCTTTGCTTCCCTGTGCTGGGATTACAGGTTCTAGCCACCGCGCCCAGCCTTAAATTCTTAAAATTAAAATAATACACACAAAAGAATATCTTTAGGTATAATTTATAAAGCATAAAACAAACATCCACAAACCCATGGCTCAATTTAAGAAACAGAATGTTGCCAAATCTTTGCAATGGTTTGCATTTTCATGCTCAAAAAGACAACCTGGGGTTCATCATTCTCTTCCTCATTCTGATGAGCTCTGGGCAAATTTCCTTTGCTCTCCAGATGTCAGCTTTTTCGTCTGCTCTAGGAAAGACTAGGATGCAAAGATCTCTGAGGGCCTTTCCTGTTTTGGAGTTCTTATTCCAGGCACGGTTTAAAATAAACTTGGTCGAAGACTCTTAGAAAAAATGCCAGGGGAGGTGTTGGATTTCCACTCGTGTGTTTGCAGCCAGAGTTGCTGTCAAGGGCAGACATGAGTCTGATGTCAGTGTCTTGGTGTTGTGAAATTTGGAGACATCTTTTCTGAGACCCCTGAGCCTGTGTCTTTTGTTGATCGTTGAACGGTCAAGCTGTGCAAGGGAGAGTTGCTGTGATGGCTCCCGGACTTCACCCATTTGGATTTTTAAGCAGCCAGCTCTCCCAGGGTAGCCCTGGTTGTGTTTTCGGGACCCATGCAATCGGAATGTGTAAGTGGAACATCGAGGTCACCAGCCTCCTGCAACCCGAGTAGAGTCTTGGCCAGGCCAACAGCTGCAGGGTTTCCTTGGAGGGCATCATTTTCTGCCGACTGTTGGCTAACACAATCCACCCACGTGTTGGGGAAGCTGCTCCTTTGATGTGTGCAACATCTACAAATGTGGTTGCACTGCGCAGAGACTCTTCCTGGCTCTTAAAGAGGTCACCTAGGTAGTATTTATAGACTTCCGTGAGCAGGAAGGGTCATTCCACAGCACAGCAACCAAGAAATCCCTGAGACTAAGTGTGGTGACTGCTGGGTTGGGGAGGAACTTTTTCTTCTGACCTGAAAAGGACTTGGCTCTTCCTGGACACCCTCTTTGCCATGTGGCTCCATCCTCCAGATTTGCCGTGCACTTAGGATTTGAACCACAGCGGGTGTCCGGTTTCTTCTTCCAGACAGGGTCCCTGTTTGGTCAACTGCACAGGTAGCTGTCTGTCCTTTTTCTCTTCCCACCCTCTCCCCACAACCAGCCCCGAACCCAGGTTGTGGTGGGTTTTGTTCTCATGGAGGGGTCCTAGTCATGGGCAGAGGTGGTCAGTTCCGGCACATTCTCTGCAGTGGCAGGGGCTGTGTCCACTCTGTCCTCAAGGGGTGGGCACCTGTGGGCATCTCACACCTGCTGCCTTGTCCTCAGCATGTGCACCTATAGGTGCACAGAAAGGACAGCTCACTCAGAAAGCAGAAGGAAGCGTCGGTACAGCTAGAAGGTGTCTGCCTCCCAGAGCAGAGGTGGCAAACGCTAGGGAGGCCCCTTGGCCCCTGGCAGCCCTGAGCTTGCTCTGCTGCCATGTTTGGAAGCTGTGATGGTTAATTCCATGTGTCAACCTGACTGGGCCACATGATGCCCAGATATCTGATTGCACATTTTTTCTGGGCATGTCTGTGAGGGTGTTTCTGGAAGAGATTAGCATTCAAATTGGTGGCCTTATGCAACCCATGGAGGGCAAAAGGTGGAGGAAGGTTGAATCTTCTCTCTGCTTGACTGCTTGATCAGACATGGTGTTCTCCTGCTCCCGGACTGGGACTTAGGCCAGCACTCCTGGTTCTCAGGCCTTCGGACTCAGAACAGAAGTTCCACCACCGGCTTTTCTTGGTCTCCTGCTTGCCGGCTGCAGATTGTGGGACATCCCAGCCTCCATAGCTGTGTGCGCCAATTCCTTATAGTAAATCTCATTATATATCGAGGTACAGTCGTCCCCCTTATCTGAGGGGGATGTGATCCAAGACCCCCAATGGATGCCTGAAACCACGGATAGTACTGGACCCTATATATACATTTTTCCCTATAGGTACCTACCTACGGTAAAGTTTATAAATTAGGCACATTAAGAGATGAACAACAGTACTGGTAATAAAACAGAGCAATTACAACAATTTACCATAATAGGAGTTATGTGAATGTGGTCTCTCTCTCTCTCTTTTAAATTATCTCACTGCACTGTACTCACCCTTTGTGGGGTCCGTCGCTGTAATACCTGAGGTCCCAGCTGTCTAAGTGACTGACAGGTGGGGAGCGTCCCCAGCAACTGATATGCTGGACAAAGGGATGATTCACGTCCCAGGCAGGACAGAGTGGGATGGTGTGAGATTTCATCATGCTACTCAGAAAGGCTTACAGTTGAGCACTTATAAGTTGTTTATTTCTGGAATTTTCCATTGAAGATTTTGCGATGGCAGTTGATTGTGGGAAACTGAAAGTGCAGCAAGCAGCACTGTGACTCGGGGTGCCGACGGCACGTACCCTCTCTCTGTCTGTGTCCCATTGGTTCTGTCCTCCGGAGAACCCTGACCAGTGCTCAGGTGCTTCCTTAAAAGGGAAGGGGCCCTTTTTGGCAGGAGAGACCGGGAAGCGCGGAGGATCTGCAGGGAAGGCCACCTGGCAAGGACTTGAGAAGCACATCTAGGAGCCCAGAGCCGTCCCTGGCCAGCAGCCGGCAAGACAGCTGGAAATGTATCCACGAGGAAATGTAATCTACCGTGAAACTCTGAGCAGAGAAGCCAGCTAAGCCCTGCTTGGGCTTCTACCCCACAGAACTGGGAGACAGTAAACAGGCGTCTGAAAAGCTACGTTTGTGCTGATTTGTTACGCGGTGGCAGAAAATGAATGCACCCACTGCTGTCTGGGTGGGACAAAAAATGCTGGCCCCTTTCTCCTTCCTCCCAGCCTTTGATGAGCCTGCTCCAACTCTCTGTCTGACCTTTGGCAAGTCCTCTCCTCCTGCCCAAGGCCGCACAGCCCTAAGGGGAAGAACGGGGATCTGTATCTAAGTAGTCTGCTGTCACAGCCCGCTTGTCAGACAGCTCTGCTGTGTGCGGCCCTCCCGAGCCGCTGGGGGAGAAGACACTGCCTCTGGGTCACAAAGGTCGCTGCTCCGGCCCTTCCGGGGCCCCTTCACTTACTCCTGGAGACAGTCCCGGGCCAGGATAGGCTCGGATCAGGCCATTCACATCAGTCAAACTGGAAGCGAGACACTGTCACTGGAGATCAAGGATACACAGAACTTGCTCTGGGACCTTGTCACTACTAGAAAGGGGATCATAGCTTCAGGGCATATCAGCGCGTTGATTCTTTTTTTTTCCTTCCCAGCTCTTCCATGGAAAGCAGGTTGATTCTTTATTCATTTGCAGATGGAGCAAATATCATGAACTCTGATGCATTTCCACCCTTGGTGCTCTCCTTTCGTGGCAGCTGCTGGGCTCCAATCACCGGACCTGGGGTCTCTCCCAGCGCAGGACCTAGAGGCAGCAGGACTGAGGAGAAGCCTCCAGGAGAGAAGAAGGAAGCCCATGCTGCTCTCCTTTGGAGGTTCCAACCTGTGACCACACATGGCTCTGCAGTGGCTGCATTTGGGCATCAGAGGCAGAAATGGCACCAGCAGGATTCCAAGGTGACAGGAAGGTGAGAGGAGCAGCTTCCGCAAACCCCAGCAAGATGCCTGCAAGGAGGGAGAGTGAGGTGACCCTGGTGTCATGCATCAGGCAGGGTTGAGGCCTTACCTTTAGAGTAAAAAAAATGCATGTCAGATGCAAAGAGAACCTTCTTAATAAAACCCAAGGACGCTCTGCTGTAAGCCATCCCAAATGTACAAGCAGCCATGAACCCCAGAGCACTTAGACCTGGTGCTAACTGCCTGCTCTCTGCAGATTCCCATCACAATTTCTGTATTAGCCTTGGTTCTCCAGAGAAACAGAACCAACGGGGTAGATGGAGGTGTGGGTGCTATGATCTAAATGTTTGTGCCTCCTCCCACATTCTTATGCTGAGACCTAACCCCCGTGCAATAATATTAAGAGGTAAGGTCTTTAAGAGGTGATGAGGTGATGAGGTGATGAAGTCAGAGCCATCATGAATGGGATTGGTGCCCTTACAAAAGAGGCCTAAGGCAGCTCATTTGCCCCTTGCACCATGTGAAGACGCAGTGAGAAGGTGCCATCTGTGAAGCAGAGAGCAGGCCCTCGCCAGACACCAAATGTGCCGTTGTCTTGATCTTGGACTTCCCAGCCTCCAGAACTTTGAGTGACAAACAAATGTTTGTTAGTGTAGGCACGCAACTGGTTTTTGCATGTTGACTTTCTATCCTGGAACTTTGTTGAATTTGTTTATTAGTTCTAACAGTTCTTTGGTGAAGTCTTTAGAGTTTTCTACATATGAGATCATGTCATTTGCAAATAGGGATAATGTAACTTCTTCCTTTCTGATTAGTATTGCCCTTTATTTATTTTTCTTGCCTAATTGCTCTGGGTAGGACTTCCAATATTATGTGGAATAGAAGTGGCAAGAGTGGGCATCCTTGCCTCCTTCCTGATCTTAAATGTTAGCTATGGGCTTGTCATAGATAATCTTTATTGTACTGAGGTACTTTCCCACTGTACCTATTTTTTGAGAGTTTTTATCATGAAAGGATATTGAACTTTGTGAAATGCTTTTTCTAAAGTTATTGAAACGATCATATGGCTTTTATCCTTCATTCTGTTAATGAGGTGTATCATGTTTATTGATCTGCATATGTTGACCCATCCTTGCATCCCAGGGATAAATCCCACTTGATCATAGTGTATGATCTTTTTAATGTACTCTTGAATTTAGTTTGCTATTTTTTTTTAAAGACAAGGTCTGACTCTGTTGCCCAGGCTAGAGTGCAGTGGCATCATCACAGCTCATTGCAGCCTCCAACTC
Source organism: Lemur catta (assembly GCF_020740605.2). NCBI lineage: Eukaryota > Metazoa > Chordata > Mammalia > Primates > Lemuridae > Lemur > Lemur catta. Next base: position 29,337,430 of record NC_059129.1, read on the forward strand.
CTGGGCACTAGTGAGCCTCCTGGCTCAGCCTCCACAGTGGCTGGGACTACAGACACATGCCACCATGCTTGGCTAATTTAAAAAAATATTTTTGTAGTGATGGGGTCTCATTATGTTGCTTAGGCTGGTCTTGAACTCCTGGCCTCAAGTGATCTTTCCACCTTGGCCTCCCAAAGTGCTAGGATTATAGGCTTGAGCCACCACACCTGGCCTGTTGGCTAATATTTTGTTGAGGAATTTTACATCTATGTTCATCAAGGATGGCCTGTAATTTTCTTGTCTTGTAGAGTCCTTAGTATGGGGGTGATGCTGGCCTGGCAAAATGAGTTTGGAAGTGTTTCCTCCACTTCAAGTGTTTGGAATATTCGAGAGGGATTGGTGTTAATTCTTCTTTAAATGCTTGGTAGAATTCATCTGTGAAGCCAACTGGTCCTGGGCTTTTCTTTGTTGGGAGGTTTTTGATTACTGCTTCCATCTTCTTACTCATTGTTGGTCTGTTCAGATTTTCTGTTTCTTCATGGTTCAGTCTTGGTTGGTTGCATGTTTCTAGGGATTTATCCAAATCTTGTAAATTGTCCCACATGTTCCACATGTAACTGTTCACAGTAGTCTCTTATGATCCTTCGTATTTCTGTGATAACACTTGCAATGTCTCTTCTTTCATTTATAATTTATTTTTTTGAGTCCTCTCTCTTTTTTTGCTTGGTTAGTCTAACTATGGTTTGTTAATTTTTAAAAATCTTTTTTTAAAAAAAACCAACCCACAGTTTTGTTGATTTTTTTCTATCATCTTTCTAGTATTTATCTATTTATCTATTTATTTCTGCTTTAATCTTTATTATTTCCTTCCTTCTGCTAATTTTGGGCTTAGTTTGTCCTTGTTTTTCTAGTTTGTTGATTTATAAAGTTAGATAATTTGAGATCTTTCTTTCTTTCATGTACGCATTTATTGCTATAAACTTCCCTATTAGAACTGCTTCTGCTACATCTCATAATGTTTACTGTGTTTTGTTCCCAGTTTTATTTGTCTCAAGATACGTTTCGGTTTCCCTTCGGGTTTCTTCTGAGCATTGGTTGTTCAGGAGTGTGTTGTTTAGTTTCCATACATTTGTGAATTTTTCAACTTTCCTCCCATTATTGATTTCTGGTTCTATACCATGGTGGTTGCAAAAGATGCTCGATACAATTTCAGAACCACAGTGAGTAGGGCCAGCGCTGGAACCAGGGTCCACTTCAGGGTCTGCAGACGTCAGGCCCGTTGCCAGTTGTTCAGATGGGTTTGGCTCCCTCAGCGTCCATGGGTGGCTCCCACTGGGCCACTAGGCAGGTCTCTGGGCCAGTAGGACTAGCCCCACACCGTGGCTAAGGGGGGTGTAACTGAGTCACAGGACTGTGTTAGGGTCCGCAGATGACTCTGGGGCCTGACAAGTGTGCCTCCTGCTGGGCTCCTGGGTGGACAGGAATGCCCCTGAATGGTGGCTGCCTGGGGCTGGAACCAGACCGCAGAGCTGCTTTAGGGTCCATGGTCAGATGGAGGTTGTGAGCCTGCCATTTGAGGGCATGGACAGACGTGTCCCCCAGCCAGTCTCTGGGTGGGCAGGACCACTCCTGACCAGGGGCTGAAAGAGGCAGGAGCTGAGTTATGGGGTCATTTCTGTGGGACTGAGATCAGTGGGCCTGTTACCTGAGGCATGAGTGGGCATGACTCTTCCCAAGTCCCTTGGTGGATGGTGCTGGTGGCATGACCAAGGCCAAATGGGGCTGTAGCCAAGTTCACATCAGGCTGGGGCCATTTCTGAGTCTGCAGCCAGACCCACAGTCAGTGAGCCTGCCCCCTGCGTGTGGCCAACCCTCTCAAAACAGCCCCCCTCAGTCTTGGGCTCCAGTGGGGTTTTGCAACCTCCTACCTGGGTCCCAAAGGCATCTTTGTCTGTGGATGGCTGCTAAGTTCTTGTTGCTGTGGGGGAATTCAGCTGGGGGACCTCTTATTCTGTCATCTTTGCTGATGTCACTTCTTGATCTGTCTTGAGGCTGGCTGGGCCCCAGCTTCTCCATCCTGGGGTGGAGTAGGGTGTGAGTCTTTGAAGTTTGGTCTGTCTGGGGCAGCTGGGTTATTAGGAGCTGGCAGGTGGCAGTGTCTAGCCCAGGGTTTTCTCTAGCTGGTCGGCATGGGGCACCGGGGCTTCTCTGGCATATAGATCCCAAGTGTTCTAAAATCTGATGTTTTCAGACAAAGGCAAGCAAGCTTGATGACACCCTGGGTTGACAAGGACGATGGCTCTCTCATGCCAGCACACACTGCTACAGTGACCAGGGTAGGCAATAGGGCAACATCCATCTGGATTGAAAATGCACATGCTATTTGACCCGGCAGCTCGATTTCTTGATTTTTAGGGCTTTATAATATGGATGGCCAGAAACACGTAAGGAGCAACAGGATGTACAAGGATATTTATTCCAGTGTTGCTTGTAATAGTAAAACAAGAAGACCACACAAATCTCCATAAAGGAGAGACAGTAAATAAACTATGACCCTCTAGACCACGGACTATGCAGCCATAAAGAGTGAGAAATCCTCCCTTCACCCACAAGGCCAGACTCTAACATATATCACCAGTGAGGAAAATGAGGTGCTGAGCCATATAAATGGCACTATTGTTTGTGTAAAAATATTATATACACACAGACATGCATGTGTGTGGACAACCATCTCAGGACGTGCTCACGAGAAACTGGAAACAGCTGTTCCTCTGCAGAAAGCACTGAAGTGGCCGTGAGACGGGGGGGAGGAAGGATTTCTAACACTTCAGCCTTTTGTGCATGTGCATGTATTATTCATTTGAGTAAATAAACAAGTTTACAAAATAAAGTTCAGGCAGACTGTTGGCTCCAGAGACATCCATTGACAGGAGAAAAGCAGGACCCCAATTCTGGAGCTGGAGCCGGTGTGGGGCAGGGGGCAGTGTCTATAGAAGAGACTCTCAGCAGAGGCTGTGACCGTGCTAGCGTTAGGGGAAGATGTGGGCACAGGCAGGCCCCGTGGGGAGTGTGCAGGGCATGGCTCTGAGCCTGGGGTGAGGGTGGAGGGAGTCCTCTGCCCTCCCTGCAGGGTGGGGAGAGGCTTTTGGGGCAGGAGCCAGGTAAGAGGTGAGAGAGCTCACCTCCATCTGCCTCTTGCTTTGTGGTCATTTATGTGACCCTTGTCCATGATCCTAACAACCCAGGAAGGACAACTTCTTGGGAGGTTTGATAAGCAGAAGCAAGCTGTGTTTCTAGGTGGTGACACACAGATTGGGCTTCGTTATGCTCATTCCTTGGGGCTCTCTGGCTGCTTGAGAGGGGCTCTGATGACTCCTTGGCCTGGGAGCCTTTGACTTTGCCCTTCCCTCCCTCCCCCTCCCCACCGGGCTACTCTCTGCCTGGCCACCTTCTCCCCATCCCAGTGGGAAGCTTCCCAGAGCCTCCTCCAAGCTGGGGCCTCGTTCCTGGGAATAAACATTGAGCTGGTGAGGTCTTTCCTATAGAGCCTCTTTACTAAAACTGATGATAGCTGTCACCTCTATGATGTTCATCTCTCCTCCTGCTTGTGAATGGCTTTTTGCTTTTCTTAAAAGACTTCAGTAATAATGACATGAAACAAAAGAGCAGCTTATCATTGCATTGCTTCCCAGTTGAAAAAGCACTTCCCCGGGATCTTGCCTGATGAGCCGCACACCTGTGGGGCAGATTGTCTTCTCCCATTTCACAGGTGAGGAAACTGAGGCTCAGCAAGTTTATATAGCCAGCCCCATTTTATGCAGGGAAGGCGGGGGGAACGGAAAGAGGGGAGGATGCTATGGAACAGAGGCGGGGGAGAAGGAATGGGAGTGGGAGAAACAGGGGAGAGGAGATGAGGCTTCCTGTCCCCAGCACAATGTCTGATGCCCGGAGCCCTCAGCGACTATGTGTTGAATTGATGGCTGGGTGGTGTGGCTGTCCTCCCTTGGGGCCAGCCCTGCTGCTTGCTGAGCAGGAGGCTTCACCGAGCACCAGCAGCACGGCCCCTTCTGGCTCCCAAGGGCTCCAAGAAGCAGCATCTCCCATTCCTGGAGCCCTTGCTGGGGGGAGAGACAAGGTGAGGATTCTCAGATGCCTGGCCCAGGCCTGCTCCCAATCCCAGGGGTTTCGTGCTTGGCATTCCCTCTGCCCGGAATGCCAGCCTAGATGGCCAAAGGGGTTGCCCCTTCCCTTCTTTGGAACTTTCCTAAATATCACCTTCCTAACCTCTACTTAAAATCGCGATTCCCCCATCCATTTCCATCCTCCATACTTTACTTTTCCCCCCAGTCTTTCTCACCGTCTAACGTGGGATCTATTTCATTTGTTGCTTGTCTCATTCCCACGCTAGATGCTAAGTACTCCAACAGCAGAATTTTTGTCGTCCCCCTTCAGTGTCTCTAGCGGCCAGAGCACGGGCACCGGTAAGTGCTCAGTGCGTACGCGTGAATGCGCACCTGCCCGGCTGTACCTGCGCAGTTCAGCCACACGGTCCTCAGGTGGGGGTGACCTCAGAGACAGGCCTTTCTGTCTCCCCTATTTGACAAGAGGGCCTCTGAGGCTCACAGGAGGGGGAGACTCAGACAGGGCCACAGGGTAAATCTGTGTCAGGAGTGGGACAAATCTCCAGGTCTGACTTGCGGTCCAGTTCCAAGCAGGGAACAGAGCCGGAATCCCCACGGTCACTTTGTTTCTGCGTCCTTTGTCATGTGACTTTGGAGCGTCTCCCGAGAAGGTGGTATCTACTTCCCCACCCCATGGAGGGAGGCGGAAGTGACTGCAAGGTCTGAGCCGTGCCCTCAAGGGGCCTTGCGTGGGTCCTCTTGCTCTCTTGCGCCCCTGCCATCGCCATGAGGACGTGCTGGGCGAGCTGGCTGGAGGGTGAGATGCGGGAGCAGAGCCAAGCCATCCCCTTGCCCCAGGAGGGGCTGTCCTAGATTAGCTGCCAGCCAGCCAGCCCCCAAACATGTGAACAGGCCCGGCCAAGAAGGCAGAACCGCCCAGTCGCTCCCATGTGACCCAGCTGTATGAACAACAGACACACTGTCGTTTGCCACTAACAATTTATGGTTGTGGCAGAGCATGACTGTGGCATAGATAACCGACACAGCGGGTGGGAGTACAGAGAAGGGAAATGACTTCCTGGAGACACAGGGCTCGAAACATACTGAGAAGAGAGGGAAGCAGCAGGGTTTTGTATTTTCACTGCTCCAACCTTGGAGAGATGCCCCAGCGAGATGGGCACCGCGAGCGTCCTGCCCGGGGGAAGCTCAGCCAGAGGAGAGCGGCTTCGGGAAGAGGGTGAGGGGCTGGTTCCGGGATCCACAGCAAGAAGGGAGGCCCAGGGAAGCTTGTCTGCAAAGGGGCTGTGCTTGGCAGGGTAAGGGCCCCTCAGAGATGTCCACGTTCCAATCCCTGGAACCCGCAAATACGTTACGTGGGAGAAAGGACTTTGTAGACGTGGTTAGATGGAAGAGACGCAGGAGAGTCGGGGCAGCTGTGACAATGGAAGGAGAGGCTGTGGTGACATAATTGTTGGCTTTGACAATAGAAAGGGCCGTGAGCCAGAGAGTGCAGAGACCTTCCAGAAGGTGGAAAGGCAAGGCAATGGGTTCTCCCCTTGAGACTTCGGCAGGAGCACAGCCCTGCTGACACTTTGGTTTAGTCCATTGAGACGCATTTTGGATTTCTGAGCCCCAGAACTCTGAGATGAATACATTTGTGTTATTTTAAGCCACTGAGCTTATGGTAACTTGTTACAGCGGCAACAGGAAACTAATGCAGGGATCCAGAGGAGTGGTGGTGTTGGTGTCAGCTAAAGTCTGAAAAGGGACGACATTAACAAAAGTCAGAGATTTGGGGTTGAAATACAGGCACCATTACTTCCCTTTTACTGTCCTAGCCAGGCACGTGATTTCCTTTGTTACTACCAGAAATGAGTCTTTCTCTAGGCCAGGCCTCAGAGATGGTGACAGTGATGGTGACAGTGATGGTGACAGTGATGGTGGTGGTGGTGGTGATGGACCTTTCTGGGCTTCTACCCCTCACCCCTTCCGCATTCACCCCACTCCTTCCCTGCTACCCGCAATTCCCTCTCTTCTCTTGGTCTCCCCACATTAGACCATTCCTCTGGGCGCTGGTTCAAAATTTTTCTCTTCTGTAGTGCAGTGTGCTCAGTGGAAAACAAAACACAAGGACTGCTGGCAGACACATCTGGGCTTACTTTTCAAATTATAAGGAGACTACAGTGGGGGCCTCCACTGTACATCTATCCTGGGCCACCTTTCTGGCCCCTAGAGACTATCGGCACGAGGGCCTTGAGGGATCCAGGGAATGAGGACGATTTGGGGAGGAGAATTGGGCAGGGGAGGTGGAATGGGCTCGGTGTTTGAGGAAGGCTTTGTGAGTTTAATTCACTCTGAGTCTCCAGCCCCCAGCCTAGACTGGGAGCACAGACCTTGCTTGATGAGAATTCGTTGAACTGAGACCTTTGTTTTGGCTTTGGTGCCATCCCAGCTCCTCGCTCTGAGCCCTTGGCTTGGACTCCACAGGACTTCACTTCTAGCATTCTCAGGCTACACCCTCAGCTCCCTTATTCCCCGTCCTTTCATTGTTCCTACCGAACTTCACGGAGCCCTGGAGCATCCCAGCAGCCTACACTCTTCATCCCATGTACAAAGAAAAACAACACAACATGACAGGACCAGCCAGGACTAGGGTGAGGGGAGTGAGGTGATGAGGACACAAAATTTAAGAAGATACTGACTCTTACGGTTGTGCAAATTCAGGGTGTATCACTGCAAGTGAGCACCTTCAAGGCCCCCAGGTAAAGTAGGCTATTCCTATCGGGCATGCAGTTCCAGGGCTTACCTGCCAGAAGCCATCGGCAAAGGCCAGACTTCTTTTTGGGCAAAGTCAAATTCTTTACTATGCAATGGAGTTGAAAGAGAGAAAGATCCTGAGTGCTTGGTATTGCCCAGATGCTAAACTCACCCTGGGTGCCTTAATTATTAAATCCATATGTGTGTGTGTGTGTGTGTGTGTGTGTGTGTGTGTGTGTGTTTCCATTACTTGAAGCTACAAGCATCCTAAATAACACATCACCAAGCTGATAACTCCAACTTTGTCTCTGAAGCTCTGGACCATCTACTTACTGAGCATCTCAATGTGACAATGAATGACTTCCTCAGACCCAACATAGCCCATGTTGATCTACCGCCCTCCTTGCCTAAACTTGCACTTCACCTGTGTTTCCTCTCTCAGGGAATGGTACCACCTTTCATCTGTTTCCTTAATCTGGACCCCTGAGTCTGCCTTGACCCTTGCGTCTCTCTCCTGGGTCACTGCTCTTCAAGTCTCATTGAGTCCATCTTCGAAGCTAGTGCCTCAGCGTCACCTGGGGGCTTGTCAAACTCCAGGTCGCTGGGCTCCACCCCCAGAGTTTGTGACTCAGTAGGTCTTGGGAAGGGCATAAGAATTTGCATTTTTAGCTGGTTCCCAGGGTCTGCTGCCGCTACCGGTCTGGGGACCGCATTTGGAGAAACCCTCGATCCGACAATCTCTCTCGGGTATCCACTGCGGCTGCTTCCAGTCTCATTGTCCACCTGGCCTCCCCGCCCTGGCGGTGATCACTCCCTCCCTGAGTCTTCACCCGGCCTGCCTAGTGATCCACTGGAAACACAAAGCCGGCCATGTCACTTCTTTGCTTAAAATCTTCAGTGCCTTCCCGTTTGTCCCCAAGGAGCAGCCAAAATTCTCTCTCATCATGGGAAAGTCTGTTGTGACCTGGTCCTGGTTCCCTTCTCTGAATCTGACATCATCTTTCTCCAGTTACTCCCCTCACCACGTCCCCACTGAACGTCTTGCTGCCCTCGTAAAGTGTCAGCGTCTTAAGGCTCCTCTTCTGTGCCGTGCACCTTCCTCCCGCTGCTCCTCCTCCTCTTTTTAGGGCTGCAGATCCCCCCTTGGTCCTTCAGCGCTCAGGCTTGGCGCCACATCCTCAGGTCCCCGCAGACACCCCAGAGTTAGGTGTCCTTCTAGAACACCATGATTCTCTCTATCGGGTAGTTCCTGCTTCCTTGCTGGAAGGACTCCCACGAGGTTGTGTGGCTCATCTCTATGTGCCTGGTGCATCCCAGCTACATTTTCCTCGAACAAGGGTTTTAAGGAATGGATCTTTGGTCCCTTCCAGGGCCACCAAAACTTCCCCACATTTACCCTAGTCCTGCTCTGCTGGAGGCCGCTCCAGGGTGTCAGGCCACTGGTATCGTACAGAGTCCAGTACAGGGTGGAGAAAAAGGTTTCTTCCCTTTGGTTTTCTCTTTTCAAGAGGATCCCACAGTGGCAAGGCCTGGGGCCCTTTCATGATGCTGTATTCCTGGAAAGAGCTAGTTAATTTTAACTTATACCCTCTCCTCCCTCTGTCCGTTAAGGCTTTGTTGCCGGGATAAGTGAGCATCCAGAGTTTCTTTCCACTTGGGACACATTTTCTCCAGGGAGGGCTCTTTGGGCCCATCCTTTCGGCTTACCCACAAGAGCCTGGAGGGCGCCATGGCTTCTGGCAGCTCGTTGGGTTTCCACCAGGCAGAGATCTACTTTGGTGCATGGAGGGGATAGTCCGAAATGAACTACCACAATAGTGACATTTACTAGGTGTTTGGTGTTTTGTACTAAAAATCCACAAACATTTTGGATTTGACTCCACAATAGATCCGTGCTTGCTTTGTAAGAAAACGCTATTTAAATGCTGCTACTGAAAATATGGCCCATGGACTGGGAGCGTGGGCCCTACCCAGACCCCACAACTTAACAGGCGTAGTTCCCGGGTCAAGCTGGCTTCTTTCCTTTAGGATGGGTTGTTTCCAAGGAGGAAGCAGCTCACCTTTTGCCTGCTAGGTGCCCCTGTGTATGAAAGTTTGGGAAGCACTTTGAAATGGTTTATCCTTTAATTACGATCCAGGAAGAGGTAACCTCTTTACACAGTGGGGAGCAGGCTCTTGGGGTTCCCATGCCCCAGTTTGGGACATATTGGCCAAGTGAAGGTTGCGTCTCTATAACATGCCAGGAAGCAGGAGACACCCTCTTTTGATCAGCTTCCCAGGTGGGTGGATTAGTGATTAGGCACCTGAAACTCTAGTAATTGCTAACACTTACTGAGCCTTACTGTGTACCAGACACTAAGTGCTGCATGTGGATAACTCCTTTAATCCTCATATCAAACCCATTTTACAGAAGAGGAAATTGACGTTTGCAGAGATAAATAACTTGGCCACATCACAGAGCTGGGAAATGGCAGAGCCACACCCAGACGTCAGGCAGAGAGCCCCAGGGAGGCCTGTCAATGGGTGGTCATCCTAGGTTTCTATCGGTAGCCCACCCGCCTTCATCAGGGTCGGTTCTTCCGTGTTTGAAAAGAGAACAAAGCGGGGGTGGGTGGGTGGTCCTGGTCCCACATGGTGCAGGAGGTCACAAGGAGGGACACTTAGAGATTGGTCTAGGTCACCTCTTCTCAAGCCTGGAGAACAGTGGCATCAACATCACCTGGAGACTTGTCAGAAATGCAGATTCTCACACCCAGTCTTCCCACAGCCGAGATCTCTGGGGGAAGGAGGATCTGTGTTTTAACAAGTCCTCCAGGGATTTTTTTTTTTTTTTTTTGAGACAGAGCCTCTATTCTGTCACCCTGAGTAGAGTGCAGTGGTGTCATCATAGCTCACTGCAACCTCAAACTCCTGGGCTGAAGGGATGCTCCTGTCTCAGTCTCCCGAGTAGCTGGGACTAGCTACAGGCATGTGCCACCATGCCTGGCTGATTTTTCTATTTTAGTAGAGACGAGGTCTTGCTCTTTTTCAGGCTGGTCTCAAACTTTTGAGCTCAAGTGATCCTCCCACCTCGGCCTCCCAGAGTGCTAGGATGATAGGCGTGAGCTACTGTGCCCAGCCCTCCAGGGAATTTTGATACTCTGCTAAGGTTTGAGAACCACTGATCTAGCCCAACACTGTCATTTTTATATCTGGGGAAACCTAGATCAGGAGTAGGAGGGGCTTCCTCCCAGATGGCTAATGGAAGAATCCAGAAGACTGATGTTCTTCTCCCACCCAGATATTTGAGCTCACTGCGCATTGCCGTGTTTACACTGGAGTCCAAACAGGCCAACACGATAGGGACTTCACACCCCAAATGAAGTCCCACCGTGAGGCCTGACCCTGGGGGAGTTAGGAAACAGTCTGTTCCCAGTTGCTTTTCACGACTGGATCCTTGTCTGCAACGTCTCTTGCCAGGGGATGGTCCGTCCTGCAGCCCATCCTAAGCACATCTTGCTCGGGGAGGTGCGAAAGCACATAAACCCGGCAAGCAGATTTGGATTCCCCTCTTGGCTTCCCCATCCTGTAGCTTTGGGACCTGGGCCAAGTGCTCAGTGTCCTTTGTTAGGAAAGAGATGCTCTCCGCCTGCCTGGTGGCATTACTGTGCCTACAGAATGATGCTGGCCACCTTGGAGCTGGTCCTTCCTCTGGCGTAGGGCAGAGACAGGGCAGAGCCGCCTTCTCAGGCCTATTCTTGAGGGAAAGAAGTGCAGGGTCTGAATTCTCCAGCTCGGGACGTGGGTCAAGTGCAAAGTCAATAAAGGCAGCGCCAAATGTCAGCGCCACAAGTAATGGAGCCGAATGGTTGCAAACTGCTAAGAAAGGAGAAGGCCAGGTTTGCTTAGGATGAGCTGCAGAGGGGTCTCTCCACCCACAGCTAATCTGAGCGTCATCCTGCGGTCCGGCCACTTTCTCCATGGAAAAACAGTCTCTATTATTTTTCCGAAGTGTGGATTTGGACAAGCCCATTGAGACCTCGAACACGTGCGGCGTCTTTGCGGCTGCTCTGGCCACTTAAAGCAGCTGTAGTTTTAGAGCCCCCGAGGGGCTCAAAGTCTTTGCTGACTTTAGGAAATAAATGTTATTTGATTGCTGTGTATCCCTGTCATGGGAGTGGGCTGGCTGTTGCCACCGTCTTATGGGGATGGTGGGAGATGACAAAGGGTAAGCCGGTTGCTCCTGGGCACGTGGTGAGGAAAGGATTCTGTTTTGCTGGAGTTTAGGGTTTTCGCATAAGAGGTGGTGGTCCAGTTTCCCGCCCAACCTCACAGCACAGCCCAGGGACAGGGGTCTCACTCTGGGCTCCCAGCAGTCCCTCCAAGACCGTGGCCTGACCGGGGAAGAGGCTTTAGGGTCTTCATCTGGGACTGTCCTGCTTCCTTACATCCTCAGAGCCTGTTGACATGTGTCCTTGGCTCTGGCCTCTGCTTGGTCCTGCCACTTCTGACGCCTTATGTGTTGCTCCCTGGAGGTAGTTGGCTTAGTGGAAGGAGCACAGCCTTTAGAGTAAGGCAGACTAGGTTTGAATCCTGGCTCCCCACTTACTAGCTGTGTGACCCTGGGAAAGTCACGTAACCTCTCTGAGCTTCCAGTCCTCATTTGTAAAATTGGGAACCAGAGTACATAGGGATTGTTGTGTGGATTAAATGAGACAATGTATGCAAACCACCTGGCACAAAGCACAAGTAGGAGTTTGTTATGGTGATGGTTGGGTGACGGTGGTGGCGGTGGCGGTGGCTCTGGACCCTTGATCTCAGCCTGCTCCCCTGGTGGGGCCTGACCTGGGTGGGTGGACATCCAGGGAGGTGCCCCCATGTGACAGACCTCAGGCCCCCCTCCTCGTGTCCAGCTCCTGTGGGCACCTGCCTCCACGCCCTGCCCCCCTCTCCCTGGCCTGGTCCTAGCCTTCCAGCCACATTCCCAGACCACGTGGATTTGCCTGGTGTCCCCGGGGAGGCAGAGCCTGTCTGGGGGCGCCATAGACAGAGAAGTTTTGGGGGAGATGAATCCTGAAGAGAAGGTGGGGAGACAGCCTCAGGGGCCCAGCAAAGCAGGGGGACACACACTCACACCCACCCACACCCAGACGCACGCCCATACACCCGTGCAAGGACATACCCATCAAGAGACAAGAGGGGGCTCACTTTTGGTGAGTTTATCCAGGATTTTATAATCAGAAAATCCAGAAAGAGCCTATTTTAATTCCAGCATCAAAAAATATCAGTTTTATATCATTCTGGAAAATATCATTTTGTTGTGAATTGCAGTGTGCCGGCTGGGACAGTGGCCGGGGCATCAGCATGTCCGATGCTTAGAGCCTCCAAAGGTTGGAAGTTGGCCCTGGGGGTTAAAGAGCCGGCTGAGCCAGAGCCTATTCTGAACGTTTCCTGGCAGGGGGACTGAGAAGGGCTGGTCAGGACCCGAATCAGCTGGTGGACAGACAGGGACCAATCAGAGACTGTTGCCGGGGAAACGTGGCTCCATCCAGTTCCTGGGGGCCGGGGAGGGGGATGATCCAGCCCGCCCGCCCCACACTCCTTTCTCACGCTCCGCAGCTCAGGGGCCGTCTTCTGTTCATCCCTCTCTCTCTCTCTGTCATTCCCGAATAGATGTCATCCTACAGATGTCCGACGTGAAATTGCATTGGCAGTCACAGGAAGTGGGTCTGTAGTGGGCACAGGATTGAACCAGGAAGGCAGACATAGCCGATTTTTATGATGGTGCATCCCGGTGGGGTGGATTCAACATCACGCCATGCCATGTGGGGGGCTGGGGCAGTCCAGCATTTTCTAGGACTTTTGCTGGGAGAATGAAGCCCCGGGGCGCAGTGCCAGCCCGCCGGGGGCGAGATTGGGAGCAGCCCATTAACCACGAGTGGCCGATCTGCGCTGCACCTGCTCCCGTGGCCCCACTGGGCGCTGGCGGCCGTGTTTCCTGAACTGACGCAGGGCTCCGCCTGTGTGGGCCTAGCTTGCAACATCTTTCCACAATAAAACCGTGATGGAAGTTAATTGCCTGCATCGCTTTGCAATTGAACAGGTCCATAAAATGTTTATGGGATGCAGCCAAGGGGGCTGAATGGGTGGCTGGTGCTTGGCTTTGGGCTAACATCTGCGGGGGTGGGTATCTCTAGGCTGGGAGGGATCTTAAGAATCTCTGACGTTGACCATTCAGATCAACTTTTCCCAGAGCTGTTCCACAGCCTTTAGAGGTCATTCACTTGGGAATTCTTGCTGGTGGGTATCAAGTCTGCTAAACTTCCTCAGCTTCCTCCGTTAACACTGAGAACATTCCAGTTCCTGAGACGGTAAGTAGAAACCACCTGATATGTGGTTGGGTTGGTTTTACTGTCGCTATCTGCTGCAACAAAATAGCCTTGAGTCTCGCTGGCTTGGGCAACACAGGTTTACTCGTCACTCACGCTGTGTCTCCAGCGAGATCTCTGCTCCACACAGTCACTCAGGGGCCCCGGCTGGAGGAGACATCATGGAGGACATGTAATCCTTGAGGTCTCTGCGGCAGGAGGGTGGGATAGATGAGGCATGCTGGCTTTAACTGCCTTGACCTGGAAGTGACACATGTCATTTTTGTCACAGTCTTTGTGTGGACAAGACACAAACTCTTTTTCCTCTGTTCTGACCCCATAGACATCAACACGGAAGACTTTTGTGACTCAATGTGTGGGGATTTCTCCCCACCAGCAACCAAATGCTCACTTCTGCAGCAGACACCAGCTGGGGGCGCTCCACCTGGAGGTAGCGTCAGATCCCGCCAGATTGAGGGCTCAGTCCCCAAGACTCCCCCACTTCCCATGCCAATCACAAGCCCCTGTGCGTCTGGCTGACCAGTTATGTATTGGGGTTCCCAAGACCTCCTCCTGGGGTTTGATTAATTTGCTAGAGCAGCTCACAGAACTCAGGGAAACACTGACTTACATGTCCTGGTTTATTATAAAGGATATCACAAAGCATACAGGTGAAAAGATGCGTAGGGCGAGGTATGGGAGAAGGGGCGTGGCGTGGCACTTTCAAGCTGCCATGTCTTCCCCAGACATGCCACCCTCCGGGAACCTCTATGTGTTTAGCTCTCCAAACCCTGTCCTTTCGGGATTTTATGGAGGCCTCGTTACATAAGCATGATTAATTAAATCCTTCGCCACTGGTGATCAACTTAACCTTCAGCCTCTTTCACCTCCCCGAGGCTGGGGGTGGGGCTGAATGTCCCAACCCTCTAATCTGGCCTTGGTCTTTTCGGTGACCAGCCCCCATCCTGAAGCTACCTAGGGGCTGCCAGCCGTCAATCAACTCAAAGCATACAGAAAGACACTACTTTGTATTGGAGGACTTGTATGCCAGGAAAGGGGACGAAGACCAAATACACATTTCACAATCTCACGGTCCAATGGCAAAACCGGTTACCTGGTTCCAAGCTACGCACAACGGAGGCAGGGACAACAGGTGTGTGCGTGCAGCCCAGGGCCCCTGGGCTTGCCTTGCATCCTGGGAGGTGGCAGCACGTGGTGGTGGTGGGCACCCTCTCCATTTACCTTGCTGGGGGGTGGTGTCCACCCTCTGGCCTCCAGGGGTCAGCTCACCTTCGGAAGGTGATGACACGCATTCGTAACAAAGCAGACCCAAGGGCATCTACTCTCTAGGGAACAATTCTCCTCCTACAGATTCCATGAAATCCGTCCTCCCAAACGGAGCAGCAGCAACTCAGTGCTGTCCCCAGATGGGCTACCTGAATCACTCAGAAAAGGTAAAAACAGGAGATTCTGAATGGGCAGGTCTGCAGTGGGGCTGGTTTTGGGAAAAGCTCTCAGGCTGCCGGTGCAGACAAGGAAAGATCCATGAGTGACTTGTTCTGCGGAGGAGCCAACATTGCAAGATTCCTGAGGAGTGACAGTGTGTCCTGTCCCCGTCCTTGCAGACTGTGGGCAGAGGCTCCCACAGCACTGCACGTGTGCAACGCACTTTTGCTTACACTCCTCTAACGTTTATCATGTGCCTGCTGCTTCCCAGGGTCTCCTTTGTTCCCCGAGGCAATGTCTAAACGCAGGTTATAATTATGACGGTGATTGTGTTACCCATATTTTACAGAGGAGCAAGTGGGCTAAAGTTGCAGATCCAAGTGACCAAACTGGGTCTGAAACTCATTTCTCCCAACGTTATACGTGGCAGTCTCCCCTTTACATCCAGCCACCTCTGACCAGATCCTGGGCCTCCGGAAAGGTAATGCTCCCCCTCCTTTTGGGGAAGGGCTTTCTCCCCACCCTAACTGCTATACACCTTCTATTCCAAGTCCTTTTGGTGCAGATCTGATGGGCTAATGAACAAGGAGCTGATATCTGGCCTCAGTATCACAGCTGGAATAAATGATGGGTCCCCCTTTTATTTAATCAAAGCAAATTTAAGGCTAGAAGTCATGAGGCTTGGATCGTTCAGTGGAGCACATTGTATGAGAACGGAGGTCACAGCAAACACCGTAGACAGGGTGGATTTATGCGCTTACTGTGACAGGCTTTGAGCAGATAGTGAAAAATACCTGGTACTAAAAAAATCAGAATATAAGTCTTGTACTAAAAAAGTCAGTAGAACACAACAACATGAATAAATCTGAAAAGCATTATTCTGCTAAACAGAAGTCTCAGACCAAAGAGTTTACAGTGTATGATTTCATTTATATGAAGTGCTAAAACAAGCCAAGCTATAGCGCTAGGAGTCAGATCAGTGACAGCCTCCAGGGTAAAGACATGCAGGTGACTTTCTGGGTGATGAAATATTCTGCGTCTTGAGAGAGGTGCTGGTCACATGGGGATTTGATTTGTCAAAACTGATTGGATTGTGCAGGTAAGATCTGTGCTTTTGGCCATAATTAAATTATCTCTAAAAACTACAAGGCAGTACACTAATGCGGTATCCTGGAAGATGGAGGGTAGTGAAGTAACTTGAACGAGAGTCACTTTTTCTTTTTTTTTTGAGATGGTGTCTCGCCCTGTCACCCAGGCTAGAGTGCAGTGGCGTCATCATAGCTCTCAGCAACCTCAAACTCTTGGACTCAAGCGATCCTCCTGCCTCAGCCTCCCGAGTAGCTGGGACTACAGGTGTGAGCCACCACACCTGGCTAATTTTTCTATTTTTGGTAGAGATGGGGTCTCACTCTTGTTCAGGCTGGTCTTGAACTCCTGGCCTCAAGTGATGCTCCCACCTCAGCCTCCCAAAGTGATGGGATTACAAACGTGAACCTCTGTGCCCGGCCCAGAGTTGTTTTTTTTCGAACAAAGGCACTATATAGGCTAGAGGCCCTAGAGGAGGCTCTGGGGGTGAATGGTGACTGTAGGCACATTGGTACTTAAAGATTGAACAAATATAAGACACACAAAGAAAGAAGACTGATAAAACAGACAGAAGGAAGAAACAGCACAAGGAGATGATGGGTTTCCAGCCAAGAAGGGATCTTAAGCCTAACCTTAACCCTAAAATTAAGCCTATACATACCCCTAATCCTAGGCCTGGTCTTAGCCCTAGCCCTAGCCCTAACCTTAATCCTAACCACAGTCCTAAAAACAACCCCAACTTCAATCCTAAATCTAACACAAACCCTAACCCTAGCCCTAAACCTGATGCTAGATCCAAGAGGGGGTTGAAAAATGCACCCAATGATGCCGACGTTAAACTTTCCTGTTTGTTCTGCTGCACCCAGGCCGAATGCGTCTAGAGGAATTGGAAAAATGGGGCAGAGAGAGAATCTCAGCCTCCTGCTGCAGAGGCGACTTTCAGCATAAATCATCACCTTCCAGAAGGAACCCAACATGTTGTCTAACAAGGAAATCTAAATGGAATCTTTCCTGAGATGAGGGCACACGGTGTTGTCAGCAGCACAGGCTCGAAACAGACACAAGAATCACAAATGTCAGGGCTGCAGGGGGCTGTCGGGCCATCCCTCAGGCCCTCTGGCTTGACAGACAGGAGACTGAGTGCCAGATGGGTAGCAAGTGACTCGCCTGAGGTCCCTGGGGAATTAGAATTCCATTCTGTGTTCTCCCCAGCAATGCCGGCTTCCGGCATTTGTCAGACGGGGTGATCAGGTCAAAAATGTTCCATCAGGCCACCTCCAGGGCCTCGTCTGAATGCCCGGTTGCACAACTCCAGGGGACACTGTTCATTGTGTATTTCATGTGAGCAGCACCCTCTCCTCCATGCAGTGACATTTCTATTGAAGACTCTGTGCAGTCTCCCCTGGAGTTGGGCCATGGAAAAGCCCTTCTTGCACCAGAAAACTGGAATGTATTCTACAACAGCAGTCCCCAACCTTTTTGGCACCAGGGACCGGTTCATGGAAGACAATTTTTCCGTGGATGGGGGCTGGGGGAGTTGTGGGGTAGGAGGGGCAGGGGACGTGGGGCTCAGGCGGTGACACGAGCCATGGGGAGCAGCTGTAAATACAGAGGAAGCTTTGTGCTCACCGGCTGCTCACCTCCTGCTGTGTGGCCCCGTTCCTAAGTTTCATGAAAGACAAATTTTTGCACGGAGAGGGGTGGAGCTCAGGTGGTGATGTGCGGCCAGATTCCTAACAGGCTGTGGACCGGCACCGGGCCGTGGACTGGGGGTTGGGGACCGCAGTTCTAAAATTATGGGAGTGTCTCCCAGAACCCAAGGAGGGCTGGGCAGACATCTCATCTGACTGTCTGTGTCTCTGAGAAGGCTGGGCTGTGGCCCTGGCTGAGGGATATGTAGCCCACCAGTATCTTTAAAATATATATTTATTACAAAATGTTTAAACACATGTAAAGTATATAAAATAACAGATAAGAAACTATGGTACCCATCACTCAGCTCAACAAAACAAAGCTTTATCAATAGCTTTGCAGTCCCCTGCCCACCCCTCGTGAATGATGTCTTCCTTCCTGCTCCTGGGCTCCCAATATCTTTGGTTGCATCCAAACCCGGCACTAGTGGGGTGGGAAAAGAGATGGTGGTGGGGGAGGGCCTGGGTTTGGGCATTTGACAAGGTGGGGGTAGGGCTAGCTTGTTGCCATGGGCTGATGGCTGGGGGACCCTTGGCGTGACAGGCAACCAAGGCCACAGTGAATCTATCACTTTTACAGCTCTGTTCCTGGCTGTCTCTATCCGCCTCCCTCAGGAGCTGGGCAGGGCTGAATGAAAACTTCCAGGCCCTGTGGCAGGTTGTGTTCCCCAAATAGGGCCTCTGCAAGATTTCTGGGCCCACACCTTGCCACTTCTCTATCAAGAGGTGAAGTCTATTAGAAAATGTTACACAGCTTCCCCCGGCGCTCTCGGGCCATTCATGCTTATAACCTGGCCGCCATGCTGTGAGGAAGCCAGGCAGCCACGTGGGCAAGCTGTTCACGGCTGAGCCATGCAGAGCCCCAGCCGGCATCATCCACCACGTACGTGTGAGTAAGTGAGCCCCCAGAGGTTCCCGCCCAGCCTTGGAGCTGCCCCAGCAGGCCTGAGTGGTGCAGAGGTGAGCTACCCCAGTGAAACCCTACCCAAATTGCAGATTCACCCTATCCAAATTGCAGACTCATGAGAGACAAAAAAAAAAAAGATTTTATGCACTAAGTTTGGAATGGTTTGTTATGCAGCAGTAGCTGGCTGGAACACAGGCCCTTCTTTACTGTAAGTCACAACAGAGCCTGGCCTGAGGAGCCAACCTCTCTTTGTGTCCCTTACCTGGACCTCTCTCTGCCCCCAGCTTTGTTCTTGTGGGGAAAAGATTTTCTACTCTGTTTTATCATTTCAAACCCCAGGAGAGAGCAAAGCAGGAGTTCACTGGTCCAGGCCTGTGGAATCTCACTTTACTCTTCCAACCAAAGACTCTACCCTAACGTAGAAAGGAGTGGATGGGGCTTTAACTCCGTGTACCCTTGTGTCCCCATGTGTCCCTCACGTCCTAAGATAGGAGAAAGGACGCTGGGTTTGTTCCCACCCTATACACCAAATTTCCTGAGTAGTCTTCCTGATTTCAAACATTCTCTTCCTTTGCTCTGCACACCACCAAAATGCCCCAGAAGTTCCAATCCTTTGGAAAATACATGCCCGAATGAATAAAGCCAGTAAACATTGTGAGTAAAATGCGTGCATCCCAGAAAACGGACGCTGGCTCATCAACGACCCTCAGAGGCCCGCACCTGCATATATATGGGCACGTGGGGTGCACTTTTGAGCAGCAAATGTGGGAACGCAGCTCTAGTATATTAGCCCCAGCCATCGTGGAGCAAAGCTCAGCTGCCACCGGGTTTAAGGGGACACCGGTGGCCTGTCTTTATACTTGGCTGCTTGCTTACTTTGCCTTGTAATGCGATGGTGCTTGAAGTGTGTTTGAAATTCTTTAGCTATAAAATTTTATTTCCGCATAAAAATGAATAGCAAGGTCAGGAAAAGAAAAGCGATTTCAAGCCTTGCTGTGCAAGAGGAATTTTGATTTTTAAAGGAAGGTGACAATCCCCAGGTAAACATTTCCATGCAGTCTCAGCCTCTGCTCACAGCAGGGGGCTGGGAAATCTCCGCTGTTGGGCCAGGCGAATTGCTGGGTGGCCGGCCAAGAGATACCTGAAAATATCAAGAAGACTAAGGCACTGCAGATCACAGTGGATCCTTCTCACAAACGGGAGGGGAGCGGTGTGTCCCCACCTTCCACAGACGAATGACTCAGGAGACAAGGCAGACGCGTTGCTGTCTTTTCCTGGAATTTTATATTCTTCTCGTGTACTTTTGTTCTTTTCAATAAAAGTGGTGCATTCAATCTAAATCCAACTGTGATTGTTTCTTGTTTACTCCCAGGATGTGTGTGCATTTTTTTTTTTAAAGCAAATAACATCGCAAATCAGAGAATGTTCTTTGTCAATACTCCCCAGATATGGAGTTTTTGTCTATCAAATATGGTCCCTGGAGGTCTGTTTAGGACAGGCAGGGCCTGTTTCTGGCACTTTCTGGGAGTGAGAAGCGAGGATCAGAGGCCTGGCTTGGGCTAGGCTGGGGCGAAGGAGGCCCTGGGAGAGTCAAGGGGCTCCTAGGGAGGGACAGGGCTTGTCCCTGAAGCTGGGCTGGGGTAGGAGAGGGTGGGCATGGGAATATGACTCTCCCCATTCAGTATAGTTCAGCTCAAGTCAGCAAGTGTTTACTGAGCACCTACTATGTGCCAAGCCCCATGCTAAGCTTCCCCCACGCCCTCACGATAGCCATTCTGCTTATCTTCTGTGAAGGCCCCAGCCCCTCTCTTTCCCCTAGGGGGCCTTTTCTGTTCCTGGGGGCCTGGATTTGACCCCCACCAAGGTATATTTCCCATCAGCCTCTTCCTCTCTTAGCTGCAGAACTTGGTACAAAGTAGTAGCTCAGTAAAACTTTTCAGCATTGAATTAAATGGAATACACTAGGATGTAGTGGATGTTCACCCAGAGGACCAATGCTGGGGTGATGGAAGGAAAGCTATTACCACAATCCATCACCGCAGAGCAGGTGGTAAAACATGCTGTTATCTCAGAAGATGGGAGGAGGCATTTGATCAAATTCCATAGTGATTCTCTCCATCCCTGACTTTTATTTATTGCATCAATAAATTATGGTGATAATCAGAGAAATAGCAGAAAGATTGCCTGCAATTCTACCTTCTAAGGCAGAAGCCACCTTCATTTTTCCCCCCCATCTTCCTTCCCTGTTCTTGTTCATAGGCATAGTTTTTACATTGTTGTAACATCCTTTTGTTTTCTGCTTGAAAGAATCAGGAGTATTTGTTCAGGTTGTTCCATTATCTTTATGATTACAGTCTCTGACGGCTGCACGATTCTCCGTGGGGTGGATGTATTGTAATTTACTTAATGTTTTTCCTAGTATTGGCAGTATGGGCTGTTCCCAAATCTTCCTTTTGATCGTCAAAATTATAAAATTGTCTTTTATATTCAGTTACAAGACGGTTGTGTACATGCTTTTTGTTCTATCTTTCCTATGGCTTGTGTGGTGAGTGCGCTACCATATTACAAAGGATTATAAAGGAGAAACGAAGAGGCCAGGAGGTGACAAAGGAAGGAAAAGAGGCACAACCTGAATTTGAGTCCATTCTTTTTTTTGAAACTAACTTCTTTGCCCTTTCCACAATTCTATATTGCTTTTTAGATTTTACAGAAAAAACTGCAGTGAATATTTTAGAATAGCTTGCTTTTTTCTTTTGAATCAATTCTGTAGGTCAAGTTCCTAGACGTGGGATCACTGGGTCAAAGGGTAGGAGCGTTTTTGAGGCTGTTGATGTTCATTGTCAACATGGTTTGCAAAGGGGTTGTTTCGAGCCGTCCTCATTTACGTGGTTTCAACAATGCACGCAAGATTCTTTTTTTACTGCAACCTCGCTAACATTGAGTATTAGAAGGAAAAGGTTTCTGAGCTCGTTTACAACGTATAAATGATTTCTTATTGAAGTTTTAATTGACATTTCTTTGATTGCTGTGAGGATGAACCATTGTAAAATAAGTTTCCTCTGTTGTGTGAATTGTGTTTTCTCGTTTGAGGGACGTACTTCCCGCATGCTTCCACAGCCACCGTCCCCCAGCCATATATTAGATGTTTTTAAGACTTGGAAATTAACACTTTGTTGGGCATATTTAAAGCAATTGTTTACCCTGGTAGTTCCCTTTTCATTTTAATTGTAGTACTTTCAGGACTTCTATGTGTTTTTGATTGAAGATCTTCTCATTTGTGATTTCTTGTATTACTTCAAAGGTTGGAAAGTAATACTAATAATACCATCAAAGAAGGGATAATCACTCAATTTTAGTTTTTTATTTCTATTATATGATATTTTTGTATTCATCTCTTTAATCAACATGGAAAAAATGACAGTATTTATCCCCTCCCAACCGACCCCCACCACGGAATATGAGAGTGGCAGAGTATTTATTAAAAGACCACCAATTATGAATGAATGGAGGGAAATGCCATGTTTTTGGCTGGGAGATTAGGTACTAAGAAGTGTATTATTTTCAAGTTAGTTTATACATTTAAAATCACGTAAATTGAAAGCCCTAAGGACATTTTTAGTGGAGTTTTGTCAAAAGGATGCTTGAATTCACCCGGAGGAACATGGTAGATTCCATTTTTGATCCCAGCAGAGCACTCCCTGTTTCTGTAAGAGGACACATTGGGTCCATTGCCACGTGACTCGCCTGCCTCTGGTGGGAGCAATACACGTCCTATCCACCGACAGTGGGCCTGGCCATGTGACTCCCTCTGGCCAATGGCACGTGAGTGGACGGACAACACAACCGAAGCTTTCCCAGGCATGTGAGCTCCTGACAGCCCTCTTGCTCCTGCTCCTGCTCCGCACGTCCCGGACGCAGGCTGATTCCTCAGCCCAGGTCTGGATTGAGAAGACACACGGAGCAGCACACAGCTGACTTTGCAGTTGGGAGCTGCTGAGATATGGGAGTTATTTGCTACTGCCGCAAATCTTGCGAAAGCTGACCAATACAGTGAATGAAAAGTCTAGAATATAAAGTAATATTTTAAGAAACAAAGAGCTTTGGAAGATATGAAATAAATTAGACCCAAAAGTTAAAACTCACATTAGAGCCAATTACTTAATAGAATATACTATATGCTAAAGCAGGAATCACAAATCATGAGAAAAAGATTACTTGATTTATAATATTGAAGAGTGGATTAGCAATTTGGCAAAAAATTATGTATATATTTATAACATGTAGCAAAAAAAAAATACCTGAAGGGAAAACTCTAAAATGAGTCATAGGGTGTTTTATCATTAACGTCTTATAATTTTTGCATTTGTCCTAGCACAAGGCTTAGTGCACTCAATAAATCTATTTCGAACAAGAATTTCATCTCCTTCCTTCTTTAGGAAAAGGTTTAACCTTTTGAAGCATTCATGTCCCCCAGGAGAGAGAATTACAAATTATTTTCTGTGCACATCCTTGCCTGCCCTGGTATTTCGCAAAGGGCTCTGGGTGAATCTATTTCTTCAGAAAATGGCATCAAGTCCAAAGTCACATTTATTTCTGGTCTGCACATCATCCCAAGTATTTTGTTCAGGCTAAGGAGGCACCCAGCTGTTTTTCTCTTGGGTAGAGTCTCATTATGGTTGGCTGCTGTGCCCACACTCTTGGTATTTTGAGCAGAAAGGCCTTCAATACAGGTAATTAAGTACTTCCAGAACTGTTGGAAGGGCTGGAAGAATGAAATTTAGGGAGCTGTCATTGCAGCTGTGTTGTCTCAGAGATCAGGCAACTGCTACTGTCCCCAGGGTCAGGGAGCTGCAGGAGACCTCCGCTGTTGACCACTGCTGACATCACAGCCACGAGCTGGTGACCAGACAGTGATGCTTGGAGTCCAGGAGCCACAAACACTCCTGTCTGTTGGAGCCCGAGTGTCAGGTTGTTGACGTCTCCTTCGGTCTCTCTTTTGTCTGCCAAATCTCGTGCATTGTTTCTCCCCGGCTGCACCTAACATGCACACAGAACCTAAGCAGCAAAGGGGTCTGGGAAATGCAGATTTTAGCTTTCTGTCCCTTTGCACTGGGAGCCGTGGGCACAGAGAAATATAGCACGTCTTGCAAGTGGAAGCTCAGTGCAAATTTAAAAATATCAAGCACCCCGAGCTACCAGTCATCTCCCTGTGTCTCCCTCACCTTTGGTACCCGTGACAGTCATGACAGTGTGGGAGGCATGTTTGCTCAGAGGATGGATGGGCAGGGTCCTAGTCACTGGCTGCAAATGCCAGTTTTATATTTTGTTATCTAGGGATGGTAGCACAGACGGACACTCCAAAGGGACGTGGTTATTAAGGGACTCTCTGCGGACGTGGACGGCAGTTCCTGTGCCATTCTCCCTGTGCCACATCGCTTAGCCACAGCTGCCCGAACAAAGTACCACAGATCCGGGGGCTTAAACAACACAGACGTATTTTCTCATGATTCTGGAGGCGACAAGTCCTCGATCAAGGTGTCAGCAGGGTTGGCTCCTCCTGAGGCCTCTCTCCTTGCCTTGCAGACGGCCACCTTCTCCCTGTGTCCTCATGCGTGTCTTTCCTCTGTGCGTGTCTGTGTCCTAATCTCTTCTTCTTCTAAGGACACCAGCATACAGGATGGGGGTCCACCCTAATGACCTCATTGTAATTTAATTATCTCGTTAAAGACCCCATCTCCAGATACGGTTACATTCTGAAGTATTGGGGACACACTCCGGCCCACGATGCTCTCCCTGTGATGCTACAGGCCTCCAGCCCCCGGCCACCTGCACAGGGACACGTAGCTTTTCTGTCTGCTCGTGTTTCTGTCCTACCACGGGGGCTCTGTGCGGCGCCTGCTGCTTCTGCAGCTTCTCCCGTTCTGGCAGCAGTGCCACCCCCCACTGTGACGCGATTCCTATGGCACAGAGAGTGCCCAAGGACTCTGGACTCAAGCCCGCTGTGTCTACTTGGGCAAGTGGCTTTATCTTCCCGAGGTTACATTTCTTCCTCTGTGAATCGCAGATAAGAATGCCTGTCCCACAGGGTGGAGGGATAGTCCCTGGGAGCGCTGGGGGATGAGCCCAGCGGGTGCCGTGTGTAGAATAGGCACCTGCCACGTGTGACCTGTCTTTTGTCCTTTCCCCAGCGGGGGTTTCTGAAGCTGCGGAGCTGTTCTTTCCCCTACGTGAGGATGACACTTGCATACTCTGGCCTTTTTGTGACTGTAGTTTTCAAAGAGCTCTGTGCAAGTCCCAAGGAACCAGGCCCTGGGACACTTGAAGGCTAGGGACATGTGCGTGTCCCCAACATGGCTTGTGTCCGTCTCTGTCACCTGTTTCCATCGTCTCCATCTGCATTATCTGGATGGACCTGGTGGGATCACATGAGCCCATAAAAGTGGAGAACTTTCCTGGCTGAGTCAGAGAAATTCCAAGTGGGAAGGATCCCGCCTCTGCCACTGCTGGTTGGAAGGGGAGGGAGCCACGAGGTGAGGAATGTGGGGCCTCTAGAAGCCGGGAACGGCCCTGGGCCTCAGAGACTGGGGATTCTGCCAACCACCAAATAGGCGAGGAAATGGATTCTCGCCTGGAGCCTCCAGAAAGGAACACAGCCTGCCGACACCTTGGTTCTGGTCCAGTGAGACCCATGCCAGACTCCTGACACACGGAACTGTAAGGTAATACATTTGTACTGTTTAAGCCACTAAATTGTGGTAATTTGTTACAGCAGCAACAGAGAACTAATACAGTGGATAAAGAGGTGATGGACCCCTCTGATCCCCTCTTTCCCGGCACCGTGTCTCGGCTCAGTGTGGCCTCCTACCATGTACGCGGAAGAGTCCACGTGGAGTTGGACAGATCTGTGATCCAACCTCACTCCACCTTGTCCTTGGTCTTTGTCCTCTGTCATAAAGACTGTAAACTCATGCTAATTATACGTATTTATGCATTAGAGTCAACACCTGCTTTTGTTTTTTTTTTGAAACAGAGTCTCACTCTGTTGCCCAGGCTAGAGTGCCATGGCATCAGCCCAGCTCACAGCAACCTCAAACTCCTGGGCTCAAGCGATCCTACTGCCTCAGCCTCCCGAGTAGCTGGGACTACAGGCATGTGCCACCATGCCCGGCTAATTTTTACTATATATTTTTAGCTGTCCAGATCATTTCTTTCTAGTTTTAGTAGAGACAGGGTCTCACTCTTGCTCAGGCTGGTCTCAAACTCCTGACCTCGAGCGATCCTCCCACCTGGGCCTCCCAGAGTGCTAGGATTACAGGTGTGAGCCACCGCGCCCGGCCCAACACCTGCTTTTGGATTAGAGTTAATTTATGTAAACTCCTTGGCATATAGTAGTAATAGCCACCCAGGGCCTCTGTGTCATATAATCATACAATTCTGGTGACATTGGGGTCGTGTGGCCCAGCCATCCTGGCCCTTGACTTTCTGTGGTTTCCTTCCAGAATGGTCAACTCCTGGTTCAGCACAGGCCTCCTGGGGACGCTGACCCAGCGCAGGGTGGACCCACATGGCTGGCAGCTGGGCAATACTGGTAGTTTGATACCTTAAATGGCACCTTTGGAAAGAAGTGTGATTTATTCCCATCTAACAGGAGAGGGAAGTGGGGCACAGAAAGGTTCGGTAACCGGCCCATGATCACACAGGTAGACATGGAAGGGCCAGAATTCAAGTTCAAGTAGTCTGGGTCCAGAGCCAGTACTATTCACCATCACCCCACCCAGCCTCAAGAGGGGGACTCGCTCAGGACACTGCCGGTGTTTCTTGAGGCCACACTGGGTTGGGTTTTCAACCACCTTGGGTTGTCCTGGGCTTTGGGATCTCATGGCTGGGGTTGGAACAGGGATGACCCACGGGTCCCTGAAGCAGGACCCTTGCTATGTTCCTGAGGTGCAAGATGCGACCTCAGCTTCTGCCCCACAGAGAAGCCATCAGACACCCATTCCTTGCTCAGAAAACCTCAAGACAGCGGCTGCCTGGCTCTGAAGCATGAGTATGACTTGGCCTTCTAGGACATCTGTGACCTTCCTTGCTCCCCCCAGGAGCTGGCGCAGACTTGGGCAGGAAGCAGTGCCACCCTCCGTGCTTCCTTGTGAGTGTGGCACCTGCGTGGTCCTATCAAGGCCTGGCCTGCTGGGAGCTGTGCTGGAAGCCTGGAGAGAGGTTTGCTCAGCCTGCTTTTCCCACAAGGCCAGGCCTCTGGCATGTCCCCTGTGGAAGGTCCCCGAGCTGTCAGCCAGGCCAGTCTGGGTTCTGCTGAGCTATTTCGTTAGGATGTGCAGGTGGAGGCTTCCCTCTGGGCTGGGCTGTGGCTTCAGGCTGCCTTGGGTGCTGGGAGGAGGTGGCCCAGGCTGGGGGAACATGTTGTTTTCTGGGCAGTGGCTGTGATTGAGCCCTGAACTCTGGTTTTGGCTGTCTCGGGCTCTGCCTGTTGGCTGAAGTCTTCCCCGGGCTGCGCTAAGCACGGGCTGGGCTCTGTCGGGCTCCACCAGGGACTTCTTCACCTGCTGGGTGGGGGGGCTGGTGGGTGGGCTCGGCTGAGCTCTGGACTTCAGAGGTGCTCCCCTGGATGGCTCTGGATTGGTAGCACAGGGTGGCCTGGTCCTTCCTGTCCTCAGGTGAGCTGGCCTCCCGTTCTGGTCTCCAGCTGGGTTGGGCAGTAGGCGGGACTTGGCTAGAATCCGGGCTGGGCTGTTTTGGTTCCTGAGCCGGCCGGGCTGTTCTCTCTTCTGGGCAGAGTTGGCTTCAGGGCTCTAAGTTCTGGGCTGAGCTGGGAGGTATTTTTCCACGATGGCTACTCGGCTCCAGAAATCAAAGGATCAGGTTTCAAGAGCAAACACCGTGTCCCAGGTGGAGTGGGAACATTTTCATTTGACCATCAAATACCTTGTGAGAGCTTTGGGGACCAACCCACCATGCGGCCCCTCCTGGGAAGAGCAGGACTGGCAGGATCCTTGACCCAGCTTGGGGGTGGGGAGTGTCAGGGCTCAGAGTTACAGGGGGCTGGTGGGGGGGCAGTTGGGAGTTGACAAACAGGCTTGTTGATCTGGCATCTTGGATGACTTGCTGGGTGGGAGTTGCATGTGAGTGTGTGAGTGTGAGTGTGTGTGTGCGTGAGTCTGTCTCTGAGCATGCGGATACAGGTCCGTGGGGGCAAATGGACCCACCTAATTCCTGCAGTTCCTCCCTGGTTGGCCACAGAGCTGATGTGACTGACAGAGGGGCAGGGTCTTGCTCCTTCCTGCCCCAAGAGGCCCACTGAGTCACTGGTGTCCCCTCCCCAGTGGCACAGTCCCAATGGTCAGAGGCTGCACAGACCCAGGGTGTGCTGCTGACAAGCAACTTGAGCCAAGGGAACCGTGAAGTTGACACAGCTTTTACGCAGCTCCGGGCTCCTGGCCGCAGTCTGGGCAGCGCCCCCACCTGTCAGAACAGGGTACTGCAGCTGAGGGGGGGGGGAGATCTGGAGATGGAGCCCCCAGGCCGGGCCCACCCTGTTCCCCCCGGCCAGCCCCAGGGTGGCCTGGTGCTGGGTTTTGAACCAGGCTGTATCTGCATGTTCTTTCTGGAAAAACAAATTAAAAAATAATTTTAAATTAAATTTTAAAATTATCTTTTTAATTTTCCCTATGGCTGTTGGGTTAAGGTACAAAATTCAAGCCAAGCAGAAATGATATGCATAGTGTGTGTGAACGCAATTGTGTGTGTGTGTGCGTGTGTGTGTGTGTGTGTGTGTGTGTGTGTGTGAATGTGCACTGGTGACCGTAGGCCTCATAAACTACTTTTCATGGGGGTGGGGTTTGAAGCCACTTTTAAGAGTTCCCACGATGCATTCGCAACTGCCGGCCTGTCCAAAGCCCTCGCATGTGGCTTTAAATTCTGATGTTTTGGGGGTGGGTGGAGCGGAGGGGTTTGTGGGACTTGTCCTTGTCCACAGACTGAAGCTGGTGGACAAGTCTAGCGTTTGCCAGGAGGGCTGCATTTTGCATAACTATTCCTTTTCCCCCCACCCTTTTTGTTGTGATAAAATGTCCATATCATAAAATTTACTATCTTAACCATTTTTAAGTGCACACTTCGGTAGTGTAAAGTACATCCGCACTGTTGTGCAACCAATCCCCAGAGCTCTCTCTTCATCTTTCAAAACCGAGCCCCACCCGGGCAGGGCGGGGAACCTGCGGCCTTGGGGCCACATGGGGCCTTGTGGATCCTTGACTGCGGCCTTTTGACTGAATCCAGATTTTACAGAGCAAATCCTTTTATTAAAAGGGGCGCAGCGGAGAAAGATGAAGCTTTTCTTGCCTCTGGTGCTCAGAAAAGAACAACCTTCAACTCAGAAGGCCGCAGGTTCCCCACCCCCAGCGACCACTGCTCTGCTCTCTGTCTCTGTGATTTTGACAAAGTGCCTCGTCTAAGAGGAATCATCTAGCTTTTGTCTTTTTGCATAACTTTATTCCTCCAACAAAGAACAATAGATGACAATACACAGCTCAGTGGGTTTTATTATTATAACTTTTTAAAGATGTTTTCCCCTATAGAAAGAAATACACACATTTGAAAAGAAAACCATCCTTATTTGGCTTCTAGAAACAGTCTCTGCAGTAATGGGGCTGAGAAGGCGCGGGGAGGAGGCAGCCTCTGGCCTCAGATCTTTGGCTCCAGACGTCACCTTTGGGAGCTGGGACAGGGCCGGTCGGGAGGGATGGGGCACAGCGATGGCGAGGGAGGAGGCAGCCTTTGAGGGCTGGGAACAGACTGTGGGGCCCCTGGTCCAGCTCCTGCTTTTGCAGATGAGAAAAGGGAGGCAGGAACCACACAGCCTCCTCCTGCTGGCACTGAGCAGGGCACGCGGAGGGAGAAGGCTGGAGAAACGCCTTCCGGGCAGGTCGGAATCTCTGTGTTCCATTCCTGTTTGCTTGCGGCATGGGAGAGTGCAGGTGGGCGCCGGAATGGGCAGGCTTGGTGAGATGTGGTGAGATGGGGGGGCTGACCCCCGGGCTCGGGGCTAATGGAGCTGGGGGGAGCTCGGGGAACTTCTCCACTTGTGCAAGGTCAGCGACTCTCCTCATCTACCTGGGGGCCAGGCAGGGGCTGCCCTCAGCATGCCACAGAGCCATCCACTGGCCACTGCAAATTGAAGAGCGGGTTGCTGCAGACTGAATGTGTCCCCTCAGAATTCACATGTTGAAGCCTAAGTTCCCAGTGTGGGGGTATTTGGAGGCCATTAGGTCACCAGGATGAGGCCCCATGAGTAGGATTCGTGCCCCTATGAGGAGAGACACAGGGCAGTGGAGGGAGATGATCTCGCTGCACTCTCTCCCGCGTGAGGGCACAGCGAGAAGGCCGCCGTCTGTAAACCAGGAAGCGAGTCCTCACCAGACACAGGCTTTGCCAGCACCTTGGACTTCCCAGGCTCCAGAACTGTGAGAAATGAACATTTTTGTTAAGCCACCCAGCCCATGCTGACAAGGATGTGGGTACTGACGGGCTCACTAATGGGCTGCCCAGCTAGAGTGGCTTGGCCGGGACTCGAACCTGGGCACTTGGGCTCCAGAGTCAGGACACATCACTTCTAGGCTCTGCCGGCCCTCCCACTGCTGGAGAAAATTAATCTGTTAACTCATCACTCAGTCGCCAGCCCACTAAAACAGCTTTTTCTAGGTGCCAGTCCCGTGGTACCTATCATGGGAGACACAGAAATGATTCAAGGGACATTAGCGGGTGTCTTTTAAGACTCCCAGGAGCCCTGAGGGGTAGAGGTGGCTGGTTTTGCACAGCCCCTCCCCATCCAGACGTGTTTTTGTGACCCCCCCCCGCCCCTGGGCTGTTAGTATGGAGAACTCCTGCTGCCGGCTGGGAAGCCCTTGGGGTGTCACAGAACATGTGGAACACCAGCCCCTGGGAATTCCCGGGTGAGCTTGGGCTGCAGAACCCCAGCTTCCTTCCCCTGTCCTGGGCAGGTGGGAGCCTTGGGAGGGGGCTGTCCTCGAGATCAGCTGCCCCACTCTCTGGAGGTGACCAGGGTGTCTCTCTCTGTCCCGTTATCTTTACTCTCCATGGGCATGGACCCACGCCCTGTTTGAGATTTATGAGCTTTTGTTTCTGCAATTCCTGCCTTGGAGGATGAGAAGTGGCTGAAGCCAGAGTGTTGCTGACCTTACATGTCACAGAGCAAGGAGTGTCAGTTACTCCGCCCGGCAGGTGCCCTCTCATTGTCCCCTCCCACACTTCTCTGACCCCTGCAGGCTGGCTGCCTGGGTCCTCAGTTCCTCCAAGGGCCCCTCTGCCCATGCACACTTCCCCCCACTTCCGATGCCCCTTGCCTGCCATCCCTGGACGACACCTCAGGTGTGTACTAACAACTCAGGAAGGTGGTGAGATGCGGACAGTTTTGGGCTGTGTGGTCTGTGGGTTCCTGCCCTGAGCTCTCCCCAGGCGGCCTCTCCGCCCCCAGCTGCCTCATGTCCCTGCTGTTCATCCCTGTGGACACTAGGTGGCACTGGTCCCCCATTAATAACGTGGAGAGGCCCCCGTGGTCCAGAGGCCGCTGCGGAGGAACAGCTGTCCCTGTGCAGAGGGGCATTGACATTGGCCAGCCCCCCGGATTTACGGATTTACACT
The DNA here is from genome assembly GCF_020740605.2 of Lemur catta. Taxonomy (NCBI): domain Eukaryota; kingdom Metazoa; phylum Chordata; class Mammalia; order Primates; family Lemuridae; genus Lemur; species Lemur catta. Next base: position 29,368,439 of record NC_059129.1, read on the forward strand.
CTTTTTAGCCTTGGAATCTTTTCTTCTGATGAGAACTCCCTCCCCCCAGCCACTTAAAAAATCGAGATAGAAATCACATACCATAAAATTCACCCTTTTTAACGGGTACAGTTCAGTGATTTTAGTACATGCACGAGGTTGTGCAATCATCACCACTATCTAATTCCAGAACATTTCCATTCTGATGAGATCTTACGTGGAAGGAGGATCTGGTGTCACGGGGAAGCCAAGGGGATTTTTCCTATTGCTTCGACACGGGGGAGAATCGCCATTAGCAGCTCACGCTGCACAGACAGCTGGAAATTCCGGGGCCGCCCACCCCCCGGAGCCAAGCAGGGTTTGTTTTCTACCCCTCCCCGGGTCTATGGCACCCGACGATGGAGGGGACGGGACAGGATTTGCTGTCAGGAGCTTTTGCTACCTCTTCCCCTCGGCAGTTCCTTCCCTGCCCCCAGTGCAGGGAAGAGTCACTGGAGGTTACATGGGGGGTCTTCCAGCTGGGGTGGGGTGGGGGTTCGCTCCCTGCCCCTGCGCTTACTAAGCTGTTAAGTCAGCACATAAGCCCTCGCCCTGCTCCCGGACAGGCGCAGGGTGGCCATGGGCTTATTGAGAGCGCTGGGCCGGACTGTGGTCTGTCTCTGGTCTGGAGGATTCTGCAGGTGCAGCCTGGCTGGGGACACACTTTTTCCTCCATTCCTGTGGCTCCCTGTTCCCCTCCAGTTCCCTGTGGCCCTGGGAGGAGACTTCGGGGTTTCTGTGGTTCCGTGGGGAGAAGCACTGAGGGGCGAGGAGAAAGCTGAGCCAGGGCAGCCGGGTGAATGAATGGCTGCCACGGCCATCACCAGCAGGGTTGGGGACATAGCCCAATGGCTGCCCCTCTCTAAGGGGGTCTCCGAGAGAGGAGGCTGTGGCAAAGTTTTACACCACCCCAAGGAAAGCATGTACACAGGGCAATGCAGCTAGAGCTCACTTAGTACTCTGATTAATACTGATTAATACTCAATACTGATTCTCACGTTCCTCCCAGTGGGGCCACGGACCAGTCCTGGCCAGCAGACAGCGAGAGGAAGGGAGGTTGTCATCCTGGGCCAAGGCGATGAAGAGGTGGTATGCCTTCTCGGTTGGAGTAGGACCTAACCCTTGGCCAAGTTAGGTCTCTGAGGTAGTGTCGGGATCGTTCCCCATCCTGACCGATGCCTGCGCCATCCATGCAGAGAACCCCACACAGGGGTCCCAGCAGCCAACTGAGACCAAGTCAGAGCAGGACCAGGTGCCCCCAACCAACATCTGGCTGCTGGTGACCAAGACAACCCTCTTCACACCTGTCTCTCCTCCCTGCCCCAAACGCACCAGAGGGGCCAGAGCCCTAGAGGACAGGTGGGAGGAAGAGCCCAGGAGTCCTCCCCTCTCCATGTCAGGACCCTCGGGAGACAGCCGTTCTGTGTCTGGGAAAGAAGAAAAGACAAGTGTTAGCTTTGGCGTGTGATGGAAGCTTTGGCTGGGACAGGGCAGGGTGTCTAACAACCACAAGTGCCCGGGAAACTATGGGATCCTCCGAGAAGTCCTTGAGGGGTGGCACGGGGAGGGTGTTTCACAGAGCACGGCTGGGGAGGCAAACAGAGACAAGTGAGGCTGTTTCACATTTGTCACTGCAAGTAGATGGGGCCACTCCTTGTATTTCTTACCAGGGTCCCAGGACACACAGAGGTGCTCTGCAGGAAGAGGGCCTGAGTGGTGGGGCTTGGAGCCCACCCTTCCTACATCCCTCCCTCCCCTCCCACACTGCAGTCCCTGAGGCCCTGCCATGGACGCTCTAGAGCGCTTCCTTCTGCCTGTGCCTGGTGTTCCGTCGTTAGTGATTCTGTTCCCTTCAACCACATAGACTGAGTTGCTTGCAGCTAACTTCTGGATGACTAACACCTGTTGAGACTTAGCATCTGTCCCAGAGTTTAGAATTTGGTGGGGCAGGGGGTGGGAGGAAGGTAGAGAGGTTTGCGTATATGCACGCACACACACACACACATGTACACACACATCCATGCACATGCACGCACACACATGTACACATGCATATGCACGAACACACATGTACACATTCATCCATGCACACACATGCACACACATGCACACACACATGCATGCATGCACAAGTGGCGAGGTAGTGCCAGGCCTGAGGTTCTAGGTCCTGCTCCTGGGCCCGGGAGAACCCAGGGGTCATCATCTGCCCCTGTGAGGGCCTATATGAAGGGGGGTGGGGTCCTGAGGGGTTTCTGGAGCCTCTGTCAAGGGAGCACCCCATGGTGGTTACGCGTTAAGTCACACACCCCTACACTGAAAGAATAAACTATGTTCTGTCACAGGGTTTTTCTTTTTCTGTAGCAGCTAAGCAAGCGCTGGCCTCGAGATAAACCACACTAAAAGGCTTGCAGTTCGTCCACCCCCAGGCACTGATGCCCCTACCCCATTCCACAAGCCACAGCTACAACTCTGGACAAGACACTGATTTCTGTAACTTTCTCCTGATAAGAGACCACTGACCATGGGCCGGCTCTGGCCAGGTTTACAGAGGTTGTGCACTTGAGTGCCTTCGTGTCCTTGCCTCACCTTTTGGCGTATAGGGCCCAATTGGAACACATTTGTTTATTTATTTTAGACACGGGGTCTTGCTCTGTCACCCAAGCTAGAGTGCAGTGGTGTGATCGCAGCTCACTGCAGCCTTGAACTCCCGGGCTCAAGAGATCCTCCTGCGGCAGCTTCCCGAGTAGCTGGGACTGCAGCCACAACTGAAAAATTCCCTGTATCTAAAAATAAGCCACTAAGAACCTGCCATTCACATTAATGCATTAAAAACCCTCATTCACTGAAAAAACAAATTAATTCACAGTTTCAGACTACGCTGGGAGAAGTTAAACCCGTTCCGGTCCAGTCGAAGATTAAGAACCCAGTACCTTATCAGACCTCGGATCCCACAGTGGGTTTTTCCAGGGGGACACGGTTCTGGGAGGGGGTTCTGGGGAAGTGGCCTTCGAGCTGTGGGCTGAGGCGAAGGTAGTGGAAACAGGTAGAGGGGTGCACAGGGCTACCTGGGCCCAGGGCAGGGCGTCCACGGGGCCCCAGAGGCCCCTGCAGTGGGGCCCCCTTTCAGCTTGGGGACACCAGGGCTCCACACGGGCGGGGGTTCCAGGGCTGAGGTCCCAGCCTGGCTGCGCTCCTGAAAGTCTTTCTGGGCAGACGACTGGCCTGGGGAGGAGAGGTGGCCCCGCCAGTAGCTGGGCCCAGGTGCAGGGCCCAGGGGGCCAGGCTGGGCAGGTGACCCCCGCAACCTGAGTAAGGAGCAGGAGCTCTCGCGACAGCCACCAGGTGTCTCTCTTGACTCGTGGAAACCACTCGCAGCCCTGCGTGCTGGGTCTCCCAGGCCCGCACTGAAGGCCCCCGTGGGCGCTGCGGGGCAGCTGGGGGAGGCCCCGGAACGTGTGGTTTTCGGTGCTTTTGTGGTGGCCGGCGTGGGAAGGGGCCTCTGCCGCCTGCTTGGCCGGGCAGCCACGTGCCTGACGTGGCTCAGCCGGGGGACACTGAGCAGGGAAGGAACGTCAGTCCACGCTGCGGCCTGGCCTGTTCCAGCGAGGGGCCTGGGCAGCTGGCTCTGCGCCCCCGGCTTCAGGACCCGCCGCCGGATCTGGGGCAGGATTAAATGCGACAATGGTCCTGGCACAACGTCAAGGCCCGATGCGTGGCAGTCGGTAGGACAATCATCATCCCAGCACCCCAGCGCTGCAGGGCAGGTGAGGCACATCCTGGCCTCAGCTGGGAGCAGGAGCTTTGGAAGCCAAAGATCTTTCTGGTGCATCCACCATCAAAGAGAATAAATGACTGACTCTACAGGGGGCTGAGTGGAGGGGGGGCTGCAGCTTTTCAGTCTCGGAGACTGGGCTGCCGGCTCCAGAGCCCGTGCTGGGACTCAGCCCCCTCCCAGCGCTCACGCCCCACTTGCCCTCACCACGGGGGCTCAGCTCCCAATCAGGTTTCTATACAGCCTGATCTCTCCACCGTGAATCTGGGCAGACCAGTTAGTACCTCGTACTTTCTAGAGCCTTTGGGGATGGATGGTTCAGCTCCTGAGAGGGAGTCGAAGAGGAAAGTGTGCATAGTGGCGGGTGCACGGTATATGCATACGTGTATGTGTTTGGTGTGTGTGTGTGTGTGTGTGTGTGTGTATGCTCTGTGTGTGTGCACATGCTTATGCACATGTGTATTTTTCTTTTTTAGAGACAGGGTCTCACTCTGTGGCCCAGGCTGGAGTGCAGTGGCCTGATCACAGCTGACTGTAACCTTGAACTGGGCTCAAGTGATCCTCCCACCTCAGCCTCTTGACATGGGTTTTGAGGTGGAAATGGGTGGTGGGTGGTCTCATGAGAGGGACACAGAGAACCCTGGGCACCTGCAGACTCGATCTAAGTTCTCTGGGACTGTCTCCAGGCAGATTCTCGTCCTTGCCTTGAGTCCCTAGGTGGCTTCAATGTGGATGGACGGCCACTTTCCATTTTTTCTGTCAGAAAGATGAAGGTTGGCCCTGGAAATGAGACACTTGGAAGGCACTTTGCATTTTCTTAGGGGCTTAGGAGCCTTTGAATGTCTGGGGTGAGTGGAATGTGACCCCCTGGCTCCTGGCACTGCCAGTTAGGAAGTGCTGAAGTCCTGGGTCCTGGCTCTTTCTCCGCAGCTCCTGCCCCTGTCTAGCACCTGCCATTTCACCTTTGAGGCCCTGGCTGGTGCCATGTGCGGAAGGCACGGGCCACATGGGCAGAGGTTACGGAAGCAAGGGCTCCCAGAGGCAGCTAGAGTCACTGCCCATCAAGTGAGATGGGAGGGCTTTGCCTGCCAGTGGCAGGGCTGTAGCGTGCAGCTCGGATAATGCAAACATGACTGTATGGAAATCAGGACACGGCTAAATTAGTTTTCTGCAGACCTGATTTGCAATATGCTTGTGATAGTAAATGTTAATATTCTCACTCGGGGTGATTTACTTTGCAGCATCTGAATCTCACAAATGTACTTCCATCTACGGCTAATGTGACATTTGCTACCACAAACTTGCATTAGTTACTACCTCTCCTCCCAACTACCTGCTCTGAAAACTTGGGCAATGGTGTCTCAGAAGTTAGCTCAATAAATGGCGGAGGCAAGAGGCAGGAACTCCAAGGCTGCTGGGGTTCCAGATATTCTCCAAAAATATCTGAGGCAGCTTATAAAACTAAAACAGCACATCAAAATAAAAAGAAAAAAGAAGAGAAAAATCAATCGGGATAAAGGGAAAATAAAAGTGGAAGGGAAAGATTAGACTGGATTGAAAATTATAACACAGAGGGATATAAATGAGAAATTCTGATGGTGTTACTAAAGGGTGGGGCACTGCAAATTTGGCTTTGAGTGTCCTAGCAGCCAAAGCAAGAAGGAAACACCGTTGAGTGTGTGTGGCTGGTGGCTGAGAGGACTTAGTTGTCCTGTAAGGACACTTAACAGAAGCAGGTTAGAGTCCAGCCCCTGGACTCTTGGTTGCAAGAACTTTCCACTGTTTCCTGTGACCGACTGACCCCAAGTGACCACCGGCTGGTCAACCCCTTTCCTTCCACTGCAGAGGCCAAGCTGGGGCCTACTCAGGGCAAAACACTGGGCCAGAGGTGGTGGCCAGTGGAGGACCAGCCCCACGGGAGAAAAGAGGCTGGCTCGGGGGTGTCCCCAAACAGTTCCAGCTTGGTGATCTGTCACCCTGAGACTTCAGCCAACCCCAGTGTGTGTTCTCTGCTGGTTCTCTGCTGCATGCCCGAACGTCACTTTTTGGTATTGAACCTAGACACCTTTGGAATGATTCCCTTGAAGTCTCAGTGGGCTAATTCTGGACTAGACATTTCAAGATCTCCTCCTCTCCCACCGCAGGGAACACGCTGTCGTTGGGGGATGCCCCAGGCCCTTTGGTGTTTGTTGAATTTTGATCATCGTCATCACCACCCTCATCACCATCGTCTCTAACTTCACTGAGCACCTCATTTGCTCCCGCCTGCGCCAGGCAGTTCACAGACGTGATCCAATCATTCCACGGGTATAAAATAGGCAGAGCTGAAAACTCCTGGATCAGAAGGAAGGGACCGAGTAGGGATGGCCGGACATCCACCCGCCAGCCTCCCTGGCGTTTTGCGCCTTGCCTCATGGGGTGACACGGTCCTGCTGGGGTAGAACAGGCCTGGGCTCAAATTCTGTCTCTGCCACGTACTGAGGGATCTTGGGAAACTGACTTAACCTCTCTGAACTCCCTTATCTGGGAAACGTGGGTGAGGACGGGGTGGTTTTGAGGCTCACACGAGGCGCTGCCTGCGGAGAGCCGGAGCAGCGGCAGGGAGAACGCACTCCGGGCTGCAGTGAGCAGGAGGAGAAGCTGTGATTCGGGCCACCTGGCCCTTCTGGTGTCAAATTGCTGGCTGTGGCCACCACCCTGGGGTTTTCAGACTGTGTGGAACTTAAGGGGCCGGGGGCTTCTAAAGAAACTCTTCAGGGACCGCCACTGGGGCAAGGGTCCCCCTCATCTCATGCACCCTCCTTTCAACCAGAGCTGCTCTATTTTTATCTGTGTGGGAAGTTGGGATTCCACTCAAGCTTTCATCAAAGGTTTCTGCACCCGAACCATTCTCCTCCTCCTCTTTCTTCTTCTTCTCCTTCCCCCCCACACCCACCCCTCAGGCTCAATCTACAGCACTTTCGGGACGGACAGCGTTTCTTCAGCTCTGATCTCCTCTCCGGCATCTCCCTCCCGGTCCTGGCTCTAGCAGGCATCTAGTAATACCTCCCTGAAATTTCTGTTTGGGGATCTATGTGGTTCTGAGGAAACTGACTTCACTCCTACATCCACGGGGTAAACCCATGACCTAGGCTAAGCCAGGCCATGCCTTCCATCTTTCTGACCCAGGGATTGGCACAGTACCGACATTGGACAAATCAGAATGTATCTTCAGACTCCTTCTGGAAATGTTGGGACAAAGACACTCTCTTGCTCTTCATGGTGTTATGTATAGATATGAGGGCTGGAACTGTGGCAGCCACCTTGTGACCACAAGGGAAGCCAGCCAGAAGACAAAGCCGACATTCAGAGGAAGACAGTCGCAGAGGTTTGTCCTAGTGGACCACTGCTGTGCCCCAGATGTGCCCCTCACAGATCTGGTTCACAAGAGGTTGAACACGTGGCTCAATGCACGGCCTGTTGATTTGGCCTGTTGGGGTAGCATGTGACTCACGGGCTCCTTCCCAGCTCTGGTGCCTCACCTGGCACAAAGTAAGTGCCTCAGTTTGCTCAGGCTGATGTACAAAATCCACAGACCAGGTGGCTTAAATGACAGAAATTAATTTTCTCGTGGTTCTGGAGGCCGGAAGTCTGAAATCAATGTGTTGGCAGGTTTGATGTCTCCTGAGGCCTCTCTGCATGGAGATGGTCACCTTCTCACTGTGTCCCCACGTGGTCTTTCCTCTGTGCCTGCACATCCCTAGTGTCTCTGTGTGTGTCCACATTTCTTCTTCTTATGACGACACCAGTCAGATTGAATTACAGTTCACCCCAAGGGCCTCATTTTAACCTAAACCCTCCTAAAAGGTCCCAGCTGCAAACACAGTCCCATTCTGAGGAGCTGGGGGTTAAGCTTTCAACATGTGAATTTGGAGGGACACCAGTTCTGCCCATGACAGTGAATGAATGAATGAATGAATGAGTGGTTTGAAGGCAGAGTTAGATTTTCACTTCTGTGCATCGAGGGAGGGAGCGAGCGAAGGGGGTCTGGTCACCTCCGTTGTAAACAGGAGGCGAGAGGCAGAGGGACCGGCTGAGATAATTCTCTGTGTGGCACTTCTTGCTTGTTTGGGGCTCTTCCCTGCCGTCTCCTTCTGTCGTACGTGACATCCCGACTGGGGACATGCGAAACAACAGCTGATGCTGTCAGTGGGACGGCCGCCTCTCTGCTGTGCGCTCGGTGGTACCTGCCAACGCGATGACATGTGAGCCTTGGCGGTGACATTGATCCCTCTTGCAGCGAGAAGGGGGAGCGGGAGCCCGGGACGGCGGCGATGTCTTCCCTTCCAGGAGAAATGACAGGGCTGCAGCATTTCATACCAGACTAATTTTAGCCTCATCTTGAAAATACAGGAAGGAAAGAGTGAAATTCTCTAAGACGCTTTATTTTTTTGGGGGGATCCACAAAGTCATTAACAAGTTGGATGTTAGTAATTATTTCCTTTCTGTCTTCCCTTTTTTTTTTTTTTTTAAAGGCAGAAGAGGTTTCTCTTCCTCTGTGAAAATGACGTTTCCACTGAGATAAGAACCTGAAAGAGAAGATTGACCCTGGTAGGGCCAGCCAGCGTAGGCCCTTCGTATCAGTTCAATCACTCCAGCCAAAATGTTCTCCTCCATTTAGTGCTGGGAAATGGGTCTCCATTTTTGTTGCTCCAGACACTTTATGCAACATCAGCAGTAATGTGGGGCCTTGGGAATGAGGCATTTCCTGATGACACTGGGTGATCATGTGGGTGGAGTCCCGCTAGGAGAGGAACCACCTCGTCCTTCCCAGATGTTCCCCAAGGAGGACAAGTCCTGAAAACAAAGAAGGTTTGTACTTTGTACAAGTGAATACACTTGAACTTCTGTGCAATGGGCTTCCATGTAAATCCACTGGTTGTTTTCTTTCATACACTATAAGCTATGGGAAAATTCTGCATCGTGGTGGCGGTGGTGGGATTGGGGGTATGGATCTCCTGAGGGGGCAGAAAATTTGAACTTGGATTTAGTTCAGGGGGAAATGTGAGAAATAGAGGGGAGACTAGTTGAGGGACAGCAGAGACCTGAGAAAGGTCAAATAGGAGGATTATTTGTTAGGTGGATAGGCCCTGGGGAGGCGGGGCAGACTCTGGAGGTGCTTGTTGGAGGAAGGCATGGGCAGGTCTGCCATGGACAGTTGTGTGGTTTGTGCACTAAACAAAGGCAACAGGTGGAAGGAGTGAGGTGGGCTGAATTCCAGTGTATATTTTGCTGGCCAACCCATGTGGCATGACACAGGCTGCCTCTACCCTGTGGAAAGAATGCCTTTTTCTTGTACAAAGGTGCCTTCTCTCACCAGACTATGCATACTTAGTGCTGGGTCTGCTAAGAAGGACTACCTTTTCCTATTTATAATTTGCACAAGGATGCTGTATAGGTTTGCAGGCTTCAGCATGTGTGGACCAAAGCTTTGGGAGCCCAGAGTCAAAGTCCACGTCCCAAGATCCACACAATGCATTGTTCCCCTGAGATGGCAGAGACTGTCCTCCTCTGAGTCAGCACGTGGCCACCTCAAAGAGTAACCATCAGAGTGGGCTTCAGGGTTCTGGCCTTCTGGTATACCATGCTTTTCTTTGGGATGAAATACTTGTTGTTTTGTTAGAGAAATACCAATATTTTATGGTCTTTAAAAATGTGAAAATTTGGGCTGGTTGTGGTGGCTCATGCCTGTAATCCCAGCACTCTGGGAAACCAAAGCGGGAGGATCACTTGAGGCCAGGAGTTCAAGACCAGCCTGAGCAACATGGTGAGACCCTCTCTCTACAACAAAATAAAAAATATAAATTAGCCAGGCATGGTGTTGCACTCCTATAGACTCAGCTACTCAGGGGGCTGAGGCAGGAGGATCGCCTGAGCCCAGGAGTTTGAGGCTGCAGTGAGCTATGATGACGCCATTGTACTCCAACCTGGGTGACAGAGTGAGATGCAGCCTCAAAAAAAAAAAAAAAAAAGAATAATTGAATCGTTTATATGTTGAGATCAAGATTAGTGACTGAGCTAATTTATGCAAACAGCATCATCAGGTGTGACAAGTCTAGCCAGGTTTGCCCCTGTGCAAGTGACAAGAATCCACCACCTTGCGATTATGCTTTAGCAAAGCTTCGATGGCAAGAATAAAAGTCTTTCCATAAAAGACTTTCAGAACAAGTGGCCCAGCGGCTCACCCATGGCTGGGGGAACTGTCGAGGATCCTGTGAGGGGTCATAAAAGGGGGAAGGAAACCCAGGAGGTGGAAGGTGAGGTGGAGAGTGGGTTGCCAGCCAGCAGGGTGAGGGTGCAGATGGCCCGGGATGGGGGTCGCAAAGCTGCAGGCTGGGCCAAGAGCTCCCTATAACATGGGGCCCATCTGTCCTCGTAGGCACGTGCGGAGCATCCCTCACTGGACTGGGGACGCGTCCTGAGTGCAGCCACCCCTGCTAGGCCACCAGGCTCTGACGCAGCACGTGCTTCCTGGATGCTTGTTGGCAGAGGGGCCCCGTCTGAGGTCCTCCACCCGCACGGCCCAGCAGTTCCACAACGGGCCTCCTGGAGGCAAACAGCACAGACTCAGAGCTCGAGTGCATCCTGACAATGCTGAAGTTCACCCCTCGTGAAGAAATCCCCGGATCCTTCTGTATCTAGGAAAAGGGCTTCCTGCAGCGACCCATCCTTCTCCATATACACGAGGTAAGACTCACAGGTGCCCCGTTGGTACCGACAACAAGGCCAGGCCAGGACCCTCCAGATTCCCTTCTTTGCTTCATAGATGATTAGCTGAAGCGCTTGTCTCCACTGATCAGTTAAAACCAAATGCTTGTTAACCGGATTTTGGCTGAATTTCCTGCCTTCCCCCAGGGCCCTGAACTTGGGCCGACCCTCAGCCTGACGGGCAGACAGCCCCTCCTGGGACCAGGCTGGCTTCAGGGCACGGCTCCCTCCGACCTGCTGCCTGATCCTGTCAGCCTTTCAGCTCCCGTCCCCTGCGCTGCTTCCTTTCCAGCCTCACTTGTCCCTTTCTATAAAGGAAAACTCTTCTTGCCTAATTCTCGAGACCCGTGCAGAACTCACAGAGCACTCTCCCGTTTGCAAAAGTTTGCTCTCCCGTGGCAGCAATAATCCTTTGGAATAAGAAGCCTCTCCTTAGTAAGCCGGATCTTTAAAATTTGACAATCCTAATGCAGCTGTAGGCTCCTGCTGGGCCCAGGGGCCCGGGTGTGGACGTGCACCAGCTGCCGGGGAGACCCTGACCTCGGCACGGGCACTCACCACCCCCCCGACCCGCTCCCACGGCCTGAGCTGGGACTACACGGTTTGCATTCGGTTGGGAACACACTGTCCCGTGTGAGATGCGGTCAGGGACACGGATAACCACCTAACCAAACAGAGGCCGGGGTCAGGAGACTAAGGATTTATACAGAATCTAGTCCCTTAGGTGGTAATTAAAAATAATTTCCAGTTTATGTGCCCTGGAAAACACCAGTGAGGTCTCAATTTATAATCCTTAATCATGCTTTTTGGAACTGCTTTCTGGGCCCTGTTTCCGTTTTCCACGGCAGATCTACAGCCCAACGCCTGCCAGACCCAAGCTTGTGCCTCCTTTGTCCTCGTCTTAGGCTGCTCGAGCTGCTACAGCAACATACCATAAACTGGATGGCTTGTAAATAACAGAAGTTTATTTCTAACCGCTGTGGAGGCTGGGAAGCCCAGGATCGAGGTGCGGGCAGGGCCAGCGTGTGGTGAGGTGCTGCCTTTTGGCTCACGGTGGTGCCTCCCAGCTGTGCCGTCACAGGACGAGGGCTCACATTTCTCAGGGCTCTGCCACCGAGCCCTAATCACCTCCTGATACCATCACCTTGGGGATTAGGCTTCAATGTAAGAATTTTGGGGAGACACAAGCATGGGGACCATAGCAGTTCTGGTATCTGTGACCCCACTCCCTCCTCTCTTCTGTCTCACGGCTTTTTGTGATGGTGATTGAGTCAGCTTCCTTCTCTGCAGCCCCAGCCCTTTTGGTCTCACTGGGCCTCACCGAGCATCCTAGAACCAGGGACAGAGGTTTATTTCTAAGCAGGTGGAGGGAGAGGCGGGGGGGATGGGGAAGATGGACGAAATCTCATCTGTTAATAAATCTTGCTCCTGTCACATTGTAATCTGGGGCACGGCATGACACGGGCCTTAAGAGAGGGCCAGACCCAGTGCCGGGGGGGGCCTTGGGCGAGCCAGTCTCCTGGAACTTTCCCTGGGGCAGTCGTCTGCTGCTCATTCACCTGCCCCGGTGCAGCCGAGTGCAGAGACCTGCAGCCGCGCTGGGGTCAGCGTCCAGATGCTCTGTCGGGTGGCTTTGATCCGTGAACAAATCTGTTACAAGCCAGTTAAACCTCTTGTGATTGTTGGCTGCATTAGCGCTTGGAAGCTAATGGAGAAGCCAGAGCACGGGGCCTCCTTCCTCCGGGGCCCTTTGGCCACCGCGGGTGTGCTGGGTTAATGAGGGTTCCCGCCTGCCGCAGGCTGGGTGAGTAGGGTGAGCGTATTCAGACTCTCTGTGTTGGCTCACGGTCTACACCGCCAGCTTGCGGCCCTTTACCAGAACTGAGGCCACGGTGGCAGCTGGCAGCAATCTGGCCTGATTATCAGACAAGGCTCTGGGTGTAGGCATAGCACACCCCACACCCAGCCACCCACACACCCACAAAGGCATTTGTTGTTTCAAAAAAAAGCCCGTTTACTGGGGACCTGTTCTGTCCAGGGTCCTGGGATACAGGGGTGAATAGTGCCTGGTCCCTGTACTTGAAAACCTCACACTCTCGAGGGATCTCGACATCCACACAGTGAACCACTCTGCGCTGCTCCTCCTGTCGCTCTGTGGGCCTGTCAACCGTGTGAACAGCAGTGTTCTGTCGTGTGGGCACATCACGCTCTGTGTCCAGCCTCTTGGTGGACCTTGTGTCCCATTTCTGATTCTAGTGAACAAAGTTGGTGCATATTTTTTTTGTGGACACATACAGTCATTTCTGTAGGATCTGTCAGCACACAGCTGGCTCCCTGCAAAGCAGCTTTGCGACACTACTGCATCCTTTGCAGCTCTCCCTCCTACCTGACACACATCCCAGCCTGTCTCTGACCCTCCTGCACTGTGGCTTGGGGCATAGTCATTGTTACAGCTTTTAAACCTGATGCTCAACCCAGTTTTCTAAATTATGACCTGGGCACCTCTTTCTGGGTGTTACAGCAGAAGCTGGTGGTATCCATGGTGGGCTGAACTGTGATCCCCCAATTCATATGGTGAATCCTTAACACCAAGCACCTCAGAATATGACTGCATTTGGAGATAGGGCCTTTTTTAAAAATTTCAGAATATTATGGGAGTACAAACACTTAGGTTACATATATTGCCTTTGCACCACCTGAGTCAGAGCTACAAGTGTGCCCATCCCCCAGACAGTGTGCACTTCACCTGTTAGGTGTGAATTTACCCAACCTCTCCTCCCCCTGCTACCTGCCTGAAACCTGATGAATGTTACTTCCATAGGTGCACATAAGTGTTGATCTATTAGTGCCAATTTGATGGTGAGTACATGTGATGCTTGTTTTTCCATTCTTGGGATACTTCACTTAGTAGAAGGGGTTCCAGCTCCATCCAGAATAATACAAGAGGTGCTATATCACCCTTGTTTTTTGTGGCTGAGTAGTACTCCATGGTGTACATACACCACATTTTATTAATCCTCTCATGTATTGATGGGCACTTGGGTTGTTTCCACATCTTTGCAATTCTGAATTGTGCTGCTGTAAACATTCGAGTGCAGATGTTTTTATTATAGAATGTCTTTTTTTCCTTTGGGTAGATGCCCAGAATGGAGATAGGGTCTTTAAAGAGGTAATCGAGTTCAAATGAGGTCATTAGGGTGGGCCCTAATCCAACATGACTGGTGTCCTTATACGAAGAGGAAATCTGAGCAGAAACACACAGAGGAAAGACCGTGTGAGGACACAGGGAGAAGGTGGCTGTTGACAAGCCAAGGAGAGGAGCCTCAGAAGAAACCAACCCCACTGACACCTCGATTTCAGATTGCCAGCCTCCAGAATTGTGAGAAAATAAGTTTCTGTGGTTTAAGCTCCCAATCTGTGGTACGTTGTGATGGTAGCCCAGCACCTGTCCCACATCCCCTGGGCATTTTCCATGTACCAGCGGGACTTCTCATGGCCAGTGTTGTCTCTGCCCGAGGGCTTTCTCTGTGCAGGTCCGATGGGCCATAATTGCTGGAGAATTACCTCCCAGTCTTTAGCAGCCCTCACCAGTGATGGGGTTGGAGGGAAAAGTACCCCAGCCCCCTCGCCCCTCAGCTGGGGAAGCTCCGAGCTGTGCGTTCTCCACTGTCTGCCAGAGGCCCCAGCGGGACGGAGCTCAGCTGCCCACACTGGCCACCTGCGTGTAGACTGATCCTCCTCCGTTGCCTTCCCTGCCCTGTCTTGCTTCCCCACCCTACCAGAGTTTCCTAGGATTATGTCTGGGCCAGTTTCTGCTGCTGTAACAAAAATACCTTAGACTGGGTAATTAATAAACAAAAGAAATTTATTTCTTATGGTTCTAGATGCTGGGAAGTCCAAGACAGAGTAGGTGGCAGATTGGGTGTCTGGGGAAGGCCTGTCCCTCACAAAAGCTCCTTCCTGCTGTGTTCTCACATGGCAGAAAGGGCAAGGTGGCTCCATTCAACCTCTTCTATAAGGGCACTAATCTCATTCATGACGGTGGGGCTCTCTCTCATGCCCTAACCAGCTCCTAGTTACCTCTTAATACTATCACACTGGGGATTAAGCTCTAGCATATGAATTCTGGGGGCACACCAACATTAAGACCATAGCAGATCACCTCCCAAATAAGCTACTTGCATTCCAACCTTTGTCTCAGGCTCTGCTACTGGGGGATGCAAACTAAGATAAGTATAGCTCATCCTTTCCTTCCAATTCCAAGCACCCAAAATAAACACCCTTTTCAGCTGGGCTACAGCCCTGGGGTCTTCTCCCTCTGTGTGACCCCAGAGCCAGCAGTCCCACCAGCTCTCAGCAGCCCTTGCCATGGGCTCTGTTCAGATGTTCTGGACCCCACCCAAGAGCCTGGCATCTAAACCTTTCTTGAGTAAAGGAAATGTCTTCTCCTATAAGACAGACATGGCTGAAACTTTGAAAATATTGGTCAGAATGAAGGAAATTATCAACTTCACAGAAACATGTGCTTTTGGTAAATCCCTGAACTAGAAGAAACACCACATAATAATAATTGTCTTAGTCCACTTTGTGCTGCTGTAGCAGAATACCACAGGCTGGATAATGAGCAGAAACTTCTTGGTTCATGATTCTCAGGGCTGGGAAGTCTAAGATCAAGCAGCTGCATCTGGTGAGGGCCTTTTTGCTGTGTCATAACATGGCAGAAGGTGTCATATGGATGGAAGGTAAAGAGAGAGAGAGCTAGCAAGAGGGGGTGAACCCGCTCCCATGATAATGAGCTCACTTTTGGCAATAACAGCCTTAGTCCATTCAGGAAGGTGCAATCCTCATGACATAAACACCTCTTAAAGCCCCACCTCTTTGTGCTGTTACAGTGGCAAGTCAATTTCAACGTGAGTGTTGGAGGAAACAAACATTCAAACCACAGCAATGATCCCTTCCTAAGATGCTGACAGAGGGATCCATTCACTATGGATCTTTTCTTGCAATATCTTTCCTTTCCTTCCTGATTTTCATTCATCTTCTTTTGGTTATTTCTGCATGCTCCACACATTGCCCCTCTAGTTTATTTCCCTGTTGGGCTACGTCTTATTCTCATACATGAGGGGAGCTCACTAGAGGATGGAGACATTTTTCTCTGAATCACAACAGTAGCTGGGAGGATGGTGGTGGCTTTCTTCCAAGTACTTTTATTTTCAGTGTCGTAAACTTCTTTACCATGGTGAAGGAGAGGCTATCAAAAGTCTATTTATCTGCAGAGCTATAAGCCTCAGAGCTATCCTTGTTTATAGGATCCTGAGAACGTCCACGATATTGGGTAAGAAATAAAATTGCAGCAAACCTGCTACAGCCTGAGAGTCAACAAATCTGTGTCTTCCAAATTGGTCTGAGACCAGCGGAGAGTCACACAGACTGGGATCCGATGCCAGCTCTGCTCCTGACAGCTTGTGTGATTGGGGGTAAATGATCTTTCTGAGCCTTGGTTTTTTCATATGTAAAGTGAGAACGATGGCCAAGCATGGTGGCTCACACCTGTAATCCTAGCACTCCGGGAGGCCGAGGTGGGAGGATCACTTGAGGCCAGGAGTTTGAGACCAGCCTGAGCAAGAGCAAGATCCCATCTCTACAAAAAGATAGACAAATCAGCCAGGTGTGATGGTGCATGCCTGTAGCCCCAGCTACTCGGGAGGCTGAGGCAGGAGGATCACTTAAGCCCAGGAGTGTGAGGTTGCTGTGAGCTAGGCTGACGCCACGGCACTCACTCTAGCCCGGGCAACAGAGTGAGGCCCTGTCTTAAAAAAAAAATCAGAAAGATAACTCCCCCATCAAAGGGCTGCTGTGAGGGTTAACAGAGACTATGTGATGCAGGAATGTGGCTCCCAAGGTTGGGAGCCCCTTGAAGTCCAAGTGGGTCCTTGGCTTAGTGCAAGAAAGAATTCAGGAGCAAAGTGACAGAATAAAGTGAAAGCGAGATTTATTCAGAAACTATAGAAGTTGGAAAGTCTACTCCACAGACAGAGCAGAGTCTGGCTCTCCCTGCAGAAGAGAACCGGCCCCTTGCAGATGAGGACTCACCTCTTGCAGAGAAGAACCAGCCCCCTCGGTCCTGTTGTCTTTCTATTTAAGCAACAGCTAAACAAGGGGAGGAATATTCATGGCAGGGCCGGTGTTTCTCCACTGTCTTGGTTCAAAGCAGTTGGAGCTTGCCCTGCCTTCATCTTGTTTGGATCAGGGCAATTAGGAACCTTGCTTTGAGACTTCCTGACTCAGTGAGGCAATGCCTGCAGCCAGGCCCAAGGCAATGCCAGACATCGCTGCAGCAATGCCGCACCCACAGCAGTCAGCACCTGCCGGTCCCCAGATACGTAAGTATCTGAGGTGCACAGCTCAGTGTGGGGCCTGTGTGGTTCTTCCCACCTCTCTATGAGACCTGATTTAGGGACCCTGGAGTTCTTCATTAAAAAATCTTTTATAATCAGTTTCATTGAGATATAATGTGTACGTAATAAAATGCACTTATTATAAGTATACAGATGGATGAGATTTGACAATTAAGTGTAACCGTGTAACCGCTATCCCCGCCAAGATGAAGAGCATTTCCATCACCCCAAAATGTCCCCCATGCCTCTTCTCAGTCTGTATTAGTTTGCTATGGCTTCAGTGACAAAATCCCACAAATCAAGTGGTTTAAACAACAGAAATGAATTCTCACGGTCCTGGACTAGACGCCTGAGGTCGAGGTGCTGGCGGGGCTGGTTCCTGCTGAGGGACGCGAGGGACGATCTGTTTCGGGTCTCTCCTCCTGGCTCGTAGACGCCATTTCTCTCTCTGTCTCTTCATCTCACTTCCTTCTAGGCGTCTCTGTGGCCAGTTTTCCGCGTTTTATAAGGACACCAGTCGTATTTGATTAGGGTCCACCCTAATGACTTCATTTCCGCTTGATTACTTCTGTAAAGACTCCATCTCCAAATAAGGTCACATTCTGGGGTAGTGGGGTTAGCACTTCAACATATGAATTTTCGGGGACACAATTCAGTTCATAATATGGTCAATACTCCACCCGCACCCCAGGCAATCACGGCTTTGCTTCCTGTCACCTTAGATTAGTTTCCCTGTTCTAGAGTTTCATATAAATGGGACCATATGTATGTGCTCTCTCGTGTCTGGGGCTCCTTGTGCTCAGGGCCCTGCTTTGAGGTTCATTTGTGCTATTGAGAGTATCGGTAGCTTGTTCCTTTTGTTGCTGGAGAGCCCTTGACGGATTATACCTCATGTTGTTTATCCACTCACCTGCCGATGGATGCGTGGGTTGTGCCTGGGGCCATTTTGACTATGATCTAAAGTACAAGAAATACATTTTATATTTATATTTATATGCTCACATGTATACATAAAAATATATTAAATGAAACAAACATTTCATGAATACTTAGCTTTATTATATGTAAAGCACCAGTCCAAAAACTGTTGGATATGACCATGAAATTGATTTTTTTTTTGACCCACTAAGGAGGGGTCATGGCCTAAAGTTTAAAACTTTTTTGATGGGAGTGGTGGAGAGGCGCCACACAGCAGAAAAAGAGTGAAGAAAAATTAACCAAGTTGTACAACTTTGGCTCATCCCTGCTGTGTTCATCTGCTGAACACCCAAAATCGAACCTTAGCTGTCACAACCGATTTACCCAACACGCAGAGAGAATGTCAACTGAGACACACGCTCAGATTCACAAGAAAGGTAGTCTTGGCATAGTCTGTGTTTTAAGACTTTTCTTATGTTCAATGTGGGTCTCTGATTCTATCAATGTGATTCAGAGCTGGGTCCGGTTCTTCCCCATCAGAGGGCAGTTGGCTTGGACTCACGGTGCCCATCTCACGGCAGGTCACACGTGGAAAGACAGTATCGGTCCACATAGGTTAGGTGAGGTTATATCCGCCATGGTAACAAACAACCCCAGTGTCTCAGTGGCTTAACCCACAGCAATTTATTTCTGGTTCACTCTAAGTTCACTGAGCATTTGTGAACTGTAAGGGTCAACTCTCCTCCACGTGGTGCTTCAGGGATCGAGGTTCCTTTGATCTTGTGGCTTCATCTCAGTTTGAAGCCTCTTTTGTGGCTGGTGAAGAGGGTGGGAGCCAGGAGACAGCTGGAGGGTCTATGTTTGGCCTGAAGGTGATACATACACCTCCTTCCCAAACTCACTGGCTGGAAGCAGTTGCTAGAACACGGACCTATGCATCTGCAAGGGAACTGAGCAGCGTAGTTGCCCGTGCACCGTGAGGGCAGGAGAACCGGACAAACTGGTGAACACTAGCAATGTCTCCACAGACTTCTAACCTTGAGGATACCTGGCCTCGAGCTCCACAGATCTCCCTCCTACCCCTGCTGCCTGCCACCACCTGCACACACCTGCCTCTCTTCCTGCTTGGTGCTCTGCTCGGTCTGTGGAGCAGATTGACTGTCTTCAGCAGTAGAGTTGAGCCTGGGGCACTGGGTTCTTCGATTCCCCAGGCCTTGACCTTGAATATGTGAAGGATTCCCTGGTGCTTTGCCTGCCTCTCTGGAAGTATGTGAGAAGATGTGTCCAGGCCAGAGAGAGTGGGGGATCAAGAGTAAGTGTGGCAGTGTCAGTCTAGCCCTAAGGGGGTCTTGCTTAAACAAGAACACTTCTACAGGGATTGGCTCCACAGGAGACAAGGCGAGACAAGTCAGAGCAGCCCCTAGGGATCCCCAGCAGTCACGCCTTCCATCTGAGCGTGGACGAGGTCACTGATAATCCTTTCGCTGGCCAGACTTCCATGCTAGCCTGAGACCTTCCCATAGGGAGAGGGGCCCTGGCTGCAAAGACACGTTTGTTTGTTCACCCCCCACTCATCCCTCTTCATGCAAAACTCATGTGCGAGTTTTATTAAACTATGACTGTAGCATGAGTGAGGACATCCATGTGCAAGCCTTCTGCTGGCTCCGGCGATAAAGAATTCAGGCCTTATTTATAGGGCTGCCTCCAGGATCTGACGGGAGGAATGGAGCATGCTGCCAGGGTGCGAAATGAGATTTTGCAGGACTTTCAGTGGGCTAGAGGGGCCTCTGGGGGTGAGAGAGGAGACAGGCAAGGTGAAGCAGACAGCACCATCTGGGTGGCAGCTGCGGGGTGGACCCTAGCTCCGCGGGAGTGGGGAAGGCAGCAGAGCCTTCTTGGGGCTCTTGCCTTAGTCAAAGCAACTGCACTTGCTCTCAGCCATTCTGAGGCTTTCTGCAGGGCACACCTTAGCCTCAGGCAACTGGGCATTCCTCTCCTGTCCCCTCCTGTCCCCTCCGCTGGCTTTCCTCCCTTTTCCTTCTTCTCTGCTCCCTCCCTTCTCTGCCTCCTTCCTCTGTTCTCTTCTCTCACTATGTTTCCTCCCTGTGGCAGGCATTAGGGCTATTCATACCTCTTCTGCCTCTTTCTCCTCCGGGAGCCCGGCAGGGCCACACTTCTGCTCCCGTTTGAAATGACATTTGGCCAGGTGATTTGCTTTGGTCAGTGAAGTGTGAGCGAAAGTTTTGTATGCAGATGCTTTAGGAGCCAATGCCTGTGCTACCTTCTTCTTTTTCCTCTATCCTAGTGACCAGCGATGCTTGAAATGGTAGTTGTCCCATCAGCCTGGCCCTGGAATGAGAAGAGTCCTCAGCTGACCCACACTGAAACTGTAGCAAGAAAGAGAATAAGCATTTTTTGCTTTACACCACTAGATTTTTGGACTTCTTTGTTACTGCAGCACAACCTACCTGACACTGACTGCTACATTCTCCATGCAAGAACCTTGGAAATGACTTATTCTTCTGCAAGAGACATTTAAGTGTCCAGATGCCTCTTTCCATACAGTGCCTGTCCAGCTCCTTCTAGTAATAGCAAAGTGTGGTCTGGGGGAGAGGGAAGTAGAGGAGTGCTCTTAGAGCTGCCAAACTTAATGGAAAAGCTATGGGGTACGCTTGTGGTGGGAACCTACCTGGCTGGCATTTCTGTTATCACAATGTTCCAGGGAGAAGTCAGTTTCCCAAAGTGAAAGTTTTTCTCGTTCTCTGGCAGTAAATGATTCTTAACCTTCACACTGGCAAGCTCCAATGTGGGGATTTATGCGGTGCTCGCTGCAACCGTGGCCTGGTGCTCTTTTGCTCCATTTCCTTGCCCATCGGGGCTTGGGAGAAACAGCTTTTTTTCTGGTGCTGAGAAGTATGCTTCTAGCCCAAAGTTTAATTTTTTCCTTTTTGGTTTTGCTGTCTTGACTGTCTGGTGTTTCAGGATTTTTGCTTGATTAACCTCTTCTCTGAAACCTTACCTTTTCTTCCTGGAGATCCTGTTTTGGGGTCTCTGATGGGAACCTCTGAAGGACATGGGCACTGAGAGAGGGGCTGACAATGCCCCTGGAGACTGGTCCCTCATTCCATAGCACAGGAGCTCAGCCAAGTGTGGGGGTCTGGGAGCTGGAAAGCCCGGTGCCCCTGAGGGGCACCTCTGTCTAATGTGCACGAAGGGACCATATAGGCTAGCAGTGCTCCTGCCTTGGCCATAGTCATGCATGCTGTGGCCCATGGAGCCCACACCTGGAACTGTCTTGTCAGGCCAGAGGGTCCTGATGAGTCACGGTAGGGCCAGGTGGCCTCAGAACAACCAGAAAAAGAGCACCAGGTGGGAAATGGGCGAGTTGACCAAAGGCAAAGGGCAATGGCCAGGGAAACACCCAGGAAGTGTGCAAGCTGTGTGCGTGCATGCGCGTGTGAGTGGGTCAGAGCACGCCGCTACTACAATGGGAAGATGGAGCAGAACAATAAATGGTGCAGCACTGGGAGATGGGCAGTGGGATTTGATGATGCAACTCATATTTTGTGATGATGTGGGGATTGGGCTCCCTGATCCTTGTACCACCATTGTCTTGTGGGGTATGGAAATAACCCCCAACATACAGGTGTGACCAGGAGGAACAAGTCCATGTGGCCAGGGGACACAATTCCATTGGCTCTTGTTCTGGCTTCAGAGTCCACTGGGAAGCAACATCCTGACACCCCAGATCCCTGCTGCTCACTTGCGCATCCGATCCTCGTCCATTCTTGTCTCCTCCTTGGACCCACATGTCCCCTCATGTCTGATGGGTGCTTGGCCATAGGCAGGCCCTGTAGAGGCAGAGCAGGAGGATGCAGAGTTAGGACAATGGGTAGTCCCTGCCCACAAGGAGCTTACAGAATTAGCTGTGGGTCCAGGACAGATACATGCAACAACTGATTAACTATATGAGCCAGGGATTACTTGATCAGGCCAAGGAATTAATTTTGGGGGGTCAAGTGCTCCTGCTCTTAACAACTGTTACCCTTCTCTTTCTTTCTACCTTTCCTTGGCCAGAGATGACTCCTTCTCTCACCTGGTCTCCAAACTGCAAGTTCATAGATTAACGTGGAGAAGCTACCTTGAAGATCAAAGGAATCTCATCCTTGGAAAACTACTAGATTCAAAGTTGGCATGTTGAGACTTGGAAGTGGATGCATGTCAGTGGAATCTGTCTTCTCAACCTCCACTCCCCCATTGCCCCACTGTCCCATGGAAAAGGCAGAGTTGGGGAAGAGAGGATTGTTAGGAGAATGCTAATGGAGAAGGGAAATAATAATAAACTCCTCCCCCCTCTGTGCAGAGAAGCAGAGGTGCAGGAGCCACCCAAGAGACTCTCCTTTCAGCTCTGGGCAAGCTGTGATCATAAGGGTTTGGGGTGCACATCTCATATAGGGTGTGCCATGTGCTCGGACCAATAGCTGTAACCAGGACTATTGGGGGTTGGGGATGTTGGAAATGATGATGCCAAATGGCATAGCCAAGTGGGGGGGGGGCAAAGAAGAGGTGACAGTGTCCCCTGGGCAGTGAGTGAACCGCGGGGATGGCTATCTGGCTTGAGCTGGCCTTCTGGCCCTCCAAGAAATTACTTGGAGGAGCAAAAAGGCCTCACTCACAGGGGTTATGGGGTGGACCAACTGCTGACATTGAGTGACCAGGAGGACATAGATGTTACCATGCTCTATTGATCACCCACACGGTGGCAGTGAGTGGGCCCAGATTTTTCCATTGACACTGACTCTGCCACTCCATAGAGTGGACTCTCGACCCTCCTATGCCCAGAGCATGACCCACGAGCACACCAGGCACTGACAGAAGCTGGACTGCACCTGCCCCAGCCCAAGAAGTAGACCAACCCAAGAAGGCCCAATGATGTTGCCTCAACCTTAGAGCCCAGAGCCCTCCCCTCTCTGCCACTGCTGGGTGGTGCACATGCTTGGAGCTGTGGATAGTCAGAAGCAGGGCCAGAGTGGAGGGTGGGACAAGAAAGGAGAAAGCTCAAAGAGGAAAGTGAACAGTGTCAAAGAAAATGGTCTTTATCTTTGACTGAAGAGTTATGCTCCAAAGACTTGGCTTAAATCAGAAGTGGCCAGAATACCTAGAAGCAACGAGTTAAAGTTTTCTGCTGCCTAGTAGAAATGAATGAAGAAGGAAACTGGTAGGAAAATGGACACATCTGAGCTGGGACCATACAATTCATGTCTGCTGCATGAGGGTTAAGAAGGTGAGTGTGATAGGCTCAATCCTGCCACCACTCTGCCCAAAGATGTTCACCCATGAACATGGTACCTCATGTGGCCAAAGGGGCTTTGCAGATGTGATCAGGTTAAGAATTCTGAAATGAGGAGATTATCCTGAAATAGCTGGGTGGGCAGTAAATGAAATTGCAAGTGTCTTTGTAAGAGGGAGGCTGGAGGGTCAGGGTTGGAGGTGATGCGGCAACGGGCAGCAGAGGTTGGAGGTGTGACTGCTGGCTTGGAAGGTGCTAGAGAGCCATGAGCCAAGGGCGTGGGCCACCTCTAGAAGCTGGAAAAGGGAGGAACGAATTCCTGCCTGGAGGCTCCCGACGGAACACAGCCCTGCGTTGCAGACTTCTGACCTCAGTAAGTGTAGGATAATAAATTTGTGTTGTTGTAAGCCACCAAATTCGTGGTCATTTGTTACAGCAGCAACAGAAAACTGATGAAATAGTTGAGCTGAGTTTGGGCCCTCAACAGGCTGCTGAGAGATTTTTGGATAGTAGAGGTTTTGGGATCAAGGTGGGGCTGGAAAGGATGGATCCCAGGAGGCTGATCAGGGTGGGTTTAGACAGGGAGAGGTACTGGGGACAGCGAGGACCCTGGCCTGGCTGGAGCTGACATTTAAGTAGAGGAGAAGGTGGAATATGGTGGGAGAAGTTGGCTAAGGGGCTTGGGCTTAACCTCAAGGGTCACCAGGATTGCTTCACAGAGAAGGTATCATGGACCGAATGCCTGTGTCCCTTCAAATTCCTACGTTGAAACCTAATCTCTAATGTGATGGTATTAGGAGGCAAGGCCTGGCGAGGTGATTAGGTCATGAGGGTGGAGCCAGATGAGTGCTCTTATAAAAGAGACTCTGGGGAGCTGCTTTGCCCCTTCTGCCGTGTGAGGACACAGATGGCAGGTGCCATCCGTGAACCAGGAAGTGGGTCCTCATCAGACATGAAATCTACTGACGCCTTGATCTTGGACTTCCCAGCCTCCAGAATCGTGAGAAATAAACTCCTGCTGTTTATACGCCACCCAGTCGGCGGTATTTTTGTCATAACAGCTGAACCAGCTAAGACAGAGGGATGTGATGAAGTGTTACTGGGAAGGAGAGAAAGCAAGGAAGGGGAAGGCATGCAGAGTAGTGGGCCATTGCACGACAAGTGGCAAGGAGCTTGGAAAGCTTGCAGTGGAGAGGAAGGTCAGAGCCCCAAGTTCAGACAGGTCAGTTCAAAGCCGGTCCCACCATTTGCCGCTGTGTGACGTCAGGCACGGTTCTTAAAGTTTCTGAGCTTCAATTCCTTTATCTGCAAAAATGAGGATGATACCAACTACTCAGCAAGGATATCTGGAGGAGAAAATGAAATACAAAAATGTGACATCTGGTACCCCGTGCCCTTCCATGCTACTGGCGTGGGTCTTGCCTTCCGAGACGGTGGCTTTCTCTGTGGGCTGCAGATGGTGGGTGGTGTTGGTGAGACAGCCACCCCGGAGCTGTCCCTTCATGTTGCCACTGCTTATTACATCTCTCTACATGGGCCAAATCACGGTCCCCCAAACATCTGACATGCATTTGACAGATTGCCAGCCCAAAAAGTTTAAGCTGACATGGTGAGTCACAGTTCTACTCCTGGACAACTCTTGGAGAAGGAAGCCACTGTGTCTGCTGCTGCACTTTAACAGGCAGGATTTTCCCATTCATAAAAACAGTTACGACTTGTTTAGAAGCCACCAGGTGACAGGCACTGTGTCAAGTTCTTCCCTCCCATGACTCAAATCCTCACAACAATTGGCAGAGAAGTCACGTCGCCCACGGCTTTCTCCTACAGACGAGGAGTCAGACTTAGTGATATGACATCCAAGGACACAGAGCAGTGAGTGGCCAACATCCCTGAATATTCTTTTCTTTACTGTATCTTGACTACCCTGTCTCCATATGGCCCCTTATCCCCCACCTCCTAGATGTTCGCTCCTCTCTTTCCTCCACTTCTGATCTCGCTGGAACTGATATAGTCAGAACTGAATCCAACTCCTTCCCCGCCCAGCCAGCTCTTCTTCTGGCAATTCTGATTTGTCCCCTCTCCTCACTCCCAACATCTGGTGGGGGATGGTGACCAGCACCTGAGGTCCAGACTCCCCTCTCTATTGGCACGGCGTGTATGTCCTGTGCATTTCCTGGTGTCGTGCAAGATGGTGACCCCTCCAGGGCAGATAACACCCCTGTACCCAGGCCTGAGCTGGGCACAGCCAGCTGTGGCTCCCAGCTGCACTGTGGCCTCTTCAGCCTGTCTCATGCTGCAGGAACAGATGCTAAGATGGAATGTGGGGTGCAAGATCTTTATTAGGGATCACGCACGTGGAAGGAAGGGGGGAGAGGAAGTTTTGGGCAGAGGAAGAAGTTGAATGGCAAAGCAGGCCCTACATAGCCTGCAGCTGGGCCGCCAGGGCTCCCTGGAAGCATCTGCACGGTGCTGCCTCATCCCAGCGTCCCACCCTCTCACCTGCTGCAAGCAGCCCCTCTCTCAGTGGAAGGCGAGTTTGTTTAAATATCGGCATGTTAATGGCCGTGAAGTGGTTTGCTCAGTAGGATGTGAAAGAACCTTAGTCAATTTGTATTAATGCTCTTCACCTCTCCTGAAGATTTCCTCCCGGACCGCAGATCACGAGAATGGAATTTCGTGGCCCCGGCACCGGGGAAACGCTCTCTCTCCATTTCGACGCTGTGCTCGTGCTTTATGAGGGTGCCCTTCACTTGCTAAGATATTCAAATGATGCTAAATCAAAGTTCAACACTGTGGACGAGCAGGGGCTTCATCGACATTTAGAGAATCCCTTGTAGGTTTCCTGGTGAATTGCCCTTGATTCTTCCTACTCGTTTGTACTTAGGTGCCCTGGGAGAACGCGGAGTGCGACAGAGAGAGGGGAGAGGGTGCAGGGGAGAAGAAGGAAGTCTTGCGGTTTCAGTTTACCTGGCTAGGTGGGACCTGCGGCAGGTGGAACAGACAGGAGGGGCCGGCTGGTGCATGATTCTAAGGGGCGGGTGGGATGGGGGTGAAGAGGTTTTGGAGGAACCTGCACGTTTGTGTCCCCCACCTCAATGCTCCTTTTCTTGGACCAATCCCATTCATGAGGGATCCACTCCACGACCTAATCACCTCCCGAAGACCCCACCTTCTAGTACCAGCACTTTAGGGGCAAGGATTTCAACATATGAATTTTTTTTGGGGGGTGGTGTGGGGACATAAACATTCAGACCATAGCAACAAAGTGCCACAGTCTGGGTGGCATGGCAACAGAAATGTATTTTCTCCTAGTTCTAGAGGCTGGAGGTCTGAGATCAAGGCATCAGAGGGCTGGTTTGGCTTAGTCTGCCTGTGTCCTCCCTTCATGCCGGTCTATGCCCACATTGCCTCTTTTTACAGGGACCTCATTTTAACTTAATCATCTCTTTACAGACCCTGTCTCCAAACACAGTCACATTCTAAGGTACGGGGGGTTAGGACTTCAACCTCTGCATTGTGGGGGGCACATAATATAACCCAGAACAGTCATGTTGGGAGGAAGATCACAAGAGACCCCGACAGTTTAGTGAAAGCTCTACTTCTTGTCCCAGCAGGGAGCGGAGCAGGGTCTGCTGCCACCATTGGTGGTGGCTATGGTTCACCCGGGCTTCCTTGTGCAACCTGAAGCTGGTGGAGAGGCCTTCACGGAGACTCTTGGCTGCTTCCTCACTGGCCCCGTTTTGTCTGGACCCTGCCTTGGTTGCTTGGTCTGGTGGAGCAGGTGGTGCGGTCAGGGCTAGACCAGGGGGGAGAGGGGACGGCCTGGTCCTCCAGGGACCTGCCAGCTGGCAGGGGAAGGGCTCACACCACCAAAGTGAGAGACCGATAAAAGGCTTCTCTTATGGACCGAATGTTTCTGTGCCTTCAAAATCCCTGTATTGAAATCCTAACCCAGTGTGATGCTTCCGTAATTATTTACACTTTTACATTTTACATTTTGCATTCATCTCTGCAAACACTGGCACAGACACACCCCAAACAACGCTTTCCCGGGTCTCTAGATCTTTCTTAGTCCAGTCGAGTCGACACCTAAACTTTAGCCCTTGTCAACTTGGCCCCCTACCCATGTCCTTAACCCATACCTAATTTCCAAATAAAGACAGTAACAAGGTAATAGTTCCACCCAACACAATGCAACTAACGTGATACCACTATCCTGTGTACAGCCACAAACGCCCTGAACACTTCCTGGGAATTCGGCTGTCAGGATTTCAACATTTGGGATTTTATTCTTTGGGGATGGTGATTTTCGAGATTTTAGATGTTAGAGATTTTGATCTTTCGGTGTTTCAGTATTTGGGATTATGCTGTTTGGGATTGTGTATTTCAGATTACGATAGGCAGGAATGTAGGGGAGGTAGGTCTGATAGTTCTCAAAGCAGTGGCGGAAACAGCAGGGGACTGCAGTGAGCCAGGTGGTCCAGGACCTGCGAGGTGGCCTTAGCATCTCCACTGTAGAGGTGAGAGGTGGCAGTGGGGAGTGGGGGTCCGAAGCTGGTTGTGCCGCACTCCATAACCCATGTTCTTCCTGATCCATCTCCAGCCTTCCAGGGACCGTGTGTTCAACACTTACACTTCCTGGCGGTTGCTAAAACGACAGCCACCCTCCCACTGCGTGGCAGCTATTTGATTACATATCCGTAGCCCACTTATGTGTGGGCTTCTCCAGAACAAGCCCTGGGCTCCCAGCAGTAAGCATGCACTGACACAGTGCCCGGCGTGGGGGACGCGCTGGGTAAATGTTGTGGGAGAACAGAAGGAAAGAAGGAACAGCTAGAATCAGCCTGTGCTACTGGAAACCGGGGATGTTCATCAACGAGCAGAGCAGGGAGGGCAATACTGCTTCACGGGGCGTTTCCACTCCAAGTCATTTCTTCCTGCACCCTAGCACAGTGTTCTTTGAAGCCCGGCCACCGCTCTCCTAAAGCGTCAGCGTCCCGTAAGGAAGGTTTGTTGCTTGCAGGGCTCTGTGCAGATCCGAGCGGGAGCTGATTCAGTACAGACGTCTCTGCCATCGGACACTCACAGCCAGCTGCCCGTGGATGGCGGCAGATGCTGCTGTTTCTGTGCCAGCGGGAGCCTTTGTGTGCACGTCTGAGGCAATGAGCAAAATAATGAAAGCCGGGAAGAAGTGGCCAGGAGAAAGTGGCGTGATCAACATTCCCAGCTTCAGCCAGAGCTCTCAGGAGCGACAGGGAGCATGTCATTGAGGATTTAGTCCAAGAAAGCCAGATCCAGTCTTTTAAAAACAGCCTACGGTCAAGAGGGCTTGGAACAGCACCCTGGCCAGCCCACAAAGTGATTCATTGTCAAGTGAGAGAATTCCATAGCTCTAAGGGACCTAGAGATCATCTAAATAAAACACTGTCACGTTGCAGAGATCCACAAAGGAGGATAAACTGCTTTAAATGGGATCATTTCAGTCATGTGTCAGAATTAGAAAAAGTTTCCCCCTCCATGCAAACAGCCCTCGGCCAAGGGGCAAGGGCTGGATCTCAGCCTTCACTTGCCCCCTATCCAAGGGATAGGCAACTTTGTGCAGTGAACAACCTGCACAACTGTACATGGTGACCCTCACTTCCAGGTTACGTAGTCACCTAATGCTGGAGGTAAGATCATAGGCCACTGCTCTGCTGTCTACTCCCCTGTAGGTGGTTGAGATGGGAAAAGTAACCTCTACACACAGCGTCGAGGTGTGTTTGTGGGTCTGGGTTTGACGAAGCAAGGAGCAGTGTTGGGCCCATGGCTTTAAAAAGTGACTGGTTTCTGGAGCCAGACGACCTGGATTCGAGTCCTGGTTTTGCCCTTTCCTACCCGTGTGGACTTGGCGCGTTGCTGAGTCTCTCCAGGCCTCCATTCTCTCATCTGTGAAGTGAAAGCAAGAACGGTGTGTAGCTCGCGGTTCGCCTGTGCACGCTGAGTGAGCTAATGTGTGTAGAGCACGTGGAGAACCGCCCGGCGCGCAGTGAGCTCCGCCTGAACGTGGCAATTACACTTCTGCTTCTGGGGATGCTCACGCCGTGTTTGCACAGCCCTCGTGACAACGGCCTCTCTGAGGCCCTGAATCTTCATAACGACTTCGGGAGAGACGTGCGAGTGCCATCTTTCACTCAGTGGCACCGAGGCTCACAGAGGCACGTGGCTCTCCCCAGACCCCACTTTAGCAGGGGAGCTGCACTAGAATCGTCATTTAGAATATTTATTTATAGGGCCACACATGCCTCTTAACAGACTGGTAGCATCTTCCGTAGGAGCTGAAGTTTTCACATGCTTAGGTCCTCTCAAGCGACAGCTTCAACATGAATCAGAGCTTTGCAACATTTGTGAAGACAGGACAAGGCGAGGCTGGCAGAAGCCACTTTCTTGATCATAAACCCTGTAAAGGGCCCAGGACTCACCCTTGGCAAAGCTGCAGCAGTGTGGCTTTGCCTTCAGGCCTCTCTCGCCACCTCCTGGGTGCCTGTCCCCAAGCCCCTGCCTCCGACTCACCAAGCTCCTCATTCTCCTTACGTCCCAGTCCGTGGCTTAGGTTTTCATCTTTTCCATGGATCTTTTGCAAAGCCAATGTTTTTAATTTTGATGAAGTCCAATTCACCCGCTTTTTTCTTTTATGGATTGTGCTTTTGTGTCATGCCTAAGAACTTTTCACTAAGCCCTAGGTCATGAAGATTTAAAAAAGAATTTTTTTATTCATACATTTTATTTTTATTATTTTTATTTTTGGGGTACAGGTGATCATTTAATACATTCTTATAATTTATAAAGATCAAATCAGTGTAATTGGGATATCCATCACTTTAAATATCTGTCTTTTCTTTATGTTAGAAACATCCAAATGATTCTCTTCTAGCTATTTTGAAATATACAGTAGGTTATTGTAAACTATAGTCATATTACTGATCTGTCAAATACTAGGTCTCATTTCTTCTATCAAATCATATATTTGTCACCATTAATCAACCTCTCTTTATCCCCACCCTGAAGATTTTGCTATCTTTTCACCTAAAAGTTTTAGAATTTTATGTTTTACATTTAACTCTATGATCTATTTTGAGGTTTTTTTTTGTAACTCAGACATGAGGCTTAGGTCAAGGTTTATTTATTTATTTTTTTGCCAATGGAAATCCAGTTTCACCATTTGTTGAAAAGATTATCCTTTCTCCATTGAATTGCTTTTACAGCTTGGTCAAAAATCAGTGGGCTGTACCTGTGTGGGTCTATTTCTGGATTCTCTATTCTGTTCCACTGAACCACTCTGTCCCTCCACCGATATCTCAGGCCTGATCACTGCAGCTGGAGAGTACGTCTGTCTTACTTCACAGATGCTGTGTAGATTTTCCACAGGGAATCAGGTGCACCGATTCCTCCCACTGTAGTGTTCTTTTTCAAAATTATGTAAGCTATTCCAGTGCTTTTGCCTCTCTCTATATACTTTAGAATAGGCTTGTTTATGTCTACAAAAAATCCTGTCGGACTTTGATAAGGAATTGCATTAAACCTCTCCATCAGTCTGGGGAGAACTGACATGTTTTCTGTGCTGAGTCTTTCAATTCATGAACGCAACATGTCTTTCCATTTATTCATATCTTCTTTGATTTCTTTCATCAATGTTTTGTAGTTTTCAGCATATGAGTCCCGTTATCTTTTGTCAGATTTCTGTCTATGTATAACATTTTGGGGGAGCAATTGTAAATAGTATTGTTCACTTAATTTCAGTTTCCATGTGTTCATTGCTAGTGTATAGAAATACAGCTGAGTTTTGTATGTTGGTTGTGTATCCTTTGCCCTTGCTGGTCACTTATTAGTTCTGGGAGGTGTTTTGTTTTTTGTAGGCATTTTTTTGCTTGGTATTTTTTATAGGCACACATGCCATTTGCAAATATGGTTTTATTTCTTTCTTTTTGATCTTAATGCCTTTTATTTTCTTCCCCTGCCTCATTGTACTGGCTAGGACTTCTAGCACTATGCTAAGTAAGAGTGGTGAAAGCAACCATCCTTACTTTGTTCTTGATTTTAGGGAAAGAACATTCCTTTGGTAAAAGAAAAGATCTTTTACCATTAAGCATGATGTTAGCTGTAGTTTTTTTTAATAGATATTCTTTATCAAGTTGAGGAACTTCCCCTCTATTCTTAGTTTGCTGAGAATCTATCATGAATGGGTATTGGATTTTGTCAAATGTTTTTTCTGCATCTATTGATATCATAATATAATTTTTCTCCTTTAGTTTGTTAATATGGCAGGTAACACTGACTGATTTTTAAATATTGAACCAACTTTGTATCTCGGGAATCAACTTGAGTTGGTTATGGTATATAATTCTTTTTATATATTATTGAGTTCTATTTGTTAATATTTTGTTAAGGATTTTGCCTCTATAATCTTGAGGAATATTGGTCTGTAGTTTTCTTTTCCTTTCTTTTTTTTGTGGCTGTATTTAATGGGAGGAACAGGCAGAAATGTGTCTACTCCATCTTATCCAGAACTGGAAGTACTTATGGAATTTTTCAAAAATTCCAATATCCAGGCTGTACTTCAGATCAAATAAGTCAGAATCTCTGCAGGTGGGAGCCAGACATTAATATTGTTTTTAAGACTTCCAGGGATTTCCAGTGTGCAGCAATTTTTGAGAATTCATTTGAGAATGAGGGAACCAATTCACACGTAATTCCATGTGAATGAATGACTGATAATTCGTTTGTGTGTTTGTATCCATTCGGGTCTCTGCAGATAGTTTACAATAACCTACTTCAATGAAGGGACCACTTCCAGAACAGCAGGAAGAGGGAACCCGCAAAGGATGGGGAGACACTAGCAACGTCTGGAAGCTTTTATCACCCCTAGGGCAGAAGAGGCAGGGATGGGAATGGGATTCCCGGAGGCTGGGGAGAGCTGCTGCTGTACTGCCGGAACCTGGGTATCTTCCAGCGTCCCAGACGAGGGGGAGGAGGAGAGACACACCCCAGGCTCTCCCTGCTCCTGTCTTCTGGTTCCCACCAATACCTCCTATTTGTCTGAAGCTGGATGACACAGGAGCTTAAGGGATATTGTCCAGGGTGGCAGCACCCCCCAGAAGCAGAGCCAGCCAGAGAGGAACAGAGAGTGGATTTGGGGGTGCTGCACCTCTCCCAAATATTTGGATTTTAACCGAAACATTTTTTTTTTTGAGACAGAGTCTCACTCTGTTGCCTGGGCTAGAGTGCCATGGCGTCAGCCTAGCTCATAGCAACCTCAGACTCCTGGGCTCAAACGATCCTCCCCCCTGGGCCTCCCAGAGTGCTAGGATTACAGGTGTGAGCCACTGTGCCCGGCCCAACCCAAACATTTTGCATGGGAGAAATAGAGGCCGTGGAGATGGATGCGAGGAAGGACATTCTGGCAGAAGGAATTCGGAGCAGGGCTCACCTCTCATGAAGGATGGATGCTCCTTAGTCGAGGTGGGGCAGTGTGATCTCCGGACCAGCAGCCCCCGCAGCGCCCCCAACCTCCCGAGGACTGGGCAGAAATGCAAATCCTGTTGCATCAGACCCTCTGGGGTGGGGCCCAGTGATCTGTGTTTTAACAAGCTCACCTCCCCCCTCCCCAAGTGATGCTGATGTGTACTCAAGTTTGGGAACCTCTGGCCTAGAAGCCTGCACAAGTCAGCGAATATGGCAGGAAGCATTTTGAAATTAGAGGCAGATATCTTAGCCAGCTTGGTTACCAAAAGTGTGAAAGATATCAAAAGATAAATACCGTCGACCCTTGAACAATATGGGCTTGAACTTCACGGGTCCACTTATGCGTGGATTTTCTTCTGCCTCTGCCACCCCAGACAGCAAGGCCAACCCTTCCTCTTTTTCCTCCTCCTCCTCAGCCTACTCAAGAGAGGACAAGGAGGGTGAAGACCTTTATGATGATCCACTTCCACTTAATGAACAGTAAATACATTTTTCTTGTGGTTTCCGTAATCACATTTTCTTTTCTCTAGCTTACTTGAAGAATACAGTATATAATACACATAACCTCCAAAATGTGTTAATCCACTGTTCATGTTATCGGTAAGGCTTCTGATCACCAGTAGGCTATTACTAGTTAAGCGCTGGGGAAGTCACAAGTTTTCAAATTGTTTGGAGGTTGGTTCCCCTGACCCCTGCGTTGTTCAGGGGTCGACTGTAGCAATGTGGGCAGAGCGCCCTTCCTGTCCCCAGCCTCATGCCCCAGGGTTACTGTCTATAGTCACCTTTCACGACACTGCGGACCGGCTCATCAGCTGGTTTGGTGCTGTCCTGCAGAGCCGTTTGGAAATACAGACACCTGGGCCCCTGCTCAGAGTCTGGGATCCTGGGGCCCGAGCACCTGCATTTTCAGGGCATTTGCCACGTGGGGCTTGGTTGGAACAGCACCGAGCTAGATGTTATATGGGGTCAACATGTGTGACTGATTATTTCCTCTGGGCCAGGAATCTCAATACGCATCATTTTATTTTATCCTTTAAGAACACTGAGTGGAGAACGCTGTCCCCAGTTGGAAACGGAGGGGACCGAGGCAGAGGGCAGAGCCGACCTGCTCGAGGTCACATAACTGGCAGAGAACAGATTGAGGTTTTAAACCCGGGTCTCCCAGACCCACTTTGCATTGTGCAGTTTTGGCTACTGGGGCCCCTGCCCCCCACTCCCGTCCCCATTGCCTGTCTGGCGGAAAGATGTTTGTCCTGTTCTGTCAAACTCAGGCCCTCTGCTCTCCTGAAATCCACAGTTGATGGGAAGGCAGCCATCCTTGGAGGGTCGTAACTACAGAGCACGAGGCAAAGTGGGCCCTCAGGAATATGCTTTGTTCACAGGAAACTTTTTTTCTTATGGATTCTGCGATTAACACTTAAAGGGAGTTTTCCTCTCGGGGGGAATTTATCATGGAGCAGATCTTCTTGGAATAGATCTTCTTCTCGAGTGCTGTCACGCTGCTGGGAGTGCACGTGCCCCTCCTCGGCCATTCATCTTCCCCAGCTCAGCTCCCGACCTAGTCTGCAGCTTGGACAAAGGGCGGCTGCAGACAGCAGGGCAGAAAAATGAGGCAGGGGCCTGGGGACTTGTCCTCTACTGGGGATGGGCAAAGGGGCCTGCGGTTCTCCGTCTCTGATCAACCCTGGCACGGCCACCTCTCTTCCCATCCTGTCTCTCTGTTTTCCAGGACTTAGAGAAGGTGGGGTGGGGGAGGCTGGAAGGCAGAAGCAGGGGCAGGGGAGGAGGGGAGATGTTGACCTTCAACTGGGAGCTCTCTGTCTTCCCTCTGCCCCCGGACCTGGACCTGCTCTCTCCTTGTCTGACAAGCTCCTGTCTGCTCCACGCTCCTGCCACTATACTTCCACGCCCCCTCTCTGATACCAGCAGGGTGGGCTACTGTTCAGTTCAGTCCTGATGCTGATGACCTGCAGTTGGCTCAGACCCCGCAAGTAAAGGGCTCAGCCCACGTGACTGCCGAATATAGGATCCCAACCGCAAGTCTCGGGCATCCCCAAGTTACCCATGCTGTGGCCGGCCAGCTACAAATTTGAGGTTTCCCACGACCCCTCCTTAGAGCTGATAATTTGCTAAATGGCTGTCAAGACTCGGGAATGCGCCATATTGGTTATGATTATAGTTTTACTGTAAAGGATATGGATCAGGAACAGCCCAAGGGAAGAGGTGCGTGGGGAAGTTGTGTGTGTGGGGCACGGAGCTGCGGGGCCCTGTCCTGCAGTGCACGCGGACGTGTTCCCAGCACAGAATCCCTAAAACGGCTTCACTAGGTGGGAATTAAACTCCTTTTGTGGACAGGGAAACTGAGGCAGAGTTAGTGACTTTTCCAAGGTCATACAGCCCGCGGGAAGTAGAGCTGGGCTGGTTATTTTGAGTCCAGAGCTTAAATTCTTCATCTCTATAGATCCTGCTTCCCACTTTCTGGTTCGAGGGTGACTGGAGTTCTTTAAAGGGCACTTTAGGTGGGTTTTCCTGGGTTCCCATCCTGAACGCCGCAGAGCTGGCTGAGCCGTGGGTGAAGCAGGACTGGGAGTACAAGTCAGACTGTCTCTTTAAACTGGGCATGGGGTGTTCTTGGCTCTTCCAGTTGTTTTGGTAGATGAGGAAGCCTGAGCCTGGGGACTGGCCTGGGGTGCTAAGTAAGTCATGGCTTTGAGGCTCCTGCTTCTGGGGACCAAGGCTGCCTTCTCTGAGAATCTGGGTGGCAACTACGAGGTCCCTGATGGAGTCAACAGCTGCTCAGGAAACAGGCAGTGTCAGACTTGGGGCTTGTGTCGTCCTCAGGAATGGCACTGACCTCATGATGTAATTTAGGGGTTAGGGTCCTCCCCCTACCTTATTTCCAAAGCCCAAATATCTTACACACCAGTTCCTTGAAGCCTCAAACTTTTTTTTTTTTTTAATCTGGGCACAAAATGATTTATTTCTTAGGAGGTCAGGCTGAAAGAGGACAGGAAACTCATTCATACTCAAAGACAAATGTCTAGAAGCAGATATTACATTCATCCCCTCATTTATTTGCATACTCCTCCATTAATTCATCCATCTACCCATCCTCCCATCCATCCATCCACCCATCTTCCCATCTACCCACCCATTCTCCCGTCCTCCCATCCATTCATCCATCCATCCACCCATCTTCCCATCTACCCACCCATTCTCCCATCCTCCCATCCATCCATCCACCCATCTTCCCATGTACCCACTCATTCTCCCATCCTCCCATCCACCCATCCATCCATCCACCCATTTTCCCATCCACTCATTTTCCCATCCACCCACCCATCCTCCCATCCACCCATCCATCCATCCATCCTCCCATCTGCCCACCCATCTACTCATCCATCCATCCATCCATCCATCCATCCATCCATCCATCCATCCATCCATCCAGGATTTATTGAGCTCGTTGTGTACAGCAGATCCTGTATCTAGTGTGACATGAAGGAGGGTCACTGCTCTCTCAGGGATCCAAGCCCAGGAGGGGAGGTGAGACCCTATCAGCTCTAAGGCAGATCTCTGCCACAGAATTTCACACCTGGGACTCCTGAGTCCTGCTGTCAGGGGCCACTGCTCCATGTGTCCTTGAGTCTTCATTCCTGTCCTTCATGCCCTACGTCACAGGGGGCAGCTGTGGGAGAGGCTTCTGCTGGCCTCTGGTGATTCCAGGCCCTCTGGGGGCAGGTAAGGAACAGCGAGAGCTGGAGCCCCCTGAGGTCGGTGCTGAGAGCTGTGGGCAGGAGGTCTCCAGGGTGCTGGCTCAGGGGCCTTGGCTGGCATATGACATCTTGGCAAAGGCCACTCACTCCACACCAGGGAGGATTCTATTAGCTCTGCAGCTGGCAGCCTGGCTCCAAGATGACATTTTGATCAATGGAGAGAATGTGGCCTTGCAGATGAGAACAGCAGCTGGGGACTGAGGTGAGTGGGGACAGAGACACAAGGCTCAGGCTGCTTGTCTTCCTTGCAGCTGAGGCCCTGGACTTTGACGAGTCTGTGGAGCTCAGCTAGCCCTGCGTTCATCACTGTTGGAAATGGCTGGGCGTTGGACAGATGAGGATGTGCACACAACCCTGGGGGTTGGGGCTGGAGGATGTCTGTAATCTGTCATTGGTCAGGGGACTCCATACAACAGCCCCTGGGCCTTAATCACACGCAGAGTGCATGCGTTCTCAGTGCTTGCTATGCATTTGCTCACTGAGTTCTCGCGACCAGCCTATGGGGTGGACACAACCATTATTCCTGTTTTTAAAGAAGGAGAAACTGTGGTACAGAGAGTGTAAGTAAGTTGCCTGAGGTTTGTAACTAATGAGTAGCGAAGGTGGGATTTGAACCAGACAGTCCAGCTTTAGTGTCTGGGGCTGTGAACACTTCCTTACGTGGTCTTGAGACGGTATGCTCAAGGTCATGAACAATTTCCTCAGTTTTCGCTCTGCCAAATGGGATCAGGAGTGTCTACCTCCCAGGCTCACTGAGAGGATTAAGAATCAAGGCAGAGCAGCACGACAGGGCAGCGTGGCTGTGGGGCTGTGCTGGGCAGAACGCTGGAGCCTGTGGTACAAGTGACTCACGGTGGTGGCTCAGGAAGATTACAGATTTCCTTGAGTCCCGGCCCTTTGGGGCTACTGGTGAACATCATTTCATTACATCCTCGGCATCCCCTCATGGGTGCTGTCGCTCTGCCCGTTTGACAGACGAGGAAGCAGACTCTCTAAAGCAGCACAGTTAAGAAGGGGGCAGAGCCAGGATCCACACCCAGATGTGTGCAAAGCCGGTCTCCATGGGTGTCTTCCTGTTGCCAGGCAACATGGACACCTACGGGTGCAAAGTGCAGCTCTCTCCCCTTGGGGCTCAAAGTCTGCTGGTGGCCACGGCACAGCTCGCACTTGGATACCTGGGGCCAGGCGTGAGCACGTGTGGTCTCCAGACAGATGTGCTGAACCCTGCTGGGGGTGGTGGGGAAGACGCAGCATCACAGCACAGGGTGCACAGGCGGGGGATGTGGCAGCAGGAGGCTGTATTAGTTTCCTTTTGCTGCTGTAACAAATGACCACAAACTTTGTGGCTAAAGCAATGTAAGTTTATTCTTTTTCAGTTCTGGAGGTCAGAAGTCTAAAGTCCAGGAAGTTGGAAATTGTTCTGGAGGCTTAGGGGAAAGTCCATTTCTTGGCCTTTTCCATTTTCTAGAGGCCACTTACATTCCTTGGCTTGTGGCCCCTTCCCCCATCTTCAGAGCCAGCCCTGAAGCATCTCAACTCCTTTCTGACCTCTGCTTCTGCCCTGCTTCTCTCTCTGGCCTTGCTCTTCCTGCCCCTCTTATAGGGACCCTGTGATTACAGTGAACCCCCTGGGTGATCCAGGAAAACCCACCCATCACACAATCCTTAACTTAATCCCACCTGCAGAATCCCTTTTGTCTTGTGAGGCAGGCTCTACAGGTAAATATGAGGCAGGCCATTGTTCTGCCTGCCACAGATACACAAGTGGGAATGGCTAGAGAGCTGAGGGTTTTTGTTTTTTTTTCAGAGACAGGGTCTCGCTCCGTCACCTGGGGCTGGAGTGCAGTGGCACAATCATAGCTCACTGTAGCCTCAAACTCCTGGGCTGAAGGGATCCTCCTATCTCAGCCTCCTGAGTAGCTGGGACTACAGGCACGTGCCACCACACCTGGCTAATTTTTCTTACTTTTTGCAGAGACAGGGGTCTCACCATATTGCCCAGGCTGGTCTCAAACTCCTGGCCTCAAGCAATCCTTCCACCTTGGCCTCCCAAAGTGCTGGGACTACAGGTGTGAACCATTGCATCTGGCCTAGAGCTAAGGTTTCAAAGAGACTGGAGGTTATAACTTTGACTCAAATGGTACAAAAGCAATTTATGTAACCAAAATGTTTGTACCCCCATAATATTCTGAAATTAAAAAAAATAGGGAAAAAAAGAGACTGGAGAACGTTTTAAATAGTCGCAGGGACGAACAATTGGGATACTGATAGTACCTGGATGGCAGATCAATTTTATCCCGTGTGCCACTCCTGTTGTTTGGAGTGGTCTCCTGGAGCTCTGGGTTAGTGGGTCCGAATTCAGTGGGAAAGAGCATCAGGATTGATTAGTGATGTCTGCCATGGACTGGGGAAGAGGAAGCGGTAGCATGCTTGCCAGGTATTTGCCATACTGGCTGTAGTTTAAACGCTTCAGTTTCCACATGAAGATATAGAGGCCTAGACAGGGGTTTGCTCATCTGAGGTCACACGAGTAGAGCAGCAAATCTGGGACTAGAAGTCGGGCCTCTTGGTCTGTGGTTCAAGTACGACCAGTCTGAAGCTCTGATTTATAACACAGTCTTCAAGGCAGTGCAGTGAGTTGGATGGTGCTGAGACTGTTGGGAAGAGAGGGAGGGGCTCTGGATGAAGGCCGAGAAGCTGGCAATGAGCTTGGCAGGGAGTGCAGGGCGGACACTGTCTCCGGGGCGGGGGAAGCCTGGCCTAAGCCTGGGAAACAAGCGACCAACAGCGAGCTGAGGGCTTGGAGTCTGGGTGTCATCCTCATGGCATCAGCACACGGAAAAGTCAGAGGAGACAGTGTCAAGTACCAGGAGCCAGAACTGAGGGTCAGATACAGACGCCACTGCACTCTAGCCAGGGTGACAGAGTGAGAGTCTGTCTCAAAAAAAAAAAAAAAAAAAAAACTTGCTAAGAACAAGAAAAATTAGAAAAATACAAAAACTATCTGTTTAAAGGCAAGAGCACTGTGGAAGAACAAGGACCAGAGGAGCTGAGATCCTGGGGAGTGGAGCCGGCAGAGGCGAGGGGCATTTGCCAATTCTGGGTTCATGCAAGAGGCTGATAATTCAGGCTTTGCTGCTGGGGGCAGAGGAACCAAGAGCTCTGTTTCTCTGCCTCTATTTACAAAACCCACTTCCTCTCAAGGAAAAGGGGAAAAGAGTAGGCCTGGAGTTGTGCCCAGAGGCCAGCACACAGTGGGCCTGCAAGCAGCATTTGCTGAAATCCTGGAGTTCAAATCCACGCCTGCCAAGGCCTCAGTGCAAGAGCCTCTCACATCTTTTAGATTTCATTCCACTCCAAACTTTGGGGGTTTTTTTCCTGGAAAAAGTGCTGTGTGATCTGATTTTTTTTTTAAGTTAAAATGTATTAAAGATTCATGCTGTTTAGAGGAGTATTTTGAGGATTTCACAACATCCCCGGGAGATAATTGGTATCTCTCCAGGGAGCCGCCGGGTGAAGGCTGGCAGTGGGGGTGCAAATCACTTGAGTGCCAACAGCAGTTTTAATTAAGTTTTTCCTGAATGAGATGCTTATTTCACTGAAAAGTGCTGGGCCTTGTTGACAAGTGACACATAACATTTCATTCTCCAGAGATTTTTATCATCAGAAAACGTCCTGGTGGAGACCTGGCCTGCACATTAATTAATCAGCCCGTCAGTCTGGGCCTGGTTCTTGGCCCATGGGGGATTAAGCGAGGGCGAGAGCTGCCCTTGGCCTCTAGGGGAGGTAGGAAGCAAGAGGCCTCCCTGTTTCTTGGGGCTTTCGATGAGGCTGGTGCTGTGTTAGGTCTTTATTATATGAACCACCTCCTTACTCACCTCTTACTGCTCACCTCTGCTCTGGGAGGGAGGT
This sequence comes from Lemur catta, assembly GCF_020740605.2. Taxonomy (NCBI): domain Eukaryota; kingdom Metazoa; phylum Chordata; class Mammalia; order Primates; family Lemuridae; genus Lemur; species Lemur catta. The sequence goes on from NC_059129.1 coordinate 29,408,768, forward strand.
CCCATTGCCCCCATTTTGCAGATGAGAAGACGGAGGTTCCAGAATCTTCAGTAATCAGGATGCTTTCACACAGCTTGCAAACAGCAGCCCAGGCACCAAACCCTCTTCTTCTTCCTTCCTGGGGGCACATTTTCCCCACGATCCCACAGTGACTCTGGGTTCCTTCAAGGGGCTCCCAATCCCACGGGGGTGGTACGAACCCAACACAGCAAGAGCAGTCATGGCCCCAGATTCTTCCTGGCCCTGATGCCTGGATTCAGGGAGCAGCACCCGGGCTCCTGGGGCCTGCCGTGAAGGGGAAGGGAAGTCACAGGTTAAATCGGGAATGCACAGTACGGGGAAGGGAAGGAAGCAAGGCTGGGGCGGCCACCTTTGCTGCCCTCTCTCTTTGGGAGGGGTCGCTGGAAACACACTGGGGAGGGAGTCCAGACGTGTGGGCTTTACTCCCATCTCAGCCACGACCCCTCTTAAACGGAGTTGACCGCTAAGTAACCCCTTCCTGGAAGGGGCTGGGAGTCTGTGAGTCCAGGGGTTCACCCATTCGTACCACGGATCCCACAAGAAACCACAAGACACAACCCCAGTCTCCAGACATATCCGTGGCCCCTTGCTTGTGTGATGTGACCCTGACCTGTCACTTTGTTCCCTCCGTCCGCAATTTGAACAGGGCTGTTCTGGAGACCAAGTGCTTTAACCCAGGGCCTTCCCAGCTGGCTGTGCGCTGCAATCGCTTGGGGAGCTGTTGAAACCCCCGGACACTCAGGCCTGCCCAGGCCCAGGGCTGCATTTCGTGGCCCACTGTGCTCCATTTGCCCTCTGCTACAGAGCGGTACCTGGGCTGTTGTCTCTAAATGCTCGAGAGATGAACATGCCCAGGCGTCCTCGTCCCTAGATGGGCCCCTGCCCCCACACTCCGAGTCCCTCCCTGGGCGCACTGCCCCGAGAAAGCGCTCAGCACCACCTGGAGGGGGCTTTGCCTGCTTCTGGGGGGCCACCTGCTTCGGGCTTCAACACTGATTCTTGGGGCCCCTTGAACAATCCCCTCGCTAGAGGACCCAGCACCCCTGCTTCCTTTGGGGGAACTGTTCTCCCTTTCTCCACGGTTTCGGTGGAACTGTAAATCCATCATTGCCACCACTGCACCAAACTACAGTGGCGAACATGTGACCTAAGCCTGGCCAATCATAATAGTCCACCCGCTCTCAACAGGGATTGGCCCAGGGGGTGGGCATGTAACCAAGAAGAGCCAATCAGACCGCCTCCCTCCCAGGGAGCTGAGAAAATAGCTCTGTTTGGGGTGTGTGTGTGTGTGTGTGTGTGTGTGTGTGTGTGTGTGTGTGTTTGTGGTTTGCTTTTCTCTTTGCTTTTCAGGAGTTGTTAATCTGGGAGGAGTGAGTACGAGCTGTTGGCAGTCATCTTCCTTGGATGGATGGGGAAGGTCAGTGTATACAGTGGGAGAGAAATAAGGCAGCACACAGAGGCAGACAGACCTGAGAGGTGGGCAGAGAGACAGACAGACACACACACACATTATCTGGGCTCCTGGACCCTCTGTCCCTGATGCCAGTGGCAGACTTTCATGCACCTGCGCTGTGGAATGAAGTTGCCTCTGGCTTCTGTCGCCTGCCCCCGAGGAGCCTCCCACCACCCGTTCACTCCAGCAAAGATAGTCCACGATTCTGAACTCCTTAGCCTGCCCCGCCTCAAAGCTGAAAAACTGCAGCTCCAGCCCCTAAACATTCATAACAGAAGTGCTGATAACATAGCAGCTTTGCAAGTAAATCCAGAGCGTCTGTTTCCAAGGGAGGGCTGGGGGACGGCTGTGTGTGCGCCTGGGAGGAGGGAGGCAAATTACTTTTGTTCTCTGCAGAGCCCGGGCAGGGTTTGAAGAGGTTTGCCTGCCTCCCTGGAGCTCCGCTGAGTTGGAGAATCTTCCAGCAGGGCTGGCTTCCAGGCGGGGGACAGTCAGATTCAAATCACTTTTGCTCCCCAGCTCAGCACTTGGGCCCAGGTGCCTGCTGGATTCAGAGTACAGCCTCTCCCTTCTCCAGGAAATCTCTGCTCAGCACAGCCAGGGCCTGTACTGTTGTCATTAGGAGGCATAAAATCCTAATTTATATTGCTGGAAGGGTAATTTATACACTAATGTAAATTTCTTTTACTGCTGATTTTTGAGCAACTGAAGTGCAATTATTTCCGGCTCCCCTTCCAATGCAATTCTAAAATGATGGCTGCTAATACCTTAATATTCTTTATGATTGCCAGAGATGATATTTTCCCCGGATCAAATGTATCCTGTGGGGTTTGACATAATTGGGTTAAAGATTTCTCTTTCTGAGGCTATAAGACTTGTTAGGCTTATCTGGGCCTGAGGGGAGGATGGCAAATGCCTTCTGCTTGCATTTTGCGATGCTCCCAGCCCGGCCCCTTCTCCTTTACTGAGCGTCAGATCTTTCTTGTGTGCCTACTGTGTGCTCAACTCCAAAGGGAGCACATTACATGGAAATGTGGTTTGAGAAGGAAAAAACTGGGTTAAAGGGTCACAGAACACTACCTCTCTGGGGGAGAATGATTTTTCTTTAGGAACACATGATGGTGTGAACAGCTGACCCCAATGTAAGGAACCACTATGCGTGAAACTTGAATGGTAGAAACTTGAGAGGCTGGTCCCACCTCTAGGGCAAGAGATGACAGTGTCTTCAGGGTGTGTCTCCTTCCCTGGCCCTGCCATAGGCGCTGGGAGCTGGCCAGAAGTGGGCGAGGGACTGCAAGCCTTTTGAAGTCTGTCTCCAAGCCATGCTCTGGCCTCTGTACCTTGCTGCCTGCTTCCAAGTAATTAGCACCAATCCTGAGACCATGCCATGGTTTGAACGTTTATGTCTCCCCCAAATTCATATGTTGAAAGCCTCGCCCCCAAATTGATGGTATTAGGAGGTGGAGCCTTTGGGAGGTGATTAGGTCACAGGGGTGGAGCCCTCATGAATGAGAGTAGGGCCCTTATAAAAGAGGCCCGAGAGAGACCCTTTACCACTTCCACCCTGTGAGATTGGAGTGAGAAGATGCTGTCTATGAGGAAGACAGCCCTCACGAGACATCAAATCTGCCAGTGCCTTGATCTTGGACTTCCCAGACCCCAGAATGGTGAGAAATCAATTTCCATTGCTTGTAAGCTACCCTGTCTATGGCATTTTGTCATAGCAGCCTGAAGGGACTAAGCCAAACCATAGTTAGCACCCATCCTAACTATGATCAAGCAGCAGCTTTGGATTTTGATTTTTTCTAGAATTTTCTTTACATGCTAAGTTGGGACCTGCCCCCCTAAATCCTCTTGGCCTTTTAAAAGCTGAGACCACTCTGAGACCAAAGCGTCTGTGAGATCCAAGGTGATGAGGCGTGGAAAGCACTTGGCGTCTGCCTGCTGCTCACTGAGGTCAATCCGTGGTAGCATTGTTGTTGCTTTAGTTCTCATTACTTTTTAACATTTCTGCTTGGAAAAGGTGATTCCATAAAAGCAAAACCCAGATGTGATATAGTTGTAATAATAATAGTAATAACAGCTAACATTTATACGGCATTTCCTCTATGCCGGAGGCTAAACATTTTACTATTTAGCTAATTTAATCCTACCACAGCGTCATGAGGTTGTCACTATTATTAAGCCCATTTTATACATGTGGAAATTGGGGCACAAAATAAGTAACTTGTCTAAGGCCACGCAGAGCTGGCACCCAGGAAGCTGGGCCCCAGAATTTGGCTTCTTAACCCCTGTTAGGGGCTGAACTGTCCCCCCACAGTCATACCTTGAAGTCTGCAATGGTTTGAATGTGCATCGCCTCCAAAACTTATGGTGAAACTTAGCTCCTCATGTGTCATTATTGAGAGGTGAGTCCTTTAAGAGGTGATTGGGCCATGAGGTTCTGCAGTCATTGATTACCGGGTCAGTGGGTTACCATTGGAGTGGCACTGGTGGCTTTATAAGAAGAGGACAAGACACCCGAGCTAGCACAGTCCCCTGGGCATGTGATGTCCTGCACCACCTTGAGACTGCAGAGTCCCCACCAGCAAGAGGGCCCTCACCACATGGGGCCGCTTGACCTTGGACTTCTCAGCCTCCATAACTGGAAGAAATAAATTCCTTTTCTTTATAAATTACCCATTTTCAGGTATTCTGTTATAAGCAACAGAAAATGGACTAAGTCAAAGTGCTAACCCTTTAGTACCTCATAGTGTGACTGTATTTGGACATAAGTTCTTTAAAGAGATAATTAAGTTAGAACGAGGTCATCAGGGTAGCCCTACTCCAACATAACCGTGTTCTTACAAGAAGACAAAATTTGAACACGGCTGTGCATGTGCCCAGAGGGAAGACCCTGTGAGGACCCAGACAGAAGGTGGCCGTCCGCAAGCCAAAGGGAGAGAGACCTCAGAAGAAACCAAACCTGCCGACATCTTGATCTTGGACTTCAGCCTCCAGAATGGTGAGAACATGAACTTCTGTTGTTTAAACCACTTGGTTTCTGTGGCACTTTGTTCGGGGAGTCCTAGCAAACGAATACGCTCCCCGTGGAGATGTGCTAATTCCACACGGAAGACCTCGCCTGTCGGGACTGAGGAGGCAAAGTCTTGTGGTATAAATGTCCTGATTAGTATCTGAGGGCCTGATTTTCGCCCCTAGGTTACCACTCACTCATTATGGGAAAAGCCCTAAACTTATTGGGCCTCAGTTTCTTTGTTTGTGAATTGGGGCCAGTAATCCCCACCCCACTTCTCCCAGAGGCCTATAGGAGAGGTGACATTGATGGTAATGGTGGTAATAAAAAAATAATGACTGTAGTGAGCTTTCTCCATGCTGGGCTCTGCGGTAGACGCTTTATACATGCAAATGTATTTATTCCTCATAGCAGCTCTGGAATCTGCACACTGTTACGAATCTCCCCATTTTACAGGTGAGGAAACTGAGGCCCAGAGAAGCTAAGCAGCCTGCCCGAGGTCTCGTGTGTTGTGGAAATAAACTAAGATCACCCAAATACGAACAAGCAAAGGCTGTTTATTCCGAGCTTGCTGTGGCAAGGCAGTTGGCCACTATTACTTGCACTTGGCAGAGACCCAAGCAGGCCTGGAATGGGAAAGGCTTAGAGTGGAAAGAGGGAAGGCTTCAGTGTGGCCTAGTCTCAGGCTGCTGGCCTGTAGAGGCTGGAGGCTGGCATCCTACATGGTGGGTTAGGGATACATGTTTGGCTTTCCTCAGTTGGTCCCAAGTTGGAAGTGGAACAAAAGTTAAGAAGCTGGCAGTCCTTGTTCCATTCCTGGCCATTTTGGGCCAATTACTACAGGAGTAATTATTTGGCTTCCTGGACTGGTGGCTGCAGATAATGGGTCAGAGTTTTATTTTTATATATGGTTTGGCCATTGTCCATTTGCATATTCAGTCTCAGCGTGGACTGCCCGGCACTGCGCTTCCAGCTGCAGGGCCATCCTGTAGAGGAGAAAGGACCTGGCAGAGTGACTTTGTGCACAGGGGGAAATGCCCATTGCCCGCCCAGGGTCACAGGCCTTAGGACCAGCAGGCATTGCCTCCTGGTCCCCGTCCCCTCAGGCCCTGCTTTGACACAGACAGCACGGCTAGGGGAAGGTGACATGCCAGCCCAGGATGCAGGCCTGGTGCCATCCCGGGGCAGTGGCTGAATCTGACTCCTAATACAGGACACAGACTCAGTGTAACAGCTATTGTGAGGAAAGGTGGAAGGGAAGACACCACCAAGTTTGCATTCCAAAGTTATTAAAAAACAAATGCTAGAACTTCTGCAACTCAACAACAACAAAAAACAGCACAATTTAAAAAATGGACAAAGGCCTTGAATAGACATTTCTCGAAAGAAGATGTACAAATGGCCAACAAGCACATGGAAAGGTGCCCGACATCACTCATCATTAGAGAAATGCAAATCAAAACTACAATGAGATACCACCTCACACCCGTGAGGATGGCTACTACCAAAAAACCCAGAAAACTGCAAGTGTTGGCAGGGATGTGGCGAAATTGGAGCCCTTGTGCACTGTTGGTGGGAATGTAAAATGGTGCAGCCATTGAGGAAAACAGTGTGGTCGTTCCTCAAAACGTTAAAAATGGAATTAGTATAGGATCCAGCAATTCCATTTCTGGGTATATACACAAGAAAATTGAAAGTCGAGTCTCAAAGAGATATTTGTACACACATGTTCAGAGCAGCGTTATTCACAATAGCTAAAACATGCAAGCAACCCAAGTGTCCACTGACAGATGAATGGATAAACAAAATGTGGTACATACAAGCAATGGAATATTATTCATCGTTACAGAGGAAGGAGATTCTGACACATGCTACAGCATGGATGCAACTTGAGGACATTATGCTACGTGAAATAAGCCAGTCACAAAAAGACAAATACTGTCTGGTTCCACTTATAGGAGGTACTTAAAGGAGTCTAATTCACAGAGACAAAGTAGAATGGTAGCAGCCTGGGGTTGGGAGAGGGAAGAATTGGGAATTTTTGCTCAATGGGTCTAGAGTTTCAGTTTTGCAAGAGGAAGAGTTCTGGAGGTTGGTTGCACACCAAGGTGGACATGCTTAGCACTACGGAACTGCACACTTAAAAATGGTTAAGATGGGAAATATAATGTTATGTATATTTCATTACCATGAACAATAAAAATAAAAACAGCAATAACAACAACAAAACCGAACCAACCGTATGTGGTCCCGGGAGGTTGAGCTGACCAGCAATTCTCCGCCAGGTTCTAGATGTGACACCCTGGGCAAGTCCCGTATCTGCTCTAGCCCTGTCCTCTCAGGAGGTGACTTCACAGTTTCTTGAGGACAGCTCTTCTAATCCTCACAACGCCCAAGGAGCTGAAGCATTGGTCCCAGGAAGGAACAACCCATGCTAGAGTGTGGCGCGCTCAACAGCTATTCCTACCCCGTCCTGTGCCAACAGACCCCAGTTTTATTCTATTTTTGGGCAGGCAGAGGGTGCTCAGGGAGAGTAAACATGCCCCCAACCCAGAGAACAAACCTCAACTTTCCTAGATCAGTCATGATAATCCACTTACTCTTTGCCAGTGATTACTTTAGGGGTGGACATGAAACCTATTCTGGCCACTAAGACAGGAGACAAGTTGCTGGGACTCATGGGAAAGATGTTTGTCTCTAATAAAAGAGGACGCTACAGGAACAAGGCTTCTTTCCTGCACTTTCTCCTCTTTCTGCCTTGAAAGTGACAACCACTTTTAAGTGCTGGGGCTTCAGCAGCCCTTTTGTGATCATGATATGACAAGCCCAAGGACAGAAAGCCAACAACACCCTGCGGGACGGTAGGGCAGGAAGACAGAAGGAGCCTAAGTCTTTGATAACATGGTTGAGCCACTGAGTCAAACCTGGAACTGCCAACTTCCAGGCATATTTTGTTTGGGCGAACTGATGTCTTCATTGCTGTTGGTCAGGTTTGCTGCCACAGTCTAAGCCCAACAGAACACAGCAGGACCTGCTAGTGTGTCCCCTTGGCTCCCACCTACCCCAGCTGGGAGGGGAATTCCTTGGCTTCTTCCAGTGCTGCTTGGAAAAAATGATCTCCGGTTTTGCTACTCCTTTTATTTCCCCTCTTTCTTTCCAATTTTAGTTCCTCTTTCCCCAATATTCCTACCCATTCATTTTCTTAAAAGACTCCCTTTTTGTCTCCTTTATTGCTTGGTGGCCTCACCTCAGGCCCATCCTCATTTCCCACTTCCCCCGACACTCTTCGCTCCAGCTCTTTTGCAACACCCGCCTTCCCCCACAGTGCTCAGTAGTCTTTGGCTCACTCTGGCCAGAGATTGGCGGGAGGGCCTGATCGCTTTGTCAGCCCTTAATTAGTGTCTTGGTTCTTTTTATAATGCAGTGAGCAAAAGACCCTAAACTAAGACATAGACATGAGACCAAAGGGATTTTAAACAAAGTCCCTTTTATTTTCTACTCAAGATAAAATTATGAAATGAGATAGTATTCTCCCTGGTTTATCAGTCCTTTGGTGGATGAATTCCCACTCCCCCCACATGAAGAGTGGAGGGGGCCCAAGACAAAGAGAGTTTTGTCTCCGGGCAAACTCTGTGGGCTTGGCCTGGCCTTCCCAGGGGACAGCCCTCGACGTCAGATGACTGGCAGTGGTGGCATTCAGTCCTGGCTTTTGGTTGCCCATCTGGGACTCCGGAAGGAAGACTTCATCTATGCCCTAAGAAGAATATAACAAAGTAGCAGGCATGCATAATGTTTCAAGCTAAGGAACAAGATACTAGTATTGAGCAAAGCATTTTGTGCTTTTGTGTCCCTCCCTTGACCTAACTGGGATGAATGATGTTGTGGAGCAAAACGTCCAAGGCTCTGTGGCACCAAGGCTGGGGGCACTGGCACTTTTTTAAGTTCCTGCCTTCCTAGAAGAAAACAGGATGTCACATGCCCAAAGCCCATAAGCCTGAGATGCAGGATGTTCCAAGTGTCTCGAGGCACTAGGAGGTGCTGTTATCCCCATTTTACAGATGGGGAAACTAAGGCCCAATTAGGTGAATTGGTTTGCACAAGGTCACACATCTGGTAAGTCGGGAGCTGAGTTTTGACCTCTGCGCCTGGCGTTTGTGCTCTGCCGCCTCCCGGGACGATGACTGAATGAATGAGCCCAATTCAGGCTTCTCCATTCTGGGCTTCAGGGAGGACCAGTGTGGCTCACAGATGAACAGAGAAGCCAAAACAAAGCGCACGCCTCCCAAGTCAGACACAGGGTCCGTCCGTTCATGCAGCCAGAAGCTTGGCATACTTTCCTTGGAATTGTGCCACAGTAGCTTCTGTGGCCTGGCAAGAGAGGTTGGGGTGCGTCTGTGTGAGTGTGGACTCGGGTCAAGATGAGAAAGGGATGGTTTCGGGAATCTGGTGATTCACAGCCTCCATCGTCCTGCCTCTGCAGACATGCCCTACCTCTGTCCCTTCCCACCACAAGTGCAGGGTCATGGACTCCTGAAATGTTCTAGACCAGTGTCCCCTTCCTGGATCACTGTCCTGCCTTCATCTGGAGAGCAGAGCATCTCCCAGGGGAGTACCTTGATGTCAGCTGCCTTGGTCCCCGTGCACACCAGGCGGGTGCAGTGTGCGGGTCAACACAAAGGGTCAGGGCAGCCCATTCCATGGGGCAGACAAAGGCGCTTTGCAGAGGAAGGACCCGGAGGCATTCTGGGGCCGACGGGAGGGCAAGGGATGTGGAGAGGGACTTGAGTCTCTATCATGACCTTGCTTTGCTGTGTGACTTTGGAAAAATTTCTTAAGCTCTCTGAGCCTCATTTGCCAAGCGGGAATTAATATTCTTACCTTGAAGAATTAACATAGTTAATATCTACAAATGACCTAGCACAGCTACTGATCCACAGTGTTTGCACCATGACCTTCCTTTTGCACGGGGACATGGTAATGATGCAGGCTGGGCATGTGAGGAGACATTTCCCAGCCTCCTTTGCAGGTAGGTGGGGCCATGGGACTGAGCTCCAGCCAACAAAATGGGTTAGAATTAATATATGCCCATAGGCTCCCCTCCCCTAATCCTCCACTTTGTACATTCTGTTGGAATTTTGTCTCATGGCCATAACCAACCCTAAGCAGGCTGGCAAACATAGTAACCCTCAAAAAGGGACAACAGATTCTGATGCATCTTTGGCAGCCTCCACCACATAATCTGAAAAGAAATGGGCACACACTTGCTTTGTCTTTCCCCCTTCATGCTGGCTCAGTTGCAGATGTAATGGCAGGAGCTGAAGCAGCCACTTTAGACCCAAGAGAAGCTACCTGTTGAGGGTGGCAGAACTGCTCTTCTAGTCCTGAGATGTCTCAGGATTGTTAAGTGAGGGATAAATATGCTCCTAACTTGTTCCAGCTATTGTATTTTGGGGTCTTTTTGTGAGAGCAGCTCTGACTGTCCCTTAACAGATTTACTCCTGCTACCAATGAACTAGTTTCCCAGTGTAAGAAACAAGAGCCTTTAACTCTCTTATACATCATTAGTCTCCTTCTCACCCAAGACATCCCCCTAAGTTAAAAGGACATGCTCCATCTTGAACTTGAAGGGGGTTTCAACCTTACTCTTTGTCCTCTTCCCAATTTTTCCAGGAAAGTCTAGGAATTCCTTATCATTCCCTGTTGCTTGGAATTGCTTTATTGTCATGGAGATAAACCACCAAACTTCATACCCAATAAAGATCTCTCCCTCTAATGAGGAGAACAAGGGACACTTGAGATAACAGAGGAACAGGCTGAAGATGACAAAATAAATATTATATATTTAAAATGGCTAAAGAAATCAAAGACGGCGTAGAAACCATAAGGAAAGAATAGCATAGCAGGTATTTTTCTAATTTTTTTTCTTGTCGCAGGACCCACACCTGGTATGGAACCAATAAAGTTCAACCCCCAAACAACGCACATGAAAACCTCATCACGCTTCTCGGAAAACGCCAGACATGTGTATGTAGTTAGACTTTGTGATTCTCCGAAGAAAGAGAACTAGGTTAAATATTTTAATTGGATTCACATGTCTCTTGTGCCCTGAACATATGCTTTCAGGATGCTTCTTGATTTAATGCCCACATCAGGGATGTGGTTCATTTTCTAGAATAAGTGGTTTCATTTTAGCCAAGAAATATATCCACTGGTTCTTGGAGCAGTTTATTCCCCACTGTGATTCCGCTTAAGCAAAAGTACTTAAGAATCAGGGCTGGGTGCAGACACTTAGACTCTTTGAGGAGGATGAACGTGAAAATTACGCGGTGCCACTCTGTCACTTTACAGATGCACGAAGTGGCCCGTGGAAGCAGCCGTCAAGGGCAGGCAGCGGGATTAGCACATGTGCTTTGGTTTTCTCCGCCTGCTAGAGAAAAATCTGACTTCTCCGTTTCTGAGCTTGTGTTTATTTTTCACTCTGCTTTTGCCTGAAAGATCTCTGAGTGCACAGGCGGACCATAACTAAATGGCTGAGAGGTGCATATTACTTCCATCCGGTGGGATGGGACTTTCGAAAATGAGCTTCAGAGTGTATTCTGTGTTTTTGTTTCGAGTGTGGTGAAAATCTGCCCCACTTCCAGTCCTGCAAGCTCTGCCTTGTCGCTGCCCTGCCGGGGCCGCTGTGGAGGGGAGAGGAAGGCAACGGCCAGACCCGGGGCTGGGTGTCCTGCATGTTGGCCGAGTGAGGGGAAGCAGAACTCAGTTACTTCTGAGTTGGAACTTTGGTTCTCCTGACCTGTGCCTGGAGGAGTTTGCGTTTTGGGCTGTGTTACCCCCGGTGGCGTAAAGGGGTCAGTTCATGGTAAAAAGGTGCAGGGGTCAGAAAGCCAAGGGTGGACGTGGGGGCTGGGAGCTTTCCAGGGTTTCCCTGATCTTTTCGTCTTGATGTTCTCAATGTCAGCCCGTGAATAAGCCATGGGAATGATTGATGTCTTAGTCCATTTCTGTTGCTTTATAACAGAATCCCTGCAAATGGGTAATTATATTATTAATATTATTAATATAATTATATTATAATTTCTTTATAAAGAAAAGGAATTTTTGTTACAGTTATGCAGGCTGAGAAGTCCAAGATCAAGTGGCTACGTCTAGTGAGGGCCTTCTTGCTGGTGGGGACCCTCTGCAGAGTCCCGAGGTGGCACAGGGCATCGCACAGCTAGGGGCTGAGTGCGCTAGCCCAGGTTTTACCTCCTCTTCTTGTTAAGCCACCAGTCCGCTCCCGTGAGTCCGTGAATCCATGAATGGATTACTCCATTCCTGAGGGCAGACATCTCATGACCCAATTTCCTCTTAAATGCCTCACTTCTCAGTACTGCCATGTTGGGGATTAAGCTTCAACATGAGTTTTGGAGGAGACAGACAGGAAACAGCTTTCTCGAACAACTCTGGGAAGCTCAGGGTAGAAGGCGGCAGATGAACCAAGGTTCGTGAGCTGCGCTGACCTGTCAATCCATCTGCTTTGCAGTGTCGTGAATTCAGGGTAGAGCAGTTACTTCCTTTCTCTTCCAGATCGCAGCTCTGCCCAGCCTGGGCTGGCCTCCTCGCCAATCTGTACCTCCGGTCAGAAATGGAAGCCAGAGTGAAGCGTGCTGGTGGCTCGAGACAGTCCCTCCAGCCATGAGAAAAGCTACTTGCCCCCTGAGCACAATTGATGGCAGTGCGCTGTAGCCGTGCGTGTCTTAGGGCGCACGTGTCCAGTGGAGATGCAGCTTTTCTATCCATCTTTGTTGGACAAAATCTAACTAAGGGCTCTCTCTCTCTCAGCTAACCTTGTATGACCCCTGCACACCTGGCTGAAAAGAGAAATTCTTCTGAACAGCTACTGTTCTCACATAGACAAGACAGAGTCTTGATGTGGATTAAACTAACCTTCCCTCCCCGCACTGCCCCTGTCCAGCGTGCTGGGTTGGCAGAGCCAGCCTGGGCCTCCCCCCACCCCCAGCTCTCTGTCCTTGCTCCACTGATCCTGTATTTCTAGACGCCAAATGGAGGGACCAGTGGCCACTGGTGGCTCACCTGAGAGTTTATCCAGAGCCTCCGGGGTCTGAGGCACCTCGAGGCTCAGCCAGAATGATCCGACCACGCTGCTCTCAGCTTCACTTTTTCTTAATTAGCTCTAATTACTCTGTCATCGTAATTGTACTGACATCGAAAGCCTTCAAGTTCCTTTAAGCAGCTGGCAGTGTTCGGTCTCATTAATCTCGCAGATTCCCGTCCTTTGAAGATCGCTGGTTTGCTTTAGAAACGATCCTCGGTTGGGCGCCATTTTCCGCCTCTCTGCTGCACGTTCCAGGTCTGCAGCGAAAATGTGGCCAAGAGCCTGGGAGCTCGTCCGCACCCTGGTGCCCACTGGCTCGCCCCAGGCCTGGCCCTGGGGAAGGTGTTGTCCCTGGGAGAGGCTGGGGAGGGGGTCCTTGCTTCAGGCTGTGCTGTGCTCTAGAGCATGAAGTCGGGGACACAGGGCTTCACTGCTGTCTGCCCACTCCCTGTGGCTCCCCCAGCTTGGGTTACAATCACTTAAATGTTTAATCTTGGGCCTCCTCTTTATGTGGTCTTTGGTAACGGGGACAGCAGCGGCACCCATAGGGCCAGGCACTTAGGGAACAAGTTCTGGAACCAGGATGACTTGGAGGTGGTGTTTATTGAGGGTAGACTGAGGCCATGCAGAGGAGAGGGTGAGAAATCAGGGTATAAACGAGGGGCCTGAGGCCACAGCTGGAGATATGGTGCTCGGTGTCCAGCCCAGGGGACCAGGTGAGGCTGGAAATGGTGTGTGAGAGAGGACCCCAAGTGCAGGACACCGTGTGTGTGTGTGTGTGTGTGTGTGTGTGAGCACATGTGTATACGTGTATGTATGTGTGATTTGTGAGTTTGTATGTGTGTATATGTATGTGTGTGCATGTGTATGTGTGTCAGTGTACATGCGAGTGTGTTTTTATGTATGTGCATGCACATGTGCATGTACATGTATATGCATGTATGCATATGTGTGCATGTGTGTATGAGTGTGTAGGCGTGTGTGTGTGTGCATGTAGCTGTGTATATGTGAGTGTGTTTGTGTTTGTATGTGCATGTGGTTGTGTGTTTGTACAGACCAGGGCTGGGAAGAATGAGGGAGTGTCGGGCTCCTTCCTGTGGTGCCCGGTGAATGCACAGAGACAGATAAAAACTTCAGAGGTGTTATGAGAGCTGGGACCCTTGGAATAAATTCCCTGGGGGCTGGACTGACATTTGACACTGGTCTCATCAAGCTCAGAGCCTTCCTTCCTGACCTTGAACCACCGTCCCAGACAGAGCTCTTTGCTGCCCCTGGCAGGAGTTGGGGCACCTTCCTTTCCCTTCTGCCATCTGACGGTCGCAACCCCCAGGACCAGATCGCCACTGCCTGTCTCGGGAGTTGAGAGACCTCTGTGCAGACTGAGCTCTTGTCGTTTGGTCTCGAAAGTTCCTGGTGGGCTCCAGACTGAAGCCCCACTCAGGGCTGCACCCCCCAGGGCGGCTCCCTCCCTCCTCTCCACAGGCCCCGGGTGGCCTCTCTCCTCAGAGCCAGTCCCACTCTCTTCTCGGCACGGGGCGCCCCATCCAGGGGATGGTTCCATTCATGGCGCCCTTTTACCCACTGTATGCTGGACGTCTTACTTTCCACGTATTTTCTCCCTGAACTTCCCTCATTCAATGGGAAGGCACGATTATTTCCATTTTACAGATGAGCAAGTAAAATCTCAAAGAGGTTAAACTTGTCATTGATGATTAAGTGGCAGAGGCAGGAATTGAATGCAGGTTTGTGTGATTGACCCTTTACTTTTCTGCTATATTATACCATCTACCAAGTCAGTGGCCAGCTTGGATGGGTATATACCAGGAGGGGAGCAGGGGACAGCTAGCCTGCCAGCTCCTGTACCCAGAGCTGGAGTGTTTACAAGAAGAAGGATGGTCCCTGCCTCTGAGGACGGCCAATCAGATCACCTACCACTATGTGAAGTTCTGTTTCCATCAGAGAACAAACCGTTCCCCACGAAGACCAAGTCCATTCCCAACTCCCAGCTTGCGCTCTTTCGGTGACGGGATACCCCTTGCCTGAAATGATTTACACGTTACATTCTTAAAAGTTAGCCATTTTATTTTGCAATAATTGTAGGTTCCCATGCAAGTGTAAGAAATAAAACAGAGATATCTGCTGTACCCTCCACCCAATTTCCTCCGATGGTAGTATCTCGCAAAACAATCTCACAGCCAGGAAATTGGCATGGGTCTTTTTCAGCAATTCCCAGTTTTATGTGGATTTATTTGTATGCATGCATGTTTATGTGTGTGTATTTGCCTCTGTGCAATTTTATCACAGTGTAAATTCACACATCCATCAGCACAGTCAAGACACAGACCAATTCCATCACTGCAAGTATCCCTCACTGCGTAGTCCTTTTTTTCTTTTTTTAAGGGACAGGGTCTTGCTCTGTCACCCAGGCTGCGGGAGTGCGCAAAGTGCAATGGCATGATTGTAGCTCACTGCAGCCTCGAACTGGTGGCATGGTCCTTTTGTAACCACACCCACCTCCCACTCACCCCCATTTTATTTTAATCTTGGTCTTTCCCCAGGTCTACTAGCTGCAATTCCTCCCTCTAGTTGGGCTCGGACAGCTGCTCCCTGTCTGGGCCCCTGTGTGGCATTTAGCATTTGCTGCCTTGGGACCAACATGGGGAATGGGAAGACCTGACATCGCAGCTTTTTACTTGTGTGGCCTCAGGAAAGTGACAACACTGTGCCTCAGTTTCCTTACCAATAAATGGGGATAATTATGCCAGCCTCCGAGGGCTGTGGAGACAATGAGATGAACTAACAGTGCATCCGAAGCGCCCAGCCCAGCCTTGGCACGTGGCAGGTCCTCTTTTTTGTCCTGCTCAGGGGGCCTGAGAAACCTTCAAAGCAGGAAGCCCTGCCGCAGCCCGTGCAGGTAGGAGGCGCTCGGGAAACAGTTGCTGAACTTTTTGGCGCCATCCTTGGGCCAGCTCTCCTACTCTTGCTCCTGGCCTGACTCTTTTTTTTTTTTTTTAAAAATTAATTAATTAATTAATTAATTTTATTTTATTTTAAATTTCAGAATATTATGGGGCCTCACTCTTTAAGACTCTGGCTCCACTACAGAGGAAGCCCAGCCACGTGGCCAGACAGGGTCTTTCAAGGCCAATAGATGCCACTTTGCTCCTGTCCAACCTCCCTGCTTTGCACGGAGGTCTCATCCATTGGCAGATCTGGGTTCCGCTTACTGTGGGGGGGGGTGGACTGAGGGGGGGGCTGTCCCTTTCAGGGCCTGCCCCGTGGAGCTCCCTCCCTCCAGGGCCCCCACCCCCCTCCCCCTTTGGAGGCTCAGCCCTGCGGCTGGCAGATCTGCTCACGCCTGTGAGTGATAATATAATTCAGTTCCCCTTAAGGAGAGATGCTATCAGAGAGGCTTTTTTTAAGAGGAAAAAATACGTAATATAGTGGTTGAAAAGGGCTATCTTTCTTCCTGGAAGAACAGTTATTAATCTCTTCCTAGTACATTTTCATATCATTTTGGACATTTATCTCCAGGCCGTGATATTATAAAACCAGGCGTCTGTGTCAGTTTTGATGCGGTGTAACACGCGGGAACATGAAAAGGCGTAATTACCGCCGCGGCCATCGGAATTGCTAACGAGATCCTGACATTTTCAAATCGGACCTGTTCTCGGTGATCCAGAAGGGAGGCTCTGCAGCTGTGCCGGCTGCGTGTCAACGAGGCGGCGCCGGCTGGGGGGACGTGGGGGAAGGGGCTGGGGGGAGGACACATATTGTCTGGGCTGGACCCGGTGACCGGCGCGGAGGAATCGAAACGAGGGGAAGGTCTGGCCTTCTGCCTCCAAGTTGCCCTTTGTCATTCAGAGGAGAGGGGGTTTGTCTCGAATTTTTTGGCCTTTAGTTTTCCTTATATATATTGTCAATTTGACAAATCTTTGCCGAAGACCTACTATGTGCCTGGCACCTGGGACAGAGCAATGAACGAGACAAGAATTCATATTCCCCGAACACTTGGAGAGAGAGAGGGAATCCCCCAGGGGCAACCACGGTTAGTTCTGGTTCTCTAGGTGAGTGACCCACAGTTGCAAGGCCACCTGGAATGCGTTAGGAATGCAAATTCGCAGGCGGAGCCCCAGACCTGCTGGATAGGAAGCTCTGTGGGTGGGGGCCCAGCGTCTGTACTGAACAAGTCCCCCGGCAGATTCTGACGTACTGGGCACATAGGAGTTGGTGCCTTACAGCCCTCTTGCCACATCCCAGAGCCTCCCTGGGTGACATGCAGTGCCAGGAGTGAGTGCCCGCCGACAAGCTGTGCTCTGGGGTGGTGACAGTGAGGGGAAGCCACATCAGGGCAGGTGGGAGCTGGAGAGCCTCAGAAAGGCCAGCATGGTCAAGGTGGCATCATTTATCCGGGGAATGAGCAGGGAAGAGGAGGTCTATTTGGAAAGCAAATAGCTCTGGCAAATTCCAAAGACATGATGAACTTGCAAGCAACATTCCTTTTGCTTGAATGTAGTGAGCTGTAGCAAGACGGCCTGGGCCCCAGTGCTGGTGGCTCAGGGACGTGGCCAGTGGGAGTGGGCAAATGCAGGCCCCTGTAGCAACTTTGGTCTGGGTGACAAGGTGGGAAGAGCCACAGTACAGGTCGCCGGGGAGTCTCCAATACTCCCCACCGGCCAAGGACAAGAAAGGAAGTTCCCTGATTTGTCCTTCCCTCCTTCCCTTTCTTCCTCCCTCGAAACCTCCCTTCTTTCCTTCCTTCTTTCCTTCCATCTCTCTCTCTCTCTCTCTCTCTCTTTCTCAGTCTTTCTCTTTCATACATCGATTTTTCCATCCATCCATCATTCACCTGTCCCTCCATCCATCTATCCATCTCTCTACTCATCTCTGGCTTGTATTTAGAGGAGAGAACAATCCCACGGAGGACTTAGGGTTTTCCAAGCCTGGGTTTGGCCATGGTCATTGCCAGCTCCTCAGAGCTGACGTGCTGAGTCAGGGCCTCAGTCTTCTCATCTGTAAAGTGGTGGAGTTGGGCCTGAGAACCCCGAGGGTCTATTTGAGCCCAAATGTCTTATGAGTCTATGAGTCTCTGGCTTGGAGCCTGGAACCTCCTGGACGATGGCCCCCCGAGGAGATTCCGGGGTTCCTTTCCAGATTTTGAACCTGTTTTGCAGACACAGATGGGTCTCCGGGGCAGCAGGGAAGCCAGGAGCCGGGAGCCTGCCTTGTGCGGGTGAGCGATTTGCGCAGGGTGATTTGTGAGGGCAGAGCCGGGCGCAGCAGGGCTGGGGTTTCCCGGGGCCTTGGCGCTCTCCGACATCTGCTATTTTTCACTCCAGTGAGACTGATTTGCTCCAGATGGGCCCCTGCAGACTGTTTTTGGCTGTGCTGGGAAGTCTGGCGGCCGGCTGTGTTTCATCTCAGAGCCCCTGGGAGACAGCAGAGCACATGTTAACCGCTGCAGCTAAAAGGCCAGCAGACTCTACAAGAGGCTCTGATTCCAAATGACCCCTTCTGAGCAGATAGGTGTATTCCCCCGAGCCGTCACCCTCACTTCAAAGAAATGTCTCCCCTGGGTCTCACGGAGGGCTGCCTGGCTTGGTGGGCCTGGTTAGGGGGCATCTGCCAGCCGGAGGGAAGACGGTTTCACTGGATAAGTCGGATCTTTAGGTCCATGCTTGTGGCCCCAAAACAAGAGCTTTGACCTCACCAAAGGGGACTCAGCCACCTTCCCTGGACTCAAGCATTCTCTAACTGGACCCCTTTAGGAAGCTTCTCCCAAAGCCCTAGCTGACCAAGCCCACCCCTTGGGGTCTAAACCACATTACTTTTTGAGTCTATTTCATAGAGTAGCTGGACAGGGAAGAAAGATCCCTGGCTGGGAGTCAGGAAACCTGAGTTAGAAACGTGAATCTCTTGCTCCCTGGCTGAGTGGTCTCAGACAAGTCATTTTTCCTCCATGGCCTCAATTTCCTTATTTGTAACTTACGATGCAAGTCCCTTTTCAAGATTGGAGGCTCATTGTGCCTGTAGTTTTTGATTTTTTTTCAGAGGTAAGTATTGTTGGGAGCAGTGGGCACCGGCCTGGATTTCTTTAGCAAAAGGTATAAACATAAAGAAATTCGACAGAGGCAAATGATCATCAAGCCCCAGGTCAGGGACAGTGTCTCAATTCTGTAAGACCCAAGGAAAACTCTTTTCTGCATGGGGCTTCATCAGGGCAGTCTCTGGACACACTGAGCAGTAGTGAGGGGTCCTGGGCCCTGACCCTGAGGGACGCAGGGGGACAGCAGCCCGGATGGGTCAGTGTGGGCCCCTGTAGCACATTGGCCTGGGTGGTAGGTGAAGACTTGACTTCCACTGGGGCTTTTTCCTCCACTAACTTTACCAGATAGGTTTTTTTTTTCTCTTTTATTCCCCCCAGCCCCAACCCAGTGCTAGTTTATTTGTGTCACTATAACAGAAATACCACAGACCGGGTGGCTTAAACAACAATTTATTTCCCATAGTTCTGGAGGCTGGAAGTCCAAGATCGAGGCACCAGCAGATTCGGTGTCTGGTGAACGTCTGTGTCCTGGTTCATACATAGCTGTGTTTTCTCCGTGTTCTCACATGGCAGAGAGCAGAGAGCTCTCTGGGATCCCTGATATAAAAGCACTAATCCCAGCACGAGACCTCCACCCTCATGATCTAATGATCTGATAACCCCACTTCCTAATAGCATTGCACTAAGGGTGGGGATTCCAGCATATGAATTTGGGGGGTGGCACAAACATTCAGTCCATGAAAACCCACCCCCATAGTACCAGCACATAGTCAAACACCTGCAGGTTCTTATTAAATACTTAGATTCATGTAGGAGTGCACCATAATGACTAAAAATGTCCTTAGATATCTGCAGGGAAAAAGTAAAAGAGAAAGGAGAGAAGAAGTGAGAAAGACAGAAAGAAAGAAGGGAGGCGTGGCGGATTTTTACTGTATCTATTTAACCAAGCTGGATTTATGCTTCCTGTAAGCCCCTGCTCCCGTGGTTTGAATGTGTCCCCCAAAAGTTCACGAGTTGGAAAATTGGTCCCCAGAGCAGCCATGTTGAGAGGTAGGACCTTTGGGAGGGGATTGGAACAGCCCACCTGTTATAGAAAGCCAGTTTGGCCATCTCTTGTGAGCCCTTCTCGCCCTGTGATGCCTTCTACCATGTTGTGATGCAACATGAGGCCCTTACCAGAAGCTGACCAGATGCAGCTGCCTGCTCTTGGACTTTCCAGCCTCCATGACCTGAGCCAACTCTGCCACTTACTAGCCATGTGGCTTTGGACAATACACTTCACCTCTCTGGGTTTCAGTATCATCATCCAAAAAACAGGGATGATAGCCACTTTGTAGGGTGGTTTTGAAGGCTTAGTGACCAAATGGTTGTCAAATTGTTTGGAAATCATTCATTCAAAGACCTGAGGGCACAGCATGGTATCATATATCAAATTGTCTGTACTTGTGTCCCAGATGATTTTTATAGACTCTCCAGGGGGAACAAGGTCAGATGAAAAGCCACTTGTAAATTAAAGCCAATGCTGGGTGTCTTGTAAGCCCAGCACTTGGGGAGGCTGACGCAGGAGCATTGCTTGAGGCCAGGAGTTCACGACCAGCCTAGACAATGTAGCAAGACCCCGTCTCTACAAAAAATAGAAAAATTAGTTGGGTGTGCTGGTGTAGGCCTGTAGTCTCAGCTACTTGGGAGGCTGAGGCAGGAGGATCTCTTGAGCCCAGGAGCTTGAGGTTGCTGTGAGCTATGATCACACCATTGTACTCCAGCCTGGGTGAGAGGAGTGAGACCCTGTTTCAAAATATAAAATAATAAAGCAAAATAAAGCCAATTGTTAATTCCCAGCCTAAGCTTGGCATGAAAGAGCCCACGGACAAAGCCTGGTGTCCCCCCAGGGAGATAAACCTGGGGTGCCTGAGGCAATCGGCCTGTAAAATCAGTGTCAGAAAGAGGGTTGTGGATGGGGGTTACTGCATGGCAGGAGTGGGGTCCTAAAGAAGAGATAGATGCCACATCAGAAGAGGGTCTGATTGGAGAGCTTGGGGCACAGCCAGGAATGCCCAAGCAGGGGGTCTCCATGCAGGTGCCCTACAAGGCAAGGTAACTGGTGGGCTCAGCTCTCTGCCTAGCCCTGCTGCCCCCAAGAGCAGAGACCTTGCCCTTGACCCCGTTAGTGAGGTGGGGGGAGCTCACCAAAGTGCCATATCTGGAGGGTGAGGAGAAAAAGGAGGAGGGGGCGTTAGGGATGGGGGCTGTGGTTTCTGGGAGCCAGAGGATAAAGTGTGAGTGAAGGACAGGTTTAGGATTGAGCCCAGGGATGGAAAACATCTTGGGTCCACTCCTCCTGAGGGCCCGAGGAGCCAGTAGGTTGTGTAGCATCCTCCTCCACTGCCTCGTACGGGGAGAAAGGCAACTGCTGCTACCAGCCAGCAGAGCGGGGAGTTGCCCGGTGAGAATTCCTCCCCGGCTGCTGTGGACTGTCATAGACGAGCCCTTTCTGGTTTTCTCCATGCCATGGCCAGGAAAACAGAGATGACTCCGTCCAGATTTTTCAGGCTTTCTAGTGGTAACAGCGGTGCTGTTGCTGGATCCTGGAAGGAGACCGTGTCCCCTGTTTGTGAGTGTGTACAGCATCCAGAGGTCGAGCATGCACACTCGGCTCAGCACAGTAGACGACTCCAAGCCTCCTGCATTTGCTAGTTGACAATTGCTTTGGGGGACCCATGTTGCTCCCGACTTTTACTATTCCGAAGGGTGATGTTAAGTATATCTAGGTCAGGTTCTTTGGGTAGGACATGGAGAAGGTAAGCAAGGCCTCCTGGAGTTTTAGGGAAAAAACCTGAACTGGACATTTCCATAAAGGAGGGGAGCTCCAATCCATGCTCCCAGCTTGAGGGTGAGTTCAATGCCATGCAGACCTCACAGCATCACTGTGTTGATGTACAGACTGGGGCCCAGGAAGCCCCCTGGACACAATCTATTATATATATATTCATTTTACAGATGAGGACACTGAGCCACAGAGTGGTTAAGGAACTCGTTCAAGGTCACACGGCTAGTAAATGGCGTGGCTGGGTCTAGGCCAAGTCGTCTGGCTCCAAGTCCACACTTCTAGCTCCGCCCTCTTTCTCTTCTTTCTTTCCTCCTCTCTCTCTCTTTCTTTTCTTGTCTTTTCCTCTCTTCCTTTCTCTCCCCACCACTGCTTCCTTCTTTCCTTCTTTCTTTCTGGTATTTGCATATGTTTTAATATTATAAAAATCCTATAAACCCAGTATGAAAAACTAGGGAAAGAAAGAAAAGAAAAGAATTCCACATTCACAATCCCAGACCCTAATATACTCTTAACATTTTTATGTCCTTTTTATTCCTGTGCCCATTTTTTTAAATGGTTGCCATATGAATTTAGACAGTATCGTGTATGTATTTTGATTTTTTCACTTAATCTTTATAAAAATCTTCCATGTTTTCTTATACTCTTCTTATCTTTATGTCTGTTGGGAAGTGTGCTGAGAACTGAGAATTCCAAAGGGAGCCAGAGAACGAGGCCCCAGTGCTACTGGGGAATTGTGCAAAGTTACCATATAGAGTTCCCGGGAGAATTACATTTTCCAGGTTTTTCCATTACCCTTGGTGCAAAGTCACGAAGCCGCATTCTACACCGTTTATTATTTTGGACCATATCCTGCTCTTCCTTGTTTCCATGGTACTTGCTAGCCCTTCAGTCGTCTTTGTTGTTCTTCTCGAACCCTCTAGACTTAACAAATCTCTCAAGCTTAGGTCTTGGTCATTTTCCCCTTGTCTGTTTTTTCTTTATATCATAATAGCCTTTAAAAAAAGGCATTCTGCCTTCCTTTAAAACCTCTGTCTTTTGGTTTCCCTTGTTCACTGTTAATCCATCTCTGTTTTGTAATGCTGCTATTTAAATTATAACAACTGCTTTTTAAATTATTGTTATATAAGGCTATAACAACTGCTTTTTAAATTATTGTTATATAAGGCTATGAAGAAAAGCACAAAATATTTGTACATAATATACTTAATTCCCTATTGTTGGGCACTTAGGTTGTGCCCCTTTCCCCCTGTGATTTGTAACTTGGTGATGAGCATCTTCCACACATGCCTTTGCTTTTTCCATTCCCTGAAATCTCACTTTCACCACTTAAAACATCTTGCCCTGTGACCTCTTTGTGGCTAAATCCAGTGGACCCTGATCCATCTTCTGCTTACTCAGCCCATCTGCGGCACTGGGTACTTTCTCCTTCTCAGAACTCTCTTCCTCCTTGGCTTTGGGACACGTTCTCACCTGGTTCAACTTGACCTGTTCTTTCTCACTCTTCTACAAATCCCTGCCCCCTGACGTACCCCCAGCAGCTCCTTAGCCTTGGTGTCCCCAAATTTGCACCTCTCTTATCCAGTGTCCTCACTGTGCATGTTTGCCCTGGGCAGTCGAGTCCATTTTGATGGCTTGAACTGATTGATATCTGCATATTGATTCTGATTATATATTTTTGGCCCTGACCTGCAAGCATGTATGATGGTGATATTTGTATAAGTCATGCTTATTTCAGGACCTCATCTTTACTGAGGCTGACTAAGCCAGACACTGTTCTAAGTACTTGGCATGTGTCATTTAACTTGATCCACAAAGTCCCTCTGTAGCTGGTACTGTTGTTGTCATTGTAGTTAAGGAAATCAGAATGTACTATGTCCCCACCAGAATGTCCTACAGATCAAGTCCCCTCACTTCTGCCCCCTTGATATCTCCTGAGTTCTTCTTTTTTCTTTGTCCCTCTGCCCTATCTGTGGTTTGGGCCTCAGTCTCTCTCCTTGACAATTGTAGCATCTTCTTAACATTTTACAGCCTCAAGGCCTTGACTCCTGCAAGTCTCCTTACTGTGCCAAGTGACCCTCCTAAGATAAGACACTATCTATCTGCCAGGCTCAGGCCAAAGCTTGAGATGAAGGCATTTCTCCCATTTCCCCGTGGGGTGCTGTGTGGCACCCCATGGATGCATTGCTTACTTCCACTTTGTGGCGCTGCTGCCTACCAGCCACACTTTCTGGGGTACATCTGACATGAGGCAGACACTCCTGTCCGGAGTGTTCCTCCTTATGTCCCCTCCTCCCTCTTCTGGCCGAGCACATGTTGTGGGGCTCTGAGCACCCCTGGACAGATCATTCCTCCTGGACACTGGACACGACTGTTCTGGAGTGATTTGCACTTGATTGGGATTAAAACCATTCTACAGCTTTCCTCCCCAGCCCCTACTCGGCAGCAAGTCTGGTTTTGAGGACACTCCATGCATTTTGCAGAAAGAAGTAGAAGGGACTGGTTTGCACACAGGCAGCTGAATCGTCCAGCCCTTGGACAGGGAGTCTGTAGTCTGGGCCATGGCACGATGTTCACATTCTTTGGATGCTGGTCGGTTAACACGCCCCACGGTCCTTGTTCAGGGTTTGGGGCCCTGGCAGAAGAGGCGGCCAGGGACTCGGCTGGCCAGCCATTGCATTTTAGAAAAGACAGGCCCAAAGAGGAGGAGGGCCAGACCCCAGGCCTGACAGGAAAGTTCTAGGGAGCAGAGAAGGACTTTGCAAGAGCGTTCTCGGGTGTTATTAAAACAGCATGTTCCTTCGGAAGCAGAAGAGAGACGCCACTGTTCCCCGGTGTTCGCTCGGAGGCTGAGCGACCCAGGCAGTTTTGTTCCATTTGCTCGGTGGCCTGTGATGACAGCACTTGCAGCAGCTGAGCAGGCTCAGGCCGGTTGTAAATCACCGGGGAGGCCCATCCAGGGAGGAGAAAAGAGTTTCAAATTTCCGCCAAGAAAGAGTCAGTAAATGCCTTCCAGAAACTTCAGGCTCTGAAAAGTGTGGCCACATGTTTTCCTCCCCTGTCAGCTACAGAAAGGCAAGAGAGCTAGGGGACCTGGCAAACCATGCTTTTGTCCTTCAGGAGGAACTTCGTCTTATGTAGCAAAACCCTTAAACATGTTCAGATCTTTTAACCCTTGGTCCAGCCCAGTAATTTGTCTTAAAGAAATAATTTAAAAAGAACACCCAATATTTATATAGAAACATGCTTGACATGGGGTTTTTATAATAGCAACAACAACAAAACAACACACACACAAACATCTTAAATGTCTAATTATAGGGGACTAACTTAGTTGAAGTACAGCCATGTTGGACTCTACTCAGCTATTTCAGAAGCATATTTTCCAGGAAATATGAGAGACCTAGAAAAATCTCATACTAAAAAATTAATCAGATGAAACAAATAGATACATAAATAGAAGAAATATAGGAAATAAATATTCCCAAATATTAATAATCTCTTTAAGAAATGAGATTATAAATGATTTTTATATTATTTTTATATTTTATGTGTATTCAAACATTTTCAACACCATATGCTGAAGTTATAGTCCGTTAAAAAAAAGACGTTTAAAGCTGGGTGTGGTGGCTCACACCTGTAATCCTAGCACTCACACTTGTAATCCTAGGATTGACTTGAGGTCAGCAGTTTGATACCAGCCTGAGCAAGAGTGAGGCACCATCTCTGCAAAGTAAAAATGGAAAAATTAGCCAAGTGTGGTGGCAGTGGCTGTAGTCCCAGCTACTCAGGAGGCTGAGGCAGGAGGATCACTTGAGCCCAGGAGTTTGAGTTTGCGGTAAGCTATGATGATGCCACCACTATACTCTAGCCAGGGTGACAGAGCAAGACCTTGTCTCAAAAAAAAAAAACAAAAGACATTTAAAATATATTAAAAATCTTAACAGGTTCAGTCTTCCTGGTGTGGAGTTGAGGAGATGAGACTTGCCCTGAGGGTCGGATGTGAAGGCTAGTACTATTGGGAGTGAAGGAAGAAGAGAAGCAGGGCTCCCAGGCCCAAGCAAGTAACCACACAAGAAGCTTGAGATGTTACGACTATCTTTGAACATCTGAAAGGAAATCGGAGTTTGGGATGTCCCAAGGGCCGGGTCAAAGCTGTCCAAGGGGGATCAAAGGGGTCTTCTGTATGCTCCACCCTCACACTTGTGCTACTGTCGTCATTAGCTGTAGTTGTAGTTGGTTGGATGGATCTCCCCAGCCACAGATCTGGGATGGTCCTTAACTGATTTCTGCCCCACCCCACTGATCTCCAACTGAGTCTTGTAAATGTTCCTAGGAAACGTCTTCTCCATCTCTGCTGCTCAATTTCGGGAAACCCTCACCTCCTGACCAGGGCTATTGAAAAGATTCCTACTTTTCCCTCTTTCAGTTTGAGCCTATAACAGCAGCCAGACTGTTCTTTCCAGAATGAGAATCTTCCCATTAAGCCCTTGCTTAAAACTCCTCCATGGCTCTCCATTGTGTTCAAGATTGAATCCAAACTCTTAACCTGGTTTCCAAAACCCTTCTCAATCTAACCCCAACCTAGTTTCCCAACCTCGTGTCTCCATTCTTTGCCTCATGTCCTTTGCTCTCCTTGTCACTTAAGCCTCCTAACTGGTCCCTGGAAGTGCCAGGTCGTTTCATGGATATCCACACTCCTTCCCCTGCCACCCTCCTCTTCACCGCCTAGGAAATCTTTTCATTCCTCTGGAGTTAGCTGTCCATCATCCTCTACCAGGCAGAGCACCTCTCGCCCTTCTCTGCATTTTCTTAGAACCGCGCCATGTTTCCCGTCTCATTCCGCATGTTGCGTCACTGGGCAGGTGCAGATCTCCTCTGTTAGAGCATGAACTCCTTGAGGCAGTGGCTGTCTCATCTTTGTCTCCTGTAGTCTCTGGCATAATGCCTGGTGCAGGAGTAGGTACTTCTAAGTGTTGAATGGTTGAATGACGCTAAGCAGAGCAAGCTTGTGCCTCATCATAAAGAGGAATCTTCTAACCAACACTAAGATTATCTGTAATTTCCAGCCCAACTCAGGCCAGTTGTTAGTATTTCCCCTAAAGGCTTTATTTTGAAGGAGTCTAAGGTTGTTTCTCACAAAAGAAAGAAGAGTCAGGATGTTTCAGTTATTTATTGCACTACAACAAATCACCCCCCAATTTAGAAACCTAAAACAATGATAGTCATTTATTTTGCTCGTGAATTTGAAGTTGCAGCAGGATTTGATGGAAATGGATTGTGTCTGCTTCATGTGGCATAGACTGGGCATACTGGCTGGAATATCCGCTTCCAAGATGGCGCACTCCCATGGCTGGCAAGCTGGTGCTGGCTGGCTGTCAGCCGGGAACTCTGCTAGTGCTGTTGGCTGGGCCCTGGTTCCTTGCCACATGGGCATCTCCACAGGGCTTCTGTGGCTTTCTTGCAGGTCATGGCTGGGTTCCAAGAGTGTTTCAGGAGGTCTGGGTGGAAGCCACTTCTGCCACCTTGAACTGATGAAGCAAGTTACTCAGGCCAGCCCAGATCCAAGGGGAGGGGAATTAGACTCCACCTTTCAATGGGAGGAGTAGCAAAAAATTTTCCGTGGCCATAAAAGAGGATGGGGATGTCACAAATAATGGCATAGTTTCCAATTTTATTCTAGCCGATAGAAGTAATTCCACAGTGGGATAACATGGATGCTCTTGGAATTGCAGAAACACAAAAGCACTATATCCAAATTGCTGGATACGGCAGTTGCAACGAGCTCCCTGGTAGTCAGCCACCCACCAGGAGGGGTTTCAAACATGGGTTGGCAACTGCTTTGTAGAGACGTAGAGGGAAGTCAAGCTTCCAATGAGGAGTGGGATTGGATTGAGGGAAAAGAAATGTATTTAGTTATAGTTGTTAGTTTGCTGTGATTAGCTATTGTCACACCATCAGCCTGGCATCCCCAGCTACCATCATCAGGCTCTGGGATTGAGCAGAGGCTGGATGATGATGATGATGATGATGATGATGATGATGGTGGTGGTGGTGGTGTTGGTGATGATGGTGATGGTGATGGTGATGATGGCAATGATGATAATAGTGATGGTGACGGTGATGATGGTGATGATGATAATACTGATGGTGACGGTGATGATGATAATAGTGATGGTGACGGTGATGATGATGGTGATGATAGTGATGGCGATGATGATGATGTGAGGGTGATGATGATGGTGATGATGGGGATGGTAATGATGATGGTGATAGTGATGGTGGTGTTGAGGGTAAGGGCGATGATGATGGTGATGGTCATGTAACGGTGATGGTGGTGATGATGATGATGATGAAGGTGGTAATAGGTACCACATGTACAGTGTTCACTGTTTGCAGGCACTATTCTAGGTACTCTCTCTATATTAACTCTTTTAACTGTTCAAATGGCCCTATAAATTAGGGATTACTACTATGCCCATTTTGCAGCTGAAGAAACTGAGGTAGAGAAGGGTTCCATAACTGACCCAGTAGGTGATGGAGCTGGCCATCTGGTAGGTGAGCTGGGAAGACTTCCTGCCCAGTATAGAAAGTTTCCCCCTGGTCCCTGGTTTTCATTCATGATCCTGTTCCTGTCTCCTTCTGTGAAGGCCCCCGCCCAGCATGTATCTGGCTTTCTGAATGCAGAAGCGCCAGGGACTGGCCTGGTGTGGTGAGTTTTGCAGGCATCCCTGTGGAACTTTCCGTTAAGACAGCTGGTTCCACTTGGATGAGCCCAGCCTTCACCCTAAGCATCGGATGGTTAACTGCACAAAGATCAAGGAATCTGGCACCAGAGGGAGAATTCGCATTAAGATCTTGCCCCATGTATCAAAAAGCCCCGATTTCAACTTAAAACAACACATTGAAAAAAAAATGTTTAAAACCAACTTTATTGAGGTTTCGTTTGCACACAGTAACATGTGCCCACTTACAGCATACAGTTTGATGAGCTTTAGCAAATGTATGAACCTGTGTAAACACGATCACAGTCAAGATTTAGAACATTTCCGTCACCCCACAAATTTCCTGTGCTCCATCCAGGGCCTCAGGCAACAGCTGTTCTGGTTTCTTTTCACTTGTTCTAGAATCTCATGTAGATGAATCACCCCACATGCAGTCCTCTGTGCCTGGTCACTCCGGTGCATCACAGTGACTTTGAGACTCATCCGTGTTGCGGAGTGGAGGGTACCAGTGTTCGTTCCTTTGTTATTGCTGAGAAGTGTTCCAGTGCATGACGCTCTAGTGCGTGTGCTCACTCACCTGCTCGTGGGCATCTGGGTTGGAAACAGCAGATTTTGAAGAGACTCACGGGAGGCAGTTCTAGGTTCAGGGCACGGAGATTACAGACAATGACCTTTCTGGGAGTCTGTTCTAAGACGGGATGGGCTGCCTCGGGAGGCAGTGAGCACCCCAGCCCCAAAGGTGGAAAATGACTAGAGGAACATACAAGAGAAAATTTCAGCATCTGATAAGAAGCTGACTCTTTAAAATCCTTCCTGGGCAGGTAGGTGGCAGGTGAGGCTGTAGCTGAGCTGCCTACCGGTTTTGGGGTGTAACTCTGAACCTTCTGGCATGCATTAGTCACACAATTGGCAGCCTTGTTCTCTCTACCTGGAGCATGATCCTAAAACAACTGAAACCTCCCGCGAGCAGCCCAGACCTCCCTGGGCACGGCCAGGTCCTCTAATGATCCTGCCCTTGTCACATGCAGCCTCCTTGCCCAATGGGGAGTTCTCATGTCTTCCTCCACAACGCCTCCTGCCCTTTCAAGCCAAGTTCAAGGACTTCCTCCCCTGTGGATGCTTCTTCTATTACCCCAGCCAGAGCAAGGCCTCCACTGGCTCATCCCACATTTGGCCCGAGTCTGTGCATTAACACCTGCGACATGGAATCATCCTTAGGTTTCCAGTTCTATCTCACGAAACCATAGACAGTGACTATCGCTTATTCAGCCCCAGATCCTGACTTCCTGGCACTTTGTAGGGACTTCCTCGATGTTTTTAAATGAATGACCCTACCAGACCGCAACAGGGTCAGGGTTTTACTTCTGTCAGGTAACTTCTGCTTGAGGTTATCTGTCTCTATTCAGAGAATGTAACTTTTTTAAAATCTCTACTTGATATGCCTTCTTTAAGCAATAATGTGCTGCCACTTATATCTAGAACTCTTTGATTCTCAAACTTGAGCATTCATCAGAATTCCCCACGGGGCTTGTTAAGACGCAGACGTCAGTGAGCCTGAGTCCGTGAGTGTGGGATGGGGCTCGAGAATGTTCACTTCCCACAAGTTCCCGGGAGACTCTGCCGTGGCTGGGCTGGGGCCCACGCGGAGAATCGCTGTTGGAGACTTCACGTACCGGGATGCCACACTCACGCTGCCTTTGAGCGCTTCCATTTGTTTTTAGAATCCGCAGAAGGTATGTGCTGTGTTTCAGCCCATCCATGTATGGTTCAAATTCTGTTTCTGAACAATATCTTCTTGGAAACAGAAATGTGTCTTGTTGTGAAAATGCTACCTCCATCCAACAAATGCCTAACGCCACAGCACTGGAATTGCACTCTGAGCTCTTCATTTGTTCAAAACAGCAGTAAGTGATTTGATTTACTAGCGGCAGCCTAGAGAGGAGGAGGCTCTGACAGTCAGAAAACCAGTGAGCATGCGCACGGTGGGCTTTCCGGTGTGCTCAGAGTCAGTGGAGGAATTTCTTTTGGGGAACGTACTTTATCTAGAATGTAGAAGGTCTATGAAATGTCAATGAATATAAACCTTGCTGTTAGAAAATTCCTTTTCATGAGCTGTGACATAGATAAATTGTAGATTTAAATGAGGGGGACCTCAGACTCCAGGAAGCTGGTGGCGGGTGGGGGGAAGAAGATGGGAAGAAGGAAATGATTTTCGAATATCCTTGACTAGTGACCTTTCTCTGCGCGGGTGCTGATAGCTTTTCTTCTGGAATAAGCTGCTCTCCCAGGAGAAGATGGTGAGGAATGGGGGGCGGAGGAGATACAGAGAGATGAGTTTACTTAAAAGGGATGGGTAGTACATGCAGGGATTAGACAATCCCAAGTATGGGATCCCTTCAGCCTCTCAGCACTGAGTCAAAATTCCCTACCCTGGGGAAACTCATGCCCTTTCCAAACCAATTTCCCAGTGTTTCAGGGCACTGTCTTTCTTAGCCTTAACCTTATGGGTCTATATGCCAAAACATTATAAATACATTTCATTAAAGAGGAGGCTGGCCAGTCCCCCCAGCAGTAGCAGATAATGTGCACTTGCTCTTCAAGGTCCTCAAACAGTTAGGATTAGTGTCCCTACATGAATGATACTCCCTGGAGATGTGCAATACAGAGACACCAATGATCTTGGAGTCAGTCAGTCGGTCAAGAGACTAGGGAGCCAACATAATGGTCTTTGTTCCTGAGCTTGTTTTTGGTCAAAACTCATTTGCTGGAAACAATCAGAAACCCATTGTGCTAGCTCATAGGAAAGGATTACATAAAGATACAATAGGCAATGTCTTGGAGATCTGGTTACAGAAGTGAACTATAGCTAGGGAAAGGACTGCCATGTTCAGTTGCACAAGTTGTGCACTGTACAATCCCAGAGGCACCATTTTCATGGCCTATGATGTGCATGGTGACCTCTGGGGTTATGCAACATGATGGCATTGAACATAGAGATCTGGAGAGTCAGGGACTGAGGCCTTGTTCTTCAACTATCAGGTTTACGGTGATCACTCTCATTTCTGCTCATCTTTGTATGTTTGCCCCATTCCTCTTTCTCAGCCATCTTCTTATGCGTATTCCTCCCGTGTGTGGCCCACATGGCTGCCCTTCACATTTGCTCTCCACTTGGTGACTTTGCTATCCTGGTACCTGCTATTGACTGTCAAATGTCTCTGTCTCTTATTTCAAATTTTTGGGAGGGAGGATTTGATTGGCCTGATTTGCAGACTTTGTGTCAGGTATCCACTGCACTTCTGGTTCTATTAGCTGTGCCCATTGGAGAGTAGATGGGATGGAGGTGGGGGACCTTAGGCCTCTGGGAATAACCCCTGTTTAGGGTGTCGGGGGCTCTGGGTGAGGAAAGATCCATTGAGAAGCAGACAGGAGTGGGGCAGGCTCTCCAAAGTGTGTGTAATATGGGCCCCGTCCAATGTGCTCTTTGAACTGACTCTGCTTTTCCTCTGTGCCTCCCATTCTCTCCTGGGGGACCATGGGGTGTTCCTGAAGCTGCTCCTGGTCTTGCCTTCCTGGCCTTGTCTCCTGCCATGTCTCTGAACTTGCTGACATCGGACACGTCTTCTCCCCACCAGAGCTTCAGCTCCTGGCAGGCTCCGCACCGTGGCCTGTTGTCCCAGCACTTCCGGCTTCATGTCTGGAAGCACAAGGCACCGTATCTCCCAGGCCGGTGTTTGTGCAGCACCTGGATGGAACAAGATGCTCCAACCAAGTGCTTATGCAAGAGTTAAATTGGCATCTGCTGTAGATTTTCACTTCAGTGCAGGACTTTTTATCTTCCTCCCAAACCTGCTCCTTCTGCAGCTGCTCTCATTCACTTAATGGCAACTCAGGACTCGCAGCTGCTCGGTCTAAAAACCCCAGAGTCCTCCTCCTCTCTCTCTGCTTGCACACCATGTCCGACCTCTCAGTGACAGCAACACTCGGCTGCACCCTCACGGCATGCGGGAGTCCTCCCTTACCGCCAGGGATGCGTTCCAAGATCCCTGGTGGATGCCCGAAACCTTGGATAATAGCAAACTCTATATATACTCTGCTTTTTCCTACATACATATGATAAAGTTTAATTTATAAATTAGGCAGAGTAAGAGATCAACAACAATAACTAATGATAAAATAGAACACTTATAACAATATATTGTTATACAAGGTATGTGAGTATGGTTTCTCTCTTTCTCTCAAAATATCTTATCATACTGTGCTCACCCTTCTTCTTGTGAGAATGTGGGAAGATAAAACACCCACAGGATGAGATGAAGCGAGGGGAATGACGCAGGCATCGTGATGTAGTGTTAGGCTGACATTGACCTTGAGTACAAGCGCTGCGATGACGTGACAGTCGGTTTTGATAACCGAAACTTCAGCCACTAAGTGACTAGTGGGAGGGTGGTGTAGACAGCATGGATATGCTGGATAAAGGGATAATTCACACCCCAGGTGGGACAGAGCATGAGATTTTTATCATGCTACTCAGAATGGTGTGCAATTTAAAACTTACGAAATGTTTTTTTCCATTTAATATTTTCAGACGTCAGTTGGCTTCAGATAACTAAACCACAGAAAGCAAAACCGCGGATAAGGGGGGACTACTGTACCCCGAATCCGGCCACTTCTCACTGCACACACTGCTGCCACCCTGGTCCCAGCCATGCTCTTCTTTTGCCTGGGTTATTGCAGTAGCCCCCTAACGATGCTGCTGTTTCCATGGCCGTGCCCTTCCTCTCACCCTCAACACGCAGCAGCGTGTGCACAGAGGTTAACGTGTAGGTCAGATCGTGTCCTCAAAACCCTGCAAGAGTCCTCTTTCATCAGAATCCACGCCGTGGCCTTCAAATTCCTCCAGAATTTGGACCAAGATCTCTCTGCAGTTTCCTCGTCCACGCTTCTCACTCTCTTCTGGCCACGGTGGCTCTTGGTGGCCCCCAAGCACAGCAGGTACACCCTGTCTCTGCCTGTCCCTCTGCCTGGGATTCCCTCCCTCCAGGAGCTAATGGTTTGCTGACTCAACACCTGCAGGCCTTCCCTGGACGGCACCACACCGACCTCCCCTTGTCACCTTCTGTGGCTGTGCCCGTTTTCCTTGGCACCTTCTAACACCCTGTGCCGTTTACTTAGGTATTTTATTTAGTCTCTGTCTCCACCTACCAGAAAGCAAGCTCCAGGAAGGTGGCATTTTTGTGTATTTGCTGTTCTTAGCACCGAGAGTACTGCCTGGCACTAAAAAAATACGTGTTGCAGGAACAAATCTAGAGAATCTAGAAACATGAATAAGTGCATCCGGAAACTCACAACTCTCCTTACACAATAATGATATTTACTTATGGAGAAAATATCAGACACAAACATATATTACACATACATGTCAACATTTGTTGTTTTCTTAATTCTTTTTTTTTTTCCCTTGGGCAGAGGGGTTGAAAGCAGACTGAGCTCTAATCCGGGTAGTGGCCACACTCCTTGTTCCTCCAAGCATCGCTCCCCTGCCAGTGAACCCGACTGGGGACAGAGGGTCCCGGCCACTGCTCTCTCACAGGGCAGGGGGAACCCCTGGTGACCGAGAGAGGACACGGAGTTTCGCTCCAGGCTGGAGCTGAAGGATTGGGCTCTTCCCCTCGAAGACCCAGGCTTCCGGTGGCCCGACCTCCATGCCTAGAACACACAAGGGACGCAGGTCCAACCCGCAGCTCACAGGCAGAGCCGGATGCCCGGGAGACACGAAAAGCCGTCCCCGGCCCGGCGAGGTTTGCAGCGGGTGGAGTGCCCGACTGTCGCCGGCAGATGGCACTGTGGTCGTTTCCAAGAGGGAGCGGAGGCTTTGGAAACGCAACTCCGAATGGCAGCGACAGCTGCGCTGCAAGCCCTGCGGGGAGCGTCAGCAAACGTTAACCCCGACGGTGGGGAAGCCGGGACTGGAGGATCGAGGCCGCGGAGGCCGGGCCTGGGGGAGGGGCGGGGGCAGAGGGCCCGGCGGGGAGCGAGGGAGGGGCGCTGCAGGGCCCCCCAGCCGCCGGGCTCGCGTCCTTCCCTGGCCTGGGCTTTCCGAGCGGGACGGCGGCCCTAGCGGGCGGGGCGGGGGTGGGGTGGGGTGGGCTGGGGTAGGGGGTGGCGTGGGGTGGGCTGGGGTAGGGGGTGGCTCGGTTTCCCAGCGTCACATTCACGCTGGGGGAAATGGCAGGGGAAGGCGGGAGCGGAGTGAGTGTGCGATTTGCCGGCTTCCTCGTCTGCACCCGCCCGGGGCGGTTCTTCCAGTGTGTGCTTCATCCGCCCTTGAGAGCCAAGACCCAGTCTTGCTCCTCTTTCTTCCAGTTTTCCATAGAGCCTGGCGGGCACGAAGCCTCCGAAACAGTTGTGGGATACACACGTGATTGATTGAAGGGATGAATGCATCTTGGATTTGGGATGGGGAAGAGATTTTTTTTTTTTTTTTCCCCCAAGAGAAAACAAACAAACACAAAACCAAAATTCAATTGTCTTCCTACATTTCTCTCCAGATTACAGCGGCTGTGACGGGTATCACCAAAATATCAGCCCTCGACTTTTTGCAAAGGGCTGTACCCCACATGTCCCTGTCTGTCCATCTGTCCGTCCCTTCTCTGTCACATTCCTTCTCAAATTAGAACGCGCTAATCCCAACCAGATGTGGGCATCTGAGGGCATCACTTTATATCACCTGAGCGACGCTACAGCCATCACGGCACTGAGCCCTCCCCTGGGCTCTGTCGGGAAGATATTATTGGTGCAGAGTGTGTTCAAATGACCACACCAACACATACCCCATCCCACGCTCTTCTCACAGTGTGACATTGACAGTCCTCCACTGAGTGGTGGGGTCTATGTTCCCTCCCCTTGAAGCTGGGTGGACTTTTTAATGCAGAGTCAATAGAATATTGCAAAAGGGAGGCAGTGAGACTTCTGAGGCTGGGCCATCCCGCGCAATAAAGCTTCTTCCCTCCCTCTGTTTCTCCCTCTCTTTCTCTCTCTGGGCACGTGTTTTAGTAACCTGAGAATCCTGGATGCAGAAGAGGTCACAAGGAGAGACCACACAGGGACAGAGAGATCTGCCCGAGGAGTCCCAGGTGTTCCGCTCCAGCTGTCTGATCTTCCAGCTGAGGCCTCAGACATCACAGGACAGGGCAAGTCACTCCCCGTGCTCTGTCTTCATTCTTCACCCACAGCATCTGTGAGCATAGCAGACGGGTGTTGGATGCTGCTAGGTTTTGGGGTGATTCGTGATACAGCATAGTAGCTGCAACACTTCATTATCCCCCCCTGCTGTAGGTGAGAAAACCGAGGTCTTATGAGTAGCTGAGCTGGCCCTGGGACCCCACTCTTCCAGCCCAGACGTCTTCCAGAGCACGAGGTGTCTCATTGGCTTTAACTGCCAGGCTGGTGCTGAAGAAAGACAACGGGGGATCCCATTCGAGGTCACTCGAGGGTGGGGGACATCTTTGGTTTTGTTTATACATCAGCAAAGCAGGAATGCAGGGTTTGGGGTCTATCTGGGCTTTAGTGGACGAGAGTGGCACTTACAGTTCAGGGTTTCTAGCCCAGGGCAACTTCCAATTACTGTTCTGAGACTAGTGACCTCATGAGCCTCGGCCAGTGCTGGGACCCCTGAAAGCTGCCCACCCAGTCCAGCAAACCTGCCGGAGGCCAGCTCACAAGGCATCCTGGTCTCACCAAAACTATATTGCGGGGGGTTAATTGATGCTGTTATCTTCTCCAAGGGGCATATCTGAGAGAGCAGCCAAGAGGCCATGGGAGCAGGGAAAACCGAACAAACCACAGCATCGCTTCTATTTTATTAGTCGCCTTGTGAAAAACACCATTGCTATCCATTCATCTTGGCCATTAACTCCCCTTCCAAGAGCCTCCCTGAGACCAACTAATAATCTTGTGGTGTGGCAATCTCGAGATGGTCTGGTCAGTGGATGTTCTTGTTGGAGCTGAGTTCAGGGGTGACCAGCACTTTCTGGTTGGAGGGCCACAGCCTTTCGGTGGGTTTGGATGACAAGTTGGTGGGTGCCCCTCCTCTGGGATGAACAGTGCAGTCTCAGTCTGGGCTTGGGGGTTGTTGACATGGAGGCTTTGCATGGCAACACCAGGATTGTCATCTGAATGTCAGTTTTAGCATCACTGGGAACCAGACACCACAGGCAGACTTCGCAAACCCCGCAGCCACTGAGAGCTCCGTGGCAATGAATCTTGTGGCAAGATTTCTGGAGAAACCCCCTTTCCTAAGTCCACTGTGGACCCCAGTTGTGCAGGAGCCGACTAGAGGATGCTAGGGTATACAGAGCGGTAATGTAATTCTGGCAATCGCAGGTACAGTGGTGCCTTGTAGGTAGCCATTATGTTGTTTATGTGGTCATAGCAACGTGGTTGTCACTTACGGAGGCCATGATGCCTGTGATTTATGTTGATTGTGACGTTGAGCTGTTTGGAAGCCCTCATATTGTTTGAACGTGCAGTCACGGTAATGTTGGGTTTCATGGTGGCTGTGGTGTTGTGTTCTAACACTGGTGGGCTCTGATAAGGTCTTGGGAAATGTTATGCTGTTATACTCTGGGTTAGCAGCATTAGGGCAGCCATCCCAGTTCTTCTGTTCTGGACTATTCCACCTACTGCTGCTCGGACATTAAGGTTCATTCCAATTGCTTGGGGATCTTGTTAAGTTGTAAATTCTGACTCAGTAGATCTGGTACAGGGTGGGAGATTCTGCATTTCCACCAAGCTCTTGGTGAAGCCGAGGCTGTTGGTTTATGGACCTCACGCTGAGAAGCAAGGCTTGTCTAGACCAGTGCTACCCAACAGAACTTTCTGCAATGATAGAAATATTCCATTTCTGCACGGTGCAATATGGCAGCCGCTTGCCATGTGGGGCTGATGAGCACTGAGGAATTGACTTTCAAGTTCTGTTTACTTTTTACTAATTTGAATTTAAATAGCCACACATAGTGGCCATCGTATTCTATAGTACAGCTCTGGACTACCCCCGTGGTTCTCAAACCTGAGCGTGTGTCAGAATCACCTGGAAGGTGATTGCCTGCTGGGCTCCATCCTCAGCAGGTCTGGATGGAGGCCTCAGCATTTGCATGTCCAGGTGAAGTCAATACCATGGGCCCAGGGACCACTCACAGTCTGAGAACCGTGTCACCTGTCTCCCCATCCTCGAACAGCCCTGTGTACTGGCTCCAGCAGGACAAAATCATGTTTGATCTGCACTTACCTCTAACAATGGGGTGTGGGCTGGAGTCCATAGAAGAGGACTTCCTGGGAGATTCATGAGGAACTGTTATTTGGAAACAAAGTAGAAGGAGTGCTGATTTATGGCTGGTCTCTATAAAGTCACAGACACAAAGGAACCCAGCAGGAAAGGGCCCTAGCGACCATCTGATTTGCATTCCCAGTTTACAGACTGGGAAACTGAGGCCCAGACAAGAGCAGTTGACTGTGAACTGTACCACCTACCCCCAGCACAGAACGTGGGTTTCCAGATTCCGAGCCCAGGGCGGGCTCCTCCACTCCACTCGGCCTCTGTGCTGGAGCTGGGGTGGGGTGGGGACAGGAGCTGAGGCTCAGACTTTGCAAGTGTCACATGCAGAGAGCAAGAACCCTCTTCAGGGGTGAGACAGGACCTCTGATCCCAACTCTCCGCCCAAAAAGAGGAGGCTTCCCTGGAGGCCATCCTGGCTCCGGAGGCTGCAGTTCCGTGATTTTTCTCTTTCTTTCCTACCTCTGTGGGTGATCTGATTGATATTTAGCAGTTCTGGTTAAAAAAGAAAAAAAAAACACAAAGGTGTGGGAGAAGATGGAAACCATTGACAGAAATGCTCGTCTGAGGGCCTTACGTACATGTCTCAGTAATCCATAATGTCTCTGTTCCCTGTGCTGATCACGCGAGGACAGGCACACCATGTGACATAAAATTGCTGCCATTTATCAAACACCTGCTGCGTACCAGACACGGGATCAAGTCCTTTATATTCCTGAGCTCGTTAAAACTTCACAAAAAGCCTACGAGGTAGATGTAGATGGGGAAACGAAAGCCTGGAGTGATTAACTAAGCAGCGGAGGCCACACAGCTGGTGAGTGGAAGGGTGCGTTGCCTCGGGACGGCCTGCCTGATGCCAGATTCCGGGGGTTTTTCCTTGTGCCAACAGGGTGTAACCTGGGAGGTGCTGGGAGCTTCCCACCCCGATTTTGTGGGTCTGGCGCTTCTCTGCAGTGCTGCTTAGCACCCAGGGAGGAAGGCAAGACACCTGAAGACTGAACCTCAGGTGTGGTGCATGGCGAAAGGATTTGGTTTTAAGTAACAGAAACCTGAATCAAAAGAAAAACAACACTTAAGGGCTCATGCCCCTGGAAAGTTCAAGGGAGATGAACATGGTCTTCAGGTACGGTTGGATCCAGGCTCTCACTGACTAGTCATCAGGAATTTCTTTTTCATTTCCTGTTTCTTTTCCTTTGAGTGGTTTTCATTCTCTGGCAGACTCTCCCCATGTGTTGGCAAGAATGGCCTCCAACAGCTATGGGCCTACATTGTCCTTAACACATTAACTGCCATGAGAGTTCTATTTAACCCACTCTAGTTTTGACCCTGGGCCACATGAACTATACAAAATCTTACTTGTTGATGTTCTTATTGTTACAATTAATATTGACAATTTAATTCTAAAAATGTGGATTAAATGAATAGAAGTTAATAAATTTTGTTTTTCTATTTATGTCTATCTTTAAATTACACTCGAAGTTTTTATTCTATTTTCATAATAAAACATTGTGGCCCCAAGGAAAAGTTTCTTTTTTGTGCGTGTGCGTCAGTCAATGTGTTAAAGCTGGGGGATCCCAGAGAAAAGGAAGCATCTTTCCTCCTTCAATGGCTCTAGCCAAAGTCCCCAGGATGAATCCCATTGGTTCAGCTTGGTTCATGTGACCCTTTGGCAACCAATCACTGCAGCAAGGGGGATGGAGTAGTCTAATTAGATAGACTCAAGTCTCATAACTACTCCTGAAGATGGGGTTGGGCTCTGTCCCATCTGGGTATTTCTTTGAAAGTAGGATATATTCTATTATCAGAAGATAGCATAATTTTAAAAAAAGACCCTAAATCTACTACCATCTGCTAAGCTGGTCTACACAGTAAATTGCAGGCACCCTCCCTGCCGGTGGAGTAGTCTGAACTTAGGCTGTTCTACGCACTGTGCTAATTCTGGATTGTATCTTGAACATAAGCTCCCCATTTACCCCTTGTTATGGACTGCATGTTTGTGTTCCCCCAAATTTCCCCCCAAAGCCCTAGTTCCTGGCATCTGGAGGTGGGGCCTTTGGGAGGTAATTAGGTTTAGATGAGGTCTTGAGGGTGGGGCCCCCGTCGTGGGATTAGTGTCCTTATAAGAAGAGGAGGGGACCAGAGCCCTCTCTGTCTCTGCCACGGAAGGACACAGTGAGAAGGTGGCTGTCTGCAAGCCAGGAAGAGAGCCCTCACCCGAACCCAACCATGCTGACATCCTAATCTTGAACTTGCCAGCCTCCAGAACTGTGGGAAATAAATGTCTGTTGTTTTAGCCACCCAGTCCAGTAATTTATAAATTGTGCAATCTTTGATATTTTGTTGTGGCAACTCGAGCCGACTAAGACAAGTCCCCTGACTATACTGTGTCTCCTCTGGGTGCCAACAGCAGCCTCACCCATGGGATTTGAGCTCTCTTCACCCCATGGAGCTGGTCACATGGGCAGCTGGCTCCTGGCTGGGTGGAGGGTGTCCTATCCACCGGGCTTACTGGCTTCTCCTTGAGGTGCCCTCAGTGGCTGTCTCTTACCCGGCAGCCCTCCCAGGTCCCCACTATCCCCTGCATCTGTCTAGCAAGTGAGACCACTTCCAACCATCCACTATCAGGGAGAAGTTCATTTAAGAAACTTGACCTTCACAGTTCAAAGTGCCTGGGTAATATCTGGTTTGCTGAATATATCTCTGTGTTGTTCAGAAGCAGGAAGTGGCTACCCTGCTCTGGGAGATCCGGAACTTGGCAATCCATTGGTCTGTTCATTTGTTTGCTTGTTTTCTCAAGCAGGGATTATCCCTGGGCCCTACCAGCCTGCCAGATGGCATGGCCCCACTGGGGACAAGCCAGACTTCGTGACAATCTTTTGGCTCCTAGCTCTTGGGCTGCTCCGCTACTGGGACCAAGCTCTGTTGTGAGGTTCCTGAACCCTGGGGCTGCCCTAATCCCCACCGACACCATGACTTTCTTCTTTCTCCCCTCTCATCAGCGTGGCCTGTGTGCCCTGCTGACAAACTTCCCTGGTTTATGATGGGGTTTATTAGCCCCTGGGAGATGCAAAAAGAGTGAAGACTTGCCCAGGGAAAGACTGGAGAGAGAGCATAGCAAGCCCCCGGCTTGGCAGTCTCCGTAGGAAGAAAGGAAGAGGTAGGAGAACATCAGGTGAGTTAGGATGGGAAAAGAGGTTAATTGGGAATCTTAAAAATATGTGTATTGTATGTATTTAAGCATTTTTCCCAAAGGAAGAGGCCTTCAGTAAATGCACCTACACCTCTAGCACTTTGCTGCTCTCCAGCTGTAGATGGACGTGCTTGGGCGTCTTCACCCAGTCGTGTAAAACGTCTCCTCCATGACAGGCCTGACACCGCACGCGTTTCACCCTATTGGTTTTAGTTCTCGTCACCACTTTATCCAAATGATTTCAGCAACCACTAAGGTGCCAGAGGTGAGGTTTGAAGTCAGATCTGCCTGATTCCCAAGCCAAAGACATTGTTTTCGCAAACACCACGGTGGAGGAAGCTCTCAAATGACCCGGGACAAGGAAGGCTTGGGGAGTTGCGTCAGCCACTGGGCAGGACAGTGAAGGAAGCGCTTAGGTGGAGGCACAGAGGACAGGTGAGAGGGGACTGTCACAGTGGGTGCTGCCGCAGCGGGTGGCTCACAGCGAGGCGAGGGGTAGACGCTGGCCTGGGGTTGGGGAGATTTGATTTGACACAACAGGTCTAGAGAGCCCCGGAAAGTTCTTGAAAAGTTAGTGCTGGGTTGGGAATGCCATTTGAGAAAGATTATTTGCCATTTGCCACTGGGTGCAAGACAGCGCTCCAGGAAAGGGGGGCAGGGAGATGTGTTG
This sequence comes from Lemur catta, assembly GCF_020740605.2. Taxonomy (NCBI): domain Eukaryota; kingdom Metazoa; phylum Chordata; class Mammalia; order Primates; family Lemuridae; genus Lemur; species Lemur catta. The sequence continues at coordinate 29,450,142 of NC_059129.1, forward strand.
GGAGGAAGTTCTGTGTGCTGCCTTGATTCCCGTATAGGTCGGTCCTTACTGACCATGGGAAAGGCTTCGTCCTCAGCTTCCTTCTTGCCGGTCCCGGAGAGGCCTGGAAGCCCCGCAGGCCGTGCGTTCCCCTCTCCCCCGACCCAGGGTCGCACAGCTGCTTTGATTTCTCCTGGAGGATGGGGAACAGTCCCTCCAGGCCTGGCTACCACTTCTGCACGAGTATTTATGAGCTGTGAGACTTCAGATCATAAGGCTTCCATATTTTGCTTTTGAAAAAAACCAATAACTTAAGAAAATGTTTTCTCCATAAGAGAAACTTCAAAGATCCGAGAAAATAGCACACTAAACATTATTGAAAGGCAGCATCGCACACATCTTGAATACGGTCACGAAAGAATGTGCCGAAGCCAGGCAGACCCCTGCGCAGTTTAGGGATGCCTTTGTTTCTCTTCATTGCTTGTGATCAAGGGGGGGCCTGGAGCCGTTAAGCATTGGCTGTGGCCATCTGGGGGGCAGGCTTGCAACCGGACACTGTTTCATCCAGAGGAGAAGGCTCACAGCAGCAGGGACTATTGCAAACATCTCCTCACTTAAAAAAATAAAAGTCTCCATGTTGCCGAGGGCAAGGTGACCTCACGATCCTCTGTCCCGAGCACAGGGAGCTATTTAGGGTAATCACGCTGCAATGCAGAGAGTTGACACCAAAGATCCTGGGCCTGCAGTTCCTAGTTGGGTTGAGTTTGGCCAAGTTATTTGAAATTGTCCAGCCTCAGTTTTGTCATCCATTCATTGGGATAATATTTGCCCAGTCTGTTTCATGGTTGAGAAGATCAAGTGAGATTATGTGTGTGTGTGTGTGTGTGTGTTTGTGTGTGTGTGTGTGTGTGTGTGTGTGTGTGTATACCTATATTCCTGCTTTAAAGAGAGGGGATTTCTGTTTTCCCTGTGTATTTACTCCCTCCCAAGAAAGAGGAGAGGTTTGTCTCCTGGGTCAGTGCTTGGCAGCTATGGGTGAAGGTTTACCAGCAAGGCCGTGAGTGCTGAGTGGGCACTCTCTGCTTCAGCCCGACCAGCCCGATGGATCCAGTTGTCCTAGTGGACATCATCATGCAGCCGGTTGTGGGCAGCCTTGGTGTGTGGTCTTCAGGCCACGTGGCACATCCATGGGCAAGACTCATTGTGATGGTCCCCAGGTGAAACGTAGAAGCCTCCACTCTGCCCCTGTGTTATGGAGGTGACTGGGCATTTGCCCAGCGTGAATCCAGCAGCTATCTTTGTCTCCCGATTGGCTGGCGATCTCTGGGTGGGAAAGACCAGTGAGTCTCCAGTCAGGAAAATGCTATAAGGATAGAACATATTTTTCAGAGATTATTATTGGACCAGTATTGAAGACAAACTCCTGGCAAGATTGAGAACATTGCAAAGTAAGTCACTGGGCTTGTGGCCACCTCTTCCTACACTTACATTTTCTACCATGCTCCACTGCATTGAAACTCTATTTTCCAGAAAGACCCTGATACCAGTTATCTATACTTTAAAGAAAATGTGGGCTCAGGCATCGTCTGTCCCCAGTGGATTTGCATTTGAAGCTCAATGCTTATTATGGAAAGAAAGCTTCAATCATCTGTTAGAAAGATTTTATTGAGAAGGAACTACAGGGAGGGATTCTCTGATGCCTCTGATATTTTGCCCCCTAAATTGCCCTCTCTGCTTCTTAAATGGAAAAGCAACCCAGTCTGCTGGCCCCAAGAACACAGGGGGCTGATCCTGACACTCCTTTTGGGACCCACTTAAAGCCCTTTTAAAGACCGGTCTCTGCTCTTAATTTTAAGGAAGGGGCAACAGCTGACAGTTGCAGAGTCTCTCTAAGTGAGTCTTTAGAGAATCATTCATGTGACCCACTGACCTCCAAACATGAATGTCATGGCTGCACAAAAGCCCCTAAATGGTTGAAAAGTGAAAAAAAGAAAAAGGTCTAATTAGTTTAGCCATCATTGTTCCTTCAAGGAAATTGGAGCATAGACCTTGCTGAAACAACCAGTTTAACAGAAATGCCCTGCATTTACTGTGCCGGGTCTTGGGCTGAGTATTGCGTTTCAGTCTGACATCCATTCTTTGAAGTGGGTACTATGATCATATTCATTTTTCAGATAAAGAGACTAAGAGGTTAGAAAGATAAGTCACTTGCCTAAGCTTACTCTGTTTGTAAGAAGTCAGGGGTGGGCAGTAGATTCAGGTCTGTGTGATGCTAAAGACTATGATTTTGAGCAGCCATCAGTGGGGTTCTTCTCCAGCTTTGCTGATGTGCCAGTTAGGAAGACGTTTACCTGTGTGTGAATCAACTGCAGTGGCTGAACCAAGCAAGAGTTTATTTCCCACACATAACCAGAAGTTCACAGGAGAGACATCCAGTACTGGTTCAGGGCCTTCCCTCACTCTGTTCTTTCATCCTTGGCATATGTCTTCCATCCTCAGGGTCACAACATGGCTGCTGCACTTCACTGCTTTGCACCTGCATTCTAGGTAGGAAGAAGGAGGAAGAGAAAGGGAGTTTTTCTTCCTGGGCTTTGTCTTTTTTTTTCTTTCTTTTTTTTTTTATTTCAGCTTATTATGTGGGTACAAAAGTTCAGGTTATAAATATTGCCTATGTCCCGCCCATCCCCCTGAGTCAGAGCTTCAAGCGTGTCCATTCCCCAGACAGTGCACCTGGCACTCACCGTGTAGTTATTGTCTTTTTAACCTGGAGGGGATGGTTCCCCTAGTAAATTTCTGTTTATATCTGCTTGTCCAAAACTATGTCATGGTGTCATTCCTAACTGAAAAGATTGCATATTTTGGCTTTCCCACCTCTAAAATAGAGGAAGGCAAGAAACACAGGGCTGAGAATAGTTAGGGAAGAAAATCTACAGTTTCTGCTCGGCTTGCAACTTGAATGCTCTGCTCCAAAGGTTACTGGTAGGCACGGCTGGGGCAGCGCCAGCGTTTTCCCTAGAGGGAAAATTTCTCTACATAAACATGCTGTACCAAACCCTCTGCTTTCTTTAGCCCCTCCCAGGAGGCAGCATTTGTGCTTCTACTTGTAGAAGAGTCAGGCCCAGAGCACCAGAGGGTAGACTCTGGCACTTGTCTTGTGGAGTTCAAGGTTTCATGTAGCTTCTCAAGTTTAGTCTTTTCTGACGTCTGCTCCATGTCAGCCCAGATAGAACCACTGGCTTACTTGACTGTGGGAGTCAGATTATCCTCCCTGGGGCTTGTCAGCTATTGTGATTGCCCTGCAAAGATGAGATGGATCCACCTACTCCCAAAATTTGGCTCAGATAATGTCAAGACTGATGATCCTACGTGTGCACTAAGAGAGTATGAAAGAATTTATTGCTTATATAATGAGGCTTTCTTGGGGGAGCAGGGTCTGCTCCCAAGCTGGCTTGACCACGGCATGAGAGAGCAGGGAAAGAAGACTGTCATGAGGTCTTATGGTGGTGTCATAGTCAGCCCAGGCAGCCATAAAATACCATAGACTGTGCGGCTTAAACAACCAAAATTTATTTCTCATAGTTCTGGAGGCTGGGAAGTCCAAGATCAGGGTGCCAGCATGGCCAGGTTCTGGTGAGGGCTCTCTTCCTGCGCTACAGACAGCCACCTTCTTGCTGTGTCCTCACATGGTGGAGAGAGAGAGCAAGCTCTCTTGTGTCTTCTTACGAAGATACTAATCCCATCATGGGGACCACATCCTCACGAACTCATTTAGATGTAATCATCTCCCAAAGGCTCCATCTCTAAATACCATCCTATTGAGGGTGGGTTAGAGCCTCAACATATGGAATCGTGGGGGAACACGATTCTGTCCATAGCAGATGGCCAGTGGTGGGGGCTAGGGTGAGTTCCCATGCACATGTGAGCAAAGGCTTGTGTGATTTAAACTTCCCAGTTATGCCAAATCAGAGGGTGCCCAGGCTTTCTTAGCATCGTGCCCAGAAGTGGGCAGATGGGGAAGGAGTGGTGGGAGGTCTTGAAAGCTTTCAGCAGCAAAGCGTCAGCACTGACAGTGGCATCAGACTCTGTTACCCCAGCCTCTGCCTTGGGCTTCCCTCGTGTACCGGGCTGTGGGCTGTGGCCTGACGCCTGGGGCTGGGACGTTGCTCCCTCCTGACTTGGAGCATCACCAGCTGCTTTGCAGTATCCTGCCCCCTGCACGGGCTTCCTTGGATCCCCGTGCACTCTGCTTACCATGGCCTTGGATGTTGTCTACAGAACCCGGGCCAACCCTCCCAGGGCCGGCTGGTCTACAACTGATTGACTTGACTCTCCTTTTCTGCCAGCCATGTTGCGGAGATCCCAAGCATAACGCAGAACCACGCAGTCACAGCTGGTGGGGTGAATGCCTACACGAAGGACCATAGTCGTGAGATAATCTGCCACATCTGTGACTTTCAGCCCTGGCCTCGCCACAAGGCCTACAGCTGTTTATGTCCAGTGAGAAATGGAAACACTTCATTACCATCATCCTCATCCCCATCCAAGATTTCTTGGGCATCTCTTGGTGGCCCTAATCCATAGCGTAGAGCCTGGATACTCAAAAATATGGCGGGAGGGCCTTCCCTGTAAGGACTTACGGTCAGATTTCGAGGCAGGATTTACATATGGAAAGGCACATGGGAGAGAGCAGGAAATAGGTTCCACGTAAATGGTACAAGGCAATGATTTTGAGAGATCATTGAGCACTGACAGAATGAGGGAGGCTCCGTGGGGGAGACGGCTTGTGAGCCAAGCTGGGGGTGAGGTATGGATAAGTGGGGGTGTGTGGGAGCCATTAGATGTCCCTTTCCCCACACGTGTGCTCTGTCACTGATCATGGAGGCAGATTTGACAGCGAGCCTATAATATTTGGAATTCTCTAAAATGATTATGAGCTTATGAGAACCACCAAGAAGGGCAGAGAAGAGGCCAAGACCACGGATCCTACTGTGTGCATGTCCCCAACGTCTCCAAACATCTTCCTTAGCAGGAAGAGGAGAATGAGTTCCTAGATCCTCATTCCAAAATGCATAACGGACAAGTGAGTATTTTACAAACCTAAAATAAATATTAGTTATTCCTTTTGTTTTTCACATGAACTATTAGTTTTAGGCAAGTCCTTTCACTTCTCTGGGGCTCAGTTTACCCATCTGCCTGATGGGTAAGTGGCTATACTAACATCAGTAAACAATCATTACATCTCACTGCAAATTGACAAGACATTTCTCCATGTACAACCTTATTTCTTGACTCATCGTAACTCTATGGTATGTTCTACTTTCCACATTTTATGGGAAATAGAGAAAAATGAGATTCAGGGAAATTGAATACTTTTTCTAATATCATATATATGAGTATATGTAAGAGTCAGAACCTGAACTCGGATCTTGGGATACTTCTTAGATTCTTGTTGTTTCTCAAACTACAAAACAAGGATTCAAACAATGCAAGCAAAGTGCATCCCAAATCAAAAGCAAACTGAAACCCTTAAATGCTATTAATTGGGAGAACTACCTGAAAATTCCTCGATAATGTCAAAGTGCTCTGCAATGATGGAGGGTTATTATTACTGGGCTTCATTTTGCACTAACTCAGCACAGGCAGGGGCACTCTGCTGTGGAGAGCGGGCACCAGGCTCCAGGAAAGTCTTCTCATTTTCAAGCTGACAATGTGTATGCACAGCTTATGTGGTCCCCAGCCTGTCCTTTGATAGAACATCTCCGCCCTCTGGATGCTGGATCTTCTGCCAGCCGGAGGAGCCTTCGCATGGTCTTTGTATGTTGCTATGTTTTTGGATAAACATGCAGGCGTGTGCGCACACACATGGTCCTGTCTCTTGTTGCTGTTGCCGTATTGGCCTCCAAGTCCTTCCTGGTCGCGTTACAAGAAGGTAAGCTGGAACTCTTGACAAAGGAGCTCTGTGCAGTGATGACAAGAATTGATTTCCAATTTCCTACAGAATGACTCTATCATTGCTAGTGACTCAGGCAATTTAGCTCATATTCTAGGCCTGCCTGGGGGTTATAGATCACACTGACAGCTTCCCAGTCATGCAGGAGGTGGATTTTGACAAGATGAAGAGGGAGACATTTTCAAAGAGTCTTGTATTGGGGGTGGCCAGAGGGAACGGTGGGCCCAGGGGGGCCTCATGAGTGTTGTGTTGAGAGCAGACATGCCTTTGCCATGTTGGGCAAGCTGGCTCACGATCAGTCTTCCAGTGGCTGCCAGGACAGCCCTCCTCTCCACCCTACAAACTGTCCCGGCCTGTCCAGCATGAGAACACTCAACCCCCCAATCCAAGCGGTACTGGGGATCAATTTCCATTAATTTCCCCCTTACAAAATGCTCGTAGGTGGCACCTGTGCAGGGGAAACAAGTGTTACAGTAAAAGTGTGTATTTAACGAGGCTGCTGGCCTGGCAGATGGCACGCGGGAGAACTAAGTTGGTTTTGGTTTTATTTTCTCATAGGTTTTCCCACTTCCTGGTTGTGTGACCTTGGGCACAACGTTTGAGCTGAGCTTCAGGTGACTCATTTGTTCATGGAGACGATCAGATTACCTATGAGGTGGCTAGAGGGAGGAGGTTAGATGGAATAATTTGCAAGGGCTCAAAATGAGTTGAATCAGAATCTCTTTTCTTGTTGGACTCTTCCCTCCATCAGACGACAGCCATGGAGCCCTTGCTTTGCTCCTGCCTCGCATCAGGACCTGCTGAGATGACCGAAGTGTCTTACCCCGTTGGTCCTGCTGTAACAAAATGGCGCAGACTGGGTAATGGAGAAAGAATGGAAATTGATTTGTCACCGTGCCGGAGGCTGGGGTGCCCAGGGTCAAGATGCTGGCAGGCTTAGTGTGGTGAGGGCTGCTCTCCAGGTCCAGGATGGCGCCTTGTTGCTGCATCCTCTGAAGGGGAGGAGCAACGTGTCCTCATACGGCAGAAGGGACGGAGGGGCAAGAGAGCTTTTGCTTCAATCTTGAGCCTTTTCATAAGGGTGCTAATCTCACTGGCGAGGGCAGAGCCCTCGGGACTTAATCACTTCCCCAAAAGGCCCCACCTCTTAGTAGCACCACAATGGGGGATTAAGTTTCAACACGTGGATATTGGAGGGGACACACTCAAGCCACGGTGAAGAGTGATGGAGAGACAAAGGCTGCACACAGACAATTCAGGGGATGGCTCGCTGCGTAATGGGACTGCTGCTTCCCGGCGCCCTGGTTGGCTGAGCGCCCGCCTCCGGGATCCCATGGCCCTGTCCCTGCGCTGCCTCGTGTTCCATTGCACTGCTCTGTGCTCTGCTGGTTGGGTCTGGACCAAGCAGTCTGTGGAAAGAGGGAGGACTATTTCTCATTGATCTTTGCACCCACGGCACTGGCACACGGTCCAGGACATGGTGGTGCTCCGCCTGTGTGTGCTCATCTGCTGTCGAGGGTGGTTTGCAGGCACGGGGGGTTTGGTCAACCCAATTCTTGAATTCCTGGCTAACTTCGCTGCTCCCTGAGCTTCCCAACTTGGTGAGACCCTAATTGCTTACCCAGGCAAGGCCTTGGTGTTACACCGAAGGTTGAAGAGGCTCAAGACGTGTTAAGCCTCTTTCTTCCATGTTTGGACTTTAGCTGTCAGCCCAGTTCTGCTTTGGGAGGAAAAGGCAATGCTCCCCACTGGGCCCCACTGGGGTGGCAGCTGTTTGACATCTCATCTGTGCACATGTCCTATTTATCGTCCCTATTGGGTGTACACATTTACAGTCACATCACTTTACTATCAAGGTTGCCCTTGAAAGCTGATGCCGTGGTCAGTGCCTGCTTTCATTGTGCCTGGAAAGGTCTTAATTTCTATGGTTTGTTTCTTTGTCTGTAAAATAAATAAATAATAATTCCTGACATATTTATCAATATTATTAGAGGATGGATTGAAACAATGTTGGGATGTGCAAAGTAATCAGTAAAACATGAAGAAGGTAGAAGAGTAATTCGTGTCATACTGGCCGAGTGACAGAAGTACGGGTACTGCTTTTCGAAGGTTGAACACGCAGACTGGGTTTTTCTTCCTCAGTGGACTCCATGACAGCAGGTGCATTGCTTTGCATTGGCTCATTCGTTCATTCTCACCTGCTGAACCTACCCGGATTGCACATTGGGTGCTGGATGAAGCTCCGCTCCCCAGGGTGCACACTGAAGGGAAGACGGGGCTCTGCCTCCCAGAGCCCTCCAACCCACGCCACATCAGGACCAGGAGGCCTGCCGTGGGCTGTGATCCTGAACCGAGTCTAAGTCATTCAGTCCTTGTAACAGCCCTAGGAGGTGGGCCTGTCACTCTCTCTAGTCCACAACTGCAGAAACTAAGGCACAGAGAGGGTAAGTAACTTGCCCAAGGTCACGTGAGAGTGGCAGAGCAGAGGTTTAACCTCAGGTTCTGTGGAAACAGTCTCTGTTCTTACACATTACACTGTGTTCTACACTAGGGGTGGGTGTATGTGGGCGATTTTCTGTGTGGTGGGCTAGACGCAACCCCCAGAAATTGACTTATCATCCCTTGCTTTTATTAGGACTTAGTGCATACCGATTATCAAAGTCCTTTTTATTGCTACACAATTGTACATATTTATGGGATACACGTGGTATTTTGATACACGCATGCAATGTATAATGATCAAATCAGGGTATCGAGGATATCCATCACCTCAAACGTTGATCATTTCTTCGTGTTGGGGAATGTTTAAAATCTTTTCTTCTAGCCATTTTGAAATATAAAATCAATCATTGTTAATTATAGTCACCCTGTTGTGCTATCAAACACTGGGACTTATTCCTTCTATCTAACTGTGTTTTTGTACCCGTTACCCAACCCCCCATCATCCCCAGCCTCTGGTAGCCACAGTTCCACTCTCTGCCTCCGTAAGATCCACTTTTTTAGCTCCCACGTGTGAGACAGAACACACAATGATCAAAGTCTGTGACAGCACAACTGATGGCTGGACACCCAGCAATTGAGCACACACATGTGCATGTGCACGCATACACACGTGCACACACACGTGTACACAAGCACACACATGTGCACACACATGCACGGCAAAAGGACAAAATCGAGAAGCCACCCAAAGCAGGGTTAATGACACAGTTCTGCAGAAAAGACACACTGGTTTCTCCCTAGACGTTCAGCCAAAAAAAAATTATCATATGGAAATCTTGTCAAACTGCTTCCCAAAGGGAGGCCCTGCTTGACAGAGGTGACAGGAAGCTGATTGTCCACACGTGTCTTGAGAACCGCCTACGGGCTGGGCTCTGTGCTGGGCTCCTTCACAGACGTTATACTGTGTAAATGTCCACGATGCCATTATTCCCGCTTTGTAGTGGGAGAGACTGAGGTGGAGGTGGATCTCTTTATGTCCTAGAGCTAGCAGGGGACAGGGGCAGGATCAAACACAGGCCACTGGAGGCCGATCCACTACCGACCTCACTTCCCACGTGTGCTCCGTGGATTCTTATTTTGACAGATTGGCCCCTGGCATCAATCTGCCGTGTTCCACGTGAGTGTGGAGGGTGGGCCGATCCATTGCCCGATTGCTATCGAAGCACAAGACCCCCATGAAGGCTCCGGCCTCAGCTGTCCTCTCCTCCCGTGAGGAGCCCCAGCGGGCTCGGTGCACAGTGCACAGCGACTCCGCTCTGCCCTGCCCTTTCCAGCCCCCTTCCAGATGCTGCCAGTCGCGTGGGCTGTCGTTCACTGCTTCCGGGGATGGAATGACAATATAATCGCTCCCTCTACACCTGTCAGGTAAGGCTGCATTAGGCAGCACGTTTGAGGCTGTTTTTAGTTCTGATCAAAGTGATTGAAACAGATGTACCTCGTGGGTCTTACTAAACGGCAGGGAGAATTACTCATCAGACATCGGACTTTGCTCGACGGATTCTTTGTATGCAGACGATGCCGCCTTCCCCGCTCAAATAAACAAGTGTTTAGTTGGCTGATCAATAGTTAAGATTGGGCTGGCTGGAGAGAATCCATTCCATCACAGACACGCATGGCGATGGCCTATTGTGATCCTCTCCCGATACAGGTTTTACAGGTAATTGCTGCCTTTGATGGAAAGAGACAGTATCTACTTCTCATTCATCCACTTACTTATTCATTTATTCAATAAATATTGACTGGGCACGTATCACCGTGTGGCAGGTCCAGTGTAAGGTGCTACAAATATTCCAATGATGAATCTGATGCTCCGGGAAGCCCACAGTCTGGAGGGAGGGGAGACGTGAATTTCCAAACAATGGCAGCAGAAGTACAATAGACAACAGACTACTCATCCAGTGTGTTTGTGGATGCCTGGGTGAAGACAGCTTCTAGAAGGGCTTCCAGTGCTGTCCACCTCCGGGTATCCAAGCCCATGTGCGACCCCCTCCCCTTGTGTGTGGGCTGGACCTAGTGATTTGCTTCTAATAAATAGAATGTGGCAAAAATGATGGCATGTCACTTCCAAGATTAGGTTATTGTCATGGATTCAATTGTATCCCCCACCAAAATATGTTGGAGTCCTAAGCTCTAGTCCTAACCTCAGAATGTGACCCTATTTGCAGATAGGGTCTTTGCAGATGTAGTTAAGTTATAGGAGGTCATTAGGGTGGGCCCTAATCCCGTGTGCCTCGTGTCCCCAGCCCACCAATACTTCGAGGAACTTAATCCTGTCAACAACTGTGGAGTGAGCCTGGAAGTGAATTCCTCTCTGGCTGCAGCCTGGGAGACACCTCGAGCCAGAGGAACCAGTTAAACTGCCCGAATTTCTCACCCACAGAAACTGAGACAATAAGTGTTGTTGTTTTAAGCTGGCAAGCTCTGGGGTAATTTGGTATACTTAGCTGCTATCATCTGTAAAATAGACTAGACACTGTTCTAGGCCCAAGGGCAGTGTGGACACTGCAGTCCTGGCCTTGGTATGGGGCAGTTTGGTTCGAGAAGCTTGGGCTCTGACCTCTGGCTGTCCTGGGTTTGGATCCCACCTTCGACGCCCACTTGCTGGGCAGTCTCTGTAAGTTACCTCACCTTGCTAAGCCTTGGTGTCTTCATTAAAAAAAAAAACAAAACAGTAATGGGGGGCAGTGAAGATTAAGTTGATTTTTGTAAAGGCTTTAGATAGTTTATTTCACATTCAGCCACTATTTACTGAGTGTCTATGGCAGGGCACTACAGGGATGCCGGGGGTGACAGGTGACTCACCAGAAGCATGTCCCTGACCTCATACAGTTGACAGATCATGACGAAGCTGAAGAATGGACCAGTAGACAAGAGCATGTGCTATGAAGGAGCTCAGGAAATTTCACCCCAAAATATGACTCCTTGGTATAAAGAATATACCGCCAGGGCTGTCTAGTGTGCAGCTGGCTGGGGGGGTTCCCTGTGTTCTTTTGCAGATTAGCAGGGATTCTTCCTTCCCCTAAATGTGGCAGTTGCTTGGGGCAGGATTAAGGTGGGGCAGCACCAAGATGGGGGCACCCTTGTCCTTCCCAGGTGGGGCAACTGCTCGAGGCAGCGCCAAGGCAAGGCACCCACTTTTGTCCCCTAGGAGAGTCTCAGAGGTCCCTTGCTATCCACCTAACACTTCCAGAGTGGAGATCCCCAAGTCCTATTGGTTTGCTGCCTCCGTCCTCAGAGAGGCCTTCCCGAGCCTAGAACACCCTAGAAGTGACAGTCCACTCTGGACCTAAGGGGAGGACCTGGGGAGGAGGGGGCAGGAGGCTGGAAGGTGAACCATGGGTGTTCGCTCAGCTGAACTGGCTCGAGCACTCTCTATGGTTTCGTGGGTGGGGCTGCACCCTCACAGACTTAGCACCTCCGGGGAGGATAGAAGGCTGGGAACAGCTGCCAAGGGGGCTGCAAGCTGATCATGGGCCAGCGGGAAACGGTGGGGTGGCCCCGAGGGCCCCAGTCTGCGCGTAGACGGGAGGGATTCTCCATTTGTGCTCCCCTCCGTTGGGGCAGCAGAGAAGGCAGATTGGGTGGTCCTGGGTTGGGCATGCAGAGCTGCTGCTGCTGCAGCAGGAGAAAAGCTGGGTAGAGCCAGGACCACGTGCAAGGACTTGCAAAGAGTTAGGTTTCAATTTGACAGAAGAGCACCTGGAAAAGGAGCAGCCAGTGGGTTCACCCAGGACCGACCATGGCCATGCCTGGCCTCGACTCCAGAACTCTCTGCATCCTGGACACAGTTGAGATTCTGCCTCCGGTGACGTTACCCCTGCTCCCTGCCTCATGGAAACGCACCTCTTCCTTCTGACCAGCCTGGGCTCCTGTCCTCCCCTGGCCTCACTGGGCACTTGGTCCAGGCACACCTGTCCTTTGGGGGCTGGGACCTTAGAGGTCAAGGATGCTGCCTTCATCTGAACTCTCATATTGCCACGATCTCAACGCCTTCCCAGGCAGTAAACATGTGCTGAATTGCCTTGAGCACAGCTGCTTATAGAATAAAGGGAACGGCTGCAGAGGAAAATTAACGAGTCCTAATGAGCTGCCCAAGGGGGAAGGCAGTTTTCCTCATCACCATTTGCAGTGAAGTCACCACCTCCTTGTTAAAAATGCACATGCCCGGGTCCCTTCAGACAGACCCCCATGTCAGGATCTTTGGCGCGGTGGGACATAGGAATCGGAATATGAATGAACTCCTGGTTATGAGGCATCTTCAACCCTAGAATTTGAGATCTCCAGGAAAGGGGCAGTGGAGTAGGAGAATAGGAAGCCTTTTACCACTGGCTGCTTGAAGGATGCCACTTTCTTCCGTGTTCTCAGGGGCTGCAGGGGGTAGCAAGCTAGTTGGGGGGTCTCTTTCCCTTCCCTTCTGGAACCCCTGGGCACCCCGGGCCCCAGGTGTGGCCCATCATTTCAGCCCCCTCCCTTTTGAGAGCTGCAGGCTCCAAGGTCACCCCTCCAAGCCCCTCCAGTCAGTGGCTTATGTAAGACCATCCTGGGGGGGGAGGTCAGAGGACTCCTTCCCCTTTTGTGGGGTTGTTAGAGAGCTGAAGGGTGAGCCTTTCCAGACTGGTTTTGCCAAACAACTCTTTGCTGACTTCTTAACAAAATGGTAGAGGGTTGAGGGAGTAATGAAGTAAGAATATCTGGAAGTAGAGCTGAAGGATTTTGGAAGACTGCAGGTAGGGGGTTGGGTACCTACCCACCTAACTCAACTCCGGGAGGGCAACAACCAAAATCAGTATTCAATGGTAATGAAGCACCTACCTTAGTGGCCATCGTGTGTAGACACATCTCATATTTATATTGATTAGACAGAGTCATAATTACAAGTTGGCAAAAAATTATGTACTATAACATGCAGATTGAAATAGTTACAGAAATTATAAACCTCATTGCTTGTCATCCAGACGGGAGATTGGGTATATCTGCTGCCTGGGTATAGCTTTCATCAGAACCCTTGTGGTCCATGGTCCAGGGCAACCAGGATTTGAGTCTGGAATCTTTATGTTTCAGATGTTTTTTTCCCCCCTGAATGGATCTAAGCTTGAAGAAGGGAACAGGCTGCAGAGCATTTTATTAATTTAATCATTCGTTCATTCGTTCATCTAATGACACTTCTGAGTGCGATGCAAGTCACTAGGAATGGAGGAATGAGACAGGCAGATGCTGCCCCGCCCTGTGGCACTTCCCCACTTGGGGGACTCTGCAGAGTGGCTCCAGGGCTGCAGGCCACTCAGCAGCTTCCTGCACACAGGAGGTGTGGAGCTTGTTGTGCCCCCTTCTCCATACGTCACGACTCTACCTTCCCTTTTCTCCCCGTAAGAATCCCCACAAGTACCCCCACGATCACCCACGGTCAGATGCCTCCCCTCCAGCTGCATCCACGCCCAGCATTGCACAGGCAACACTTCAGTCCCCCCCTTGTCCTGCATCCTGCCCGCTGCCCTGCCCTTGGCTGCCAGGCCTCTGCCAAAGCGTGGCAGAGCTGGGCTGTGAGCGCTGTGGTTGAGCCCCTGCCTTTGGGGTCAGGCCCACTTTCTCACTGTGCTGTGCTGGGCCAGTGACTTACACTTTCTGAGCTGCATCCACAGGAGAAGTGTAACAACACCATGGTGCAGGGTTGTTGTGAGTGTTTGAAAGCAATAGTGTGTGTGAAGCACAAAGGGACTGATTGCTGCTTGACCACCTGTTATGGACTAAATGTTTGTGCACCCCCACAAATTCATCCCACAAACTAAAAATAAAATCCTAAGCCCTCGGCTGACTGAATGGACCCTCTTTGCACAAAGAGGACCCCAGAAAAACCTTAAAGCGGAGTCTCAGTCAGAAAGGGAAGGGAGGTCAGCCACACCTTGTTATACCTCCTCCCCTTTGGAGTTTAGACTAATTGCAAATAGGATCTAAGGCCTTGCAAGGTAAAGGTTAAGTCACACCTTACAAACTCTGAAATCTCATTAAATGGGTTTTTAAAAATTGACCCGGTATAATGTGGCTCCCCTTCCAACCTGACTCTGGTGTAGAATCACGTGACAGATAGCAGACTCCCGTATCTTAACTCAAGCCTTTCTACTGACTCCAGGTTTCAGACAAAGCATTATTTCCTTAACCAATTACATATCAAATAATTTCTGAACCCACCTGGAACCCATAAATGCCTGCTTTGAGAAGTCCTGCCTTTTTGGGCCAAACCAATGTATACTTCCCATGCATTGATTTATGATTTTACCTGCAATTCCTGTCTCCCTAAAATGTATAAAACCGAATTGTAACCTGTTTTCTCAGGATCTCTTGAAATATGTTCCCTGGGCCATTGTCACTCATATTTGGTTCAAAATAAACCTCTTTAAATTATTTTACAGAGTTTAGGGCTATTTTTGGTTAACAATCCTAAACCCCAATGTGATAATATTATGAGGTGAGGTCTTTGGGAAATGTCCTGAAAGCACCCAGCTAAATTGGGGTTCCACTAGCAGAACAGCTAGGAGCCTTGCCCTAAAGGGAAATGAAGGGGAGCTGAGCGTGGGTGTTTACAGTGTGCCTTTCACAGGATCCTTTGTTACTTGGTGGATGGCCGAATGCCTGGTTTTCCAGCCCACAACTAGGAGTGACTCGTCTGACCATCATTCTGGTTCTAGGACTTTGTATTTTCCCTGGCACCCTGGAGCAAACATCCTGGGCCAGCTCCTGGTTCTTCAGATGGAAGGCACAATTTCAATACACCACATGGTAGGCAATAAGTTCAAAGATCTATTACTTACAGATCCTGAGCAGCGAGGGCACAATGAGTTGGAGGGGCAGTCCTCTGTTCCCAGGTCACATGAGGCAGGAATGAAGAGTTAGGCAGAGAGAAAGGGGCAGAGGGGGAGAGGAAGAGAGAGAGAGGGGGGAAGAGAGATAACTGCCTCAAATGCCTAGTGATCCATTTAAAGGAGGTGGTGGGAAAGTGGGGAGCCCAGTCTGCTAGGTGGGAAGATGCTCTGAGTTCTTATCTCTGGACACTGGCTTGGGCCACTTGGGTGTGTTGTTCTACTTCTAATGCCTGGGCAGCAACCTTGGCTGTGTTGTTCCTGCCACAGGCAGGTGTCTGGATAGACCTCACTGAGGAGCTGGAAGGAGGTATAGAACTGGAAACTGTCAGGGATGACACCCTGCTGCTGGTGTGAAAAAATTAAACTTATATTAGAAATGGATACCAGGGCAACATAAAATTATAAGAATTCACTACAGGAGGTGATTAGGCCATGAGGGTGGAGCCTTCATGGGGGATTAGTGTCCTTATATAAGGGACCCAGAGAGCTCTCTAGCTTTCTTTTTGTCATGTGAGGATACAAGGAGAAAGCAGCCTTCTGCAAACCAGGAATTGGGCGCCCAACCAGACACCCGATCTATCGTCACCTTGATCTTGGACTTCCCAGCCTCCAGAACATGTCTGTTGTTTAAGCCACCCAGACTATGGTGCTTTGTTATAGCATCCCAAACTGACTAAGATCCTACCCAGTAGCCAGTCTTCTTCCTTAGTAACAGAAACCTATGTTTTTGAAGGTAGCTCCTGCCTGGCTAAAGGCTATTTCTCAGTCCTCTTTGCGATGGGCTAGCCAATGAGACTGAATCAGAACATATGGGGTGGGGATTTGGAAAAGCTCCTTAAAGGGCCCTTTTGCCTTCTCATCCTCCACCCTCCTTCTGCCTGCTGGCTGGAGCTCCTGCAGCCACTTCTGACTATGGGGTGACCTTGAGGATAAAAGCCACTCAGTAAGGACGCTGGGACAGAAACACGTGAGAAGGCCTGGCTTGGGTGGTTTTATGGAGTCACTACAACTGCCTTCCTTTGAACTTATTTTATAAGCAAAAAAGAAAACCTCAATCTTGCTTGATTGTTATTTCAGGTCCCTATTTCTGGCACATCAGTCAGAAACAATTGTAAATGAATGCAAACTCTTTCCATGGTGCCTGGCACTTTATAAGCATTTATTAAATGGCACCTACCAGGATGGTTGCTATGGTGGTGGTTGTAACAAGGTTGACATAAGCTGCTTTGAGTGAGCCAAAGCCTTAGCTGGCTTAGAGCCTCCGGTTCAACTTCAGACGCACAAACTCAAGTGATCACCATTACGGTTTCCTTAGCATCGCGGTGCATGGGAGATTTAACCTAATCCTGATGTGTTCCTGATTCCAGGAGTATCCTCAGCTCCATTTTGCAGATGGGAATACTGAAGCTCAGGGAAGTGAGGTCACTACTCAGCCAGTGCCCGGCAATAATGAAGGATACATAGAGCCCAGGACTGACTGTGCTCTTGAAGCTAGAGTGATAGTGTGGAGGGTTGTCAAGGAAAGACCACGTTTGCTGGTTGACAGATCTGTGTATTAATCTTGACACTGATGTCTACTAATTGTGTGACCTTGGGCAGTGGCTTTATTTTTTAAAATCTCAGTTTCTCATCTGTAAAATGGGGACAATAAATACAGCACAGATTACTAGCTAATGTGAGTGAAGTGCCCAGTCTAAGTGCAACAAAACAGGCACTCAACAAGAGGTGGTCTGTGTGTCTTTGTCTTTCCATCAGAATTTACAGGAACCACAGAAGAGTGTCCCACTTAGACAGGGTAATTATAGGTGGCGGTGACCTACACATTGCCACAACCTGCCACACCAAACCGATTCGTAAAGCCAGAGACGGTTCTGAGGCTCCCTTCTCTCTGTAGTGTGGCCACAATTGCCTGAAGATGCTTTCTCCCAGGGCTGACTGTTCATCTGTTTCCCTTGGGAAGTCTGCCCAGCATCCCGCCTTCCCAAGGGGAGGTGTCATTTGAGGAATGGTTGGTTTGACAGTAGACTCCTTAGAAAAAGCAGCTCTAAATCCTGTGCCTACAGCCTGGGTCCCGATCACTCAGGCTCCCAGGAGATCCCTCTCATTCCCTAACCCCAACCCAAACAGATGTCACCAGTGAGAGAGAGTAAGAGAGGGAGAGGGAGGGAGAGAGAGAGAGAGAGAGAGATATCTTTGACGTAGGAGGCACTAGGACTAATGGCGTAATTACTCCACAGAACCGTTAGAGAAGTAATTACAGACAATTGTTAGGATCCTCCAGCATTTTTAAAAATAAGTGATAAGACTTTGCTTTGAGTAAGTGATTATGGGGAAAAAAAGGCAATACTATGTGTGCACATTTAAAAAGGAGAGAACCAATCTGCCCTTTTCCCGACTCCCTAATGTAACACCAGAAACTTCACAGAAACCCCCCGTGGGCCTGAGTGGGCATTGCTGCGTTCTCAGCCCCGCTTGGAACGTTTCTGGTATGAAAATGCCATTTTGAGAAACACTGGCTGTGGAGTGATCTGCTGAGAAATGCATTTCCCCAAGGACGGGAGGACATTGTTAATGTAATGAAGCTGGATGTCTTCCATGCAGGAAGAGCTCTCACCGCACCGTGGGCCACAGCTGGGGTTCCTCGACTCCTGCCCGTCTCCTAGGATGTCCAGGGGGTCCCGTCCCTTGCATGGCCCTGACAGCCCGCTTGCACCCAGCCCGCTGCCTCCACTGGAGAGGGGCCGGGGCAAGCTAATGGAGACACGTATTACAATATTAACTTTTTAAATATCGTATCAGCTCTCCATTAGGATAAACTGTAACAGAGCATTAGTCTCTGCCTACACTTAGCACACTGATTCTGTCCAGCTGACATCCTCAGAGCTGACTCCAGAGACACATGGGAGGGGGAGGCCAACGCTGGAAGTGCTCTTTCTGGATGGAAATTCAGTCTGAAGGTGCATGTGATGGAGGAGAGGGAGCGCGGGAGGCCTGAGACCTGGGTGGAGGGGTGGATCCATCCGGGTCCTCCCTGATGTCAGCCCTGGATACCAGAGGAAGCCTGGCAGAGGGCCACTAGCAATTATAGTGTCTCCTGTTTCCTGAGTTTCTAGACAGGACAAGCCCCATGTGTACATTGTCATGGAATCCTCAGCTCAGTGGCAAAGGAACAGGGGGCCAGAGAAAGGAGGAATTTGCCCAAGGTCTCTCTACCTCTTAAGAAAGAACTTCTGCCTGGGGAGGGCCAGCGACCTAGGCTTGCCTGTGGAAAGTCTGAAGTCCTATAGTCTTGCTGAGCCCAGGGACCTGGGCGGGGCTGCGGCAATCTGCGAATTGCTGGGAAGTGCTAGGGTGGAAAGCTCCCTAGGTGCTCACTGGGCGGGTGGAGAAAGATTTCTCACGCAGAGATTAGGATATGTAAAAGTAAAACGTTTATTTTATCTTCTTAGAGGAGAGAGAGTGAAAGAGAGAGGGGAAGGAGGGGAAGAGAGCAGGGAGATGGTGACATCCCAAAGAAAGAGAAGTGGTGCCAGCCCTGAGGCCAAGTGGCTCGCTGGTTTTAAGTGGGATGAAGAGAAAGAAAAATAGTGATGATTGTCAGTTGTCAGTTGGTAACAAAAGGGGCAGCAGGATGTCAAAGTCCAAGAGCTGGTTTCCTGCCTTTCCTTGGAGACGGGATTATCACAGGAGAGGTGACTCTGTCCTCGCACCCTGCTGTCCACTCAGGAACTCTTTAGAGTGTAAAAAAGCAGATTCTCAAATACACCATTTTGAAAGGGAGAGATTTACATCTCTTTTGTATCCATTCAGCACTTTTCACAAGTTGTGCAAAGCAGAACTCCTGCCGGGTGCCTGCCAGTGGGAGAACTCGTAGGGCATTTTTGCAAGGCCACCCTTTCAGGAAGGGCTTTGGGGGCATCTTCCTTTGGCTCTGTCCGGGGCTGGCCTTCGTGGCCATGTGGCCCACTAGCCACAGACGTGGACCCTTCATCATCGCAGCACAGTCACTTCCTGTGAAAACAGGAGGTGCAGTGGACAAGGCTGGTGGCTGGTCAGGATCTTACTCTGGGTCACAAGCGACTCTGTTAAAAGAGGCAGCTCTGCCAGTGAGCTGAAGGTGTCACTGCATGTGAATTAAGCGTGTCGTCTCTGGCCTTAGGCTGCCTGGGAGTTGAATCTACTTAGCTGTGACACCTTGATCAAGCTAAGCTCTCTAAGACTAAATGTCCCATCTGTGAAATGGGCGCAATTTGGGAAATTAATGAGACAATCCAGGTGATATACCTGGCGTAGTGCCCATATATTGTGCGCAGAACCATCAGCTGCTGGTCTAAGGATAATTATTGTTACCGAGAGCTGGGGCTCTGCAGTGAGACCCACCTGGGTTTAACCACTGGCTCTTCTATTTATTGGTCATGTGATCACGGAGTCATCATTACCTCCCCAAGGTTCAAGTTTCCTTATCTGTAAAATGGGCACAATAGGCATAGCTACTTCATAGAGTCAAGAAGATTCACACTTAAGTGTGTGAATCGGTTTAATGTGTTCGGCACATAGTATATTTATTATTATGTATCTCTGTGTTCAGCTGTAAGTTTTTCAATACCTGGAGGAGGTAACTGCTCTTTGGTGCTAAAGCAGGAAGGAGTCCAGACCTGCCCGTTGGACAGAGAGTAGCTTTTTAAGCTGGCAGGTGGCAGGACAGGTGTCCTAGATCCGTGGACTGCAAAGCTGGGGCTTTTCTGACTATTGCTCCTCCTCAGGCCAGGTGCTAGGGGCCCCTTGTGAAGACAGTGACAGCCTGTTTTCTTGCAGGGCCATGGTGGGCGTGACTCCAACTTCAGCTCCTTCAGGACTGGGGCAGGGGTGGGGGGTGGGGATCAGAGAGGGGCCTGTTCCTTGAAGCTGCACGCATGCATTAGAGGGGAGAAGGTGATGAAGCCCCTTAAGAAAGCGCTGGGAGTTTGAATTCAGAGCAGCAGACCATGGAGAGATGCAGAAAGTTTCCGAGATGGAACGATTTCCTGGGAGTATTTTAGAAGGTTGACCCGGTGGCTGTTGTGTGGATTGGAGGTGTGGGCAGGACGTGACAAGCTGCACTGGCTTGTGCACACCGGGCTGAGCACGCGATCTGGTGCCAGGCAGAGCCACCCTCAGCCTCTGGTCTGACTTAAGCATCAGGGAGATTATGCAGTCTGCATTGTGTTGCCAAGTGGTGCAGTCACTTAACCATGACCTACA